>NC_137132.1:25377179-25977179 GCF_949319135.1 Squalius cephalus
TGGATGTTCATCACCACATGGATGAAAATATCTGCCGCTATTTCCGCTACATTGCAACTTTAAGATGTTATTAGTGTTATTTTAGTATTTATATACTATTCTAATATTTATTAATATTTAGAATTAACTTTTATTTCCAGAAATTTTCAAATAATTTTCAGTCATTTTGTTACGTTTTTGTCATTTTTATTCATTTTTTTTAATGTTTCTATTTAGCTTTAATTATATGTATTTCAGTTTTAGTTTTAGTAATTTTAGTGCTTCAACTAGATTATTTTATTTAGTTGCCAAGCCGACATTTCTCATTTTCATTTAACAAAAATGATTTTTTAATAGTTTTAGTTAATAAATAACAACACTGCCTCACAGCTTACAAGTCAGTTGTTAAAAAAACAACAACATGGTGTTACATTTTAAATGATAAGGGCTGAATCTATGCATTAATACTAATGCTAACACCACTCCTAAGTCTCTGCTAATAGCAGCAATTACACATTGCAATTTGAGACATGAGTAATATCACTCACTAATGGTCTGTGATGAATATTTATATGAATATTAAAGGGTCCTGCGGTAGGAAGGATGAAGCGGATCTTGTATATTTCACATGTAATGACAGTCTCAGAGAGAAAGCTGGCTTGGAACGATCTGCGTAACTTAATAGGCTAATTCCCTTTTTTAAAAGGAAAACTGCGAGATGCTAATTCCAAGCATCGGACATGATGAAGCATTTAGAGATGCGGAGATTTGGGGTGAAATGCACTGGACCCATTTAGACCATTGAGATTGTTGGACATTATCTGATTTGGTTGCTCGCTCTTGTTTAATTATGTCATGAGCCATTGTGTCGAGGCGACATCAGTCACATGTAAATGTGTGTCTAAGCATCTTGAGAGGGAGCGATAGCGTTCAAACAAACAATATCAATGGGTCTAATGCTCTGTGCTCATTTACTGGTTCTGCGGGGTATATTTTTGACCTACTGAATATAAAGCATCCAGGAAAGCATATTTCAGTTCAATTATGGAAAGCAGAGAGAGAGAGAGAGAGAGAGATGGAGTGGCTCATTTGGAATCCTGCAGGGAACCAGTTGCTACGGTAACAGGGAAGGTAGCCAGCTCCGTTGGGAGATGTTGCCACAGCAACCAGCCTCAGTGGCCAAGTGATGCTGCCGAAAGAGAGCGCGAGGTAAAGAATGGGGGAAGGAGTGGCAAAAAATACACGCAGAAGTGTTTGATGTGAGTAAGAGAGATGGGGGGAAGGGTGGCCTGGTGACGAGATAACACGGAAGAGCTGATAATAAAAGCTTTAAATGTCATCGCACGTGCCGAGATTCGAGGGAGGCTTAATTGAACCTCGCGGAAATTTCCACAACAAAGTGAACAGAGGTAAACGGTGAGAACGAGGAAGGGAAACCCAGTGCTTCGCTCCTCTGGGGAGAGCGAGATCATGCTAGCCTCAGATTTCCACAAGTTCTTCATAACCACAACAGCTCAAAGCCCGCAGACAAGCTCAACGCTGGCGAGAGTTCAGATTCCTGAAATCCATTCACTCTGGGTTAGTGAATCAAAGCATTCACATAATAGGTATTACTGAAACTATGAAGAACTGTAAAGACGTCTATAAGTCAAGGGTCATAATGAAAATAGGGGATTTGATTGCCACAAAATGAGATTGAATGTTGAGGACTTTAGAAATGTGTATGTTTCTTATGAATGTTTGTTTGTTCATTCCAAGAGGAACATTGTACAAAAATGACATGATCATCAATAAGTCATGACAACATATGCTTTACATTACTTCAACTCATCAAAATAATTTGAGCCATTTTAAACTTTATCTTTTAAGTTATACGAGACTCAATTCATATGTTTTGGTCAGTTTAATGTAGTTTAAGTTGAAATGACTTACACAGCCAAGTTGACTGTACTTATATATATATATATATATTTTTTTTTTTTTTGCAGTGAATGAAAAATGTCTTTAATAATACTTTCTCATAGACAGCAAGGAGATTAAATGGAGAATAAAATGTCTATTTTTCTCATCTTTCTTGGATTTATGGTGACGCAAGTTTTCCAAGTAGGACACTGCATCCTGTTGGCCATGCAAGGACAAAGACATTCCAGTCCACCAATCAGAAATTGGCTTATATTAATTTGGTAATGCTGTTCAATTATGTTCAATTTGGTTACATTACGTATTGCTTTTGGTATCAGGAACTATCAGTTAACTTTTACCGAATGTTTAATATAGGTTAATATAAATTTTTACATATAAAAAAAATGGGGTCAGTAAGACTTGTTTTAATGTTTTTGAAAAAAAGCCTCATCAAGGTTGCAATTATTTGATTTAAAATAGTACAAACAGTAGTATTCTGAAATATTATTTTAATTTAAAAACTGTTTTGTATATATTATATTATTATATAATATATTATTATTATATAATACATTTTAAGATGTAATTTATTCCTGTGATGACAAAGCTGATTTTTTTAGTGTCATTACTCCAGTCTTCAGTGACACATGATCCTTCAGAAATCATTCTAATATGATGATTTGCTGCTCAAGAAACATTTCTTATTATTATCAATGTTGAAAACAGTTGTGTTGCTTATTTTATTTTTTTATTTTTTTATTTTTTAAATATAAATCTTTTAACATCTTAATAAATGTATTTACTGTCACTTTTCATCAATTTAACGTCCTCGTTGAATAAAAGTATTAATTTCTTTAAAAAAAACTATTACCATTGTTTACTGTATTATAAATAAACGTGCATTTACAATAAATAATAGTATTTGTATAAATTAACATTAATCTATATTTAAAAATGCTGTAAAAAAATATATTTTTTAGTCCATGATACCTAATGCATCAAATAATGTTAACAAATTGAACCTCTGTGCTCTCACTGTCTGTCAGCAGTTTCCTCATTGGGCTCTATTTTATTCTGGACTGTTTCGTAATCTTTGCCCATAGCTATTTTTTAGGATGAAGCTCTAACCTGAAATCATTCAGTGACTGAAACGCATAGACATCAGTCCATCCACACTGCAGTGGCTTTACACCTGCTGCAGTTGGTCATCATCTGATCTATAACACACACACGTACCTTATGCAGAAGAGATCCAAAGGGGACAGCAATTTGAAGAAAGCAGCATGCCGCATACAAACTGAACAGATGTGCTAAGTGAGGAGAAGCGAGAGAGTGAGGAAAAGACAAGAGCAGAGAAGAAAAGAAAGCGGAATGATAATGAAAATGTGCTTTTAATAGAGGGCACAAGATCTCAAGATCTCAAAACATGGCGGCGACTCCTATATTAGCTGAAGAAACATTATTAGAGGCAGAAAGACCAGTGGGGACCGTTTCAAATGTAGCAGGACGGTATTCATTTTACACATGGGTAGTTGCTGCACCAAAACAGCCTTGAGAAAAATAGCCTGAATCATGTGGATCGCACATTGACCCTATGTAGGAAAATGAAACAGAACAGACATACATGTTTTTCTTGTTTGCGTGTGGTACGGTGTTGACATTTCCACAGTCTTTTTGGGAATGCCTAAAGAGCAATTCCATAAACAAATTAACTTTACTTCCACATTTCCTACAATCCATGTGTGTGTGTTTGCTCCCCATTTTTCCCTGGTAAGGTCAGTCCAGTACAACAGAATTGATCATTTCAGCTAAGAACATCTTACTTTGATATTTTTCTAATAACCGTCTTTTTAACAGGTCTCAGAGTTTCAAAAGAGGTCTCAACAATGTTTCAAATTTGTCTAAGACTAAATCTGAGCCTAGATTCACATTCATTTTATAGCTCTATTTTCTTACTGGATGTTAGGGATTGTCCCATCCATCCATCCATCCATCCATCCATCCATCCATCCATCCATCCATCCATCCATCCATCCATCCATCCATCCATCCATCCATCCATCCATCCATCCATCCATCCATCCATCCATCCATCCATCCATCCATCCATCCATCCATCCATCCATCCATCCATCCATCCATCCATCCATCCATCCATCCATCCATCCATCCATCCATCCATCCATCCATCCATCCATAAATTGGGACAGCAATACATAATAACTCTATTAGACATGTATGTATGTATATATATATATAACCAGAAAAAAACCACGAATACATCATGTTAAAAATGCTAAATGTTAAATTGTTGATTTTATATCCTTGACTGCATAAATGGAGCACTGTTTTAAGGTCTCAGATGGTGTGTTCAAGTCACGTTGGAAAGATCACATTCACAAGTTGAACACACATTTTTCAAAGTCGTAAATGCCAGTGGAAAGCTTGGGATTTTCTTTGAGCCCCGAGTTTACGAGATGAGGCGTGTGTCAGTGAGAAACATGGCAGAAAACCACAATACTTAAATGTGTTTTGTATGTTATTTATTATTTAATATGTAATCATAAAGTTTACATTGGCTTCATATATTAAACAAAAAAATCCTTTGTCCTTCTTGAAGTAGAGTTCAAAAACCTTGCTGTGTTTTTGTGTAGTTAATTGAGGGAAGGTACACCGCCATCTTGTTGCGACGAAAGAGACTTGAACACACCAAAAGTGAAGTGACACAAACCGAAGAAAGCAGGATAGGGTTTATGGGGGTAAATGTTAGATTTTACTGATGATTTCCATGCTTAGGAAGATTGAATAAATATTCAGGGGGATAAGAGCTCAGGATATTCCCCCAGCGCCGATGAAAGTAATTCACTTGATGACTGTTATTTGGTCTTTTATTTAATGAGCTGAATTTGATAAATCGGTCTTTAAACATACACATTAGTCTTGATACGCGCACATGCCTCGAAAGAAATGGAAAAATATCATCTTTATCCTTTCCAAATCCAATTCTCATGCCATCCGCTGATCTGCAATAACCCCTAAAGAAAAGCAAGCGATTCCAAAGCAGGATTAGTAATTTCACAGTGGTTAGAACGTCACATCTTGCTGGCAAGATTTCAGATGGCAGAGACACTGATTTGCTCTGGCATTAGACTCTCCAAATGACAGATTATCTGAGTCAAGCGCAAGCATTAAACAACATTTTCAGTGCTGATCATACTAAATTTATCAGAGATATTGCTAGTTCTTTCTTTCTTTCTTTCTTTCTTTCTTTCTTTCTTTCTTTCTTTCTTTCTTTCTTTCTTTCTTTCTTTCTTTCTTTCTTTCTTTCTTTCTTTCTTTCTTTCTTTCTTTCTTTCTTTCTTTTCATCATGTGCAGTGCCCTTAAGCTGGACAAAATGTGCAAGAATTGTGTTGCATCAGCTCATTTTAAATGACTAAATAAGCAGAATTTAAAAAAAAAAAATAAAGCTCAATAGCTGGTTTGTTATCTCGGGCGGAGTTAGGGAAATTTATTTTTAAAAGCAATGTGTTACAATATTATGCATTACAATATAAATGATTTACTCCCTGTAAAAGTAACTAAATGCATGCTCACATTTCTACTCCGGATTTCTCTCAACATGGGGACAGAAGAGCTGTCAGTCAATGAGAAAACAAAGTAACTTGCATTACTTATTTGAATTATTATATTTTTTTTGTAAATTTAAAAGTAATACTTAACTCGTTGCTTGAAAAAGTAATCTGATTACATAACTCGCGTTACTTGTATTGCGTTACCCCAACACATTATAGTAACTATCACTCACATTTACATCAGGAAATTTAAAATGTAGTTTTAACACTTTTATTGATAAAAAAGAGGACATAATGGGAAATGTTGCAATCTGAATCTGAACATACATCGGCTACAGAGTTACATGCGCTAAGAAACAGTCCACATGTCTTTCTAGTCTCAGTTTTTCCCCAAATATAGAATTATAAAACCTGGTAAACCCTACAGTACATTATGGGGACAAAATGTTCCCACAAAGATGGCAATATCCGAAATCCTTGTCCTTGTGGCGACATTTTTTGGTCCCCATGAAGAAAACAGCTTATAAATCATACTAAGTGATGTTTTTTGAAAATGTAAAAAATCTGAGGTGTGTAGGTTTTGAGGTAGGGTTTAAGGGGATAGAAAATACAGTATGAAAATCAAATCAAATAAAACATAAAAACCCTACTTGTAAATGTCTAAGTTCTACTTCTAACTGTCAGGTTTTTATGACATTTTGAGGTCAGAAAATCCTTGTTAAGATTTAACACAGTTCCCACCAGAATCTTGCCAGACTTAGCTGCAAATGTCGTGTGAGTGACCCTTGATTAGTACTTTTTTCTTATTTTTGGAGAGCTACCAGGTCCCTCAGAAAGACCCCAAAAACAGGCCAAGTGTCTCATCGAGAGGCCTCGACTATGAACCGTTCCCAATCTGAATAGAAGTAATTGAATTTAGAAAATGAAAAAGCCTCTTTGTCTGTTAAAAAAAGATTGCTTGATGTCGTCCTTGATGTTCTCGCAATTAAGCTATAAAAAGGAAGCAGCCCACTTTTGAGAGGGAATGGACAAAAAGCTTTAATGATGGCAAGGAACAGAACGGCGGGTGACAGACACAGAGAAAAAATAGAGTTTGACAGGAGATTGTTGAAAGTGGAATGTTTAGTCATACATCACACTCTGAGTCAGACACATTTATCAGGCAATAGTTCAATGCAGAAAAACAACATTTTGCCTGCTGTTCCTGAAGACTGTTTGTATATCATAAGCATGCTCAGTTGTTTAAGGTCTGGTGAGTGTGTTTGTGTGGTTTGACAGTGACTCACCTCTCGCTGCTGGTGCCCATCTGGACTTACTGTATGTGGGTGTAGAAACCTCTCAGACCAGGAGGGCTATTCTCGCGGTTTAGCTCACAGGCTACGTAGGAGATCTCTGGCTACGTGTTTATGGCTTCTTCCTCACAAAGTGTGGTATTAAAACGGTGACACAGGACATGGACATCACGACTTCACGGCCCACAAATGCACAGTAATTCAAAGAGTAAACTTTTCAGCCATGACTAATCCATCTGCTGTGTGTGTTTGACATTATAAAATTTGGTAATGAGGTAATGATACATGAAAATCCTGTCATCATTTTCTCACTCATGGACTATAAAATGGTCCAAAAAAAATCCCTTAAACTTGCATTGAACTTGCGAACTGAAAAACTCAGAATATCAAAACTATAGTTTTGCACAAGTATTTTCTACAAAAATCTTGTTCTAGTACTGAAAACAGGGTTTTCTGTTGTTTTGAGGCTATAAAGTCCTAGTTAAGATTTATTAAATCTGTTAGACTTTCTATCCGTAGAACACAAAAGAAGATTTCTTTGAAAAATATCTCCGAGCCCTATTCAATGATCAGTGGGGTCATAAACAGTTGAAACATTCTTCAGTTGAAAACAAAAACAGCCTTCAAAATATTTGATTTTGTGTTCTGTCGAAGATACTGGTTTTGCAATTTTCATTTTTCACTCAGTCACTAAGACTAAGTTTTGTTTTTGCTTTAAATAACTAATGTTTGATATTCAATATGAATTAGTTGGCTTAGAAGAGTTAGTTCACCCGAACATGAATATACTTGTCATAACTTGTTAGAATAAACTGATCTACCCTGTTTACTATGACTTTATTTCTTTCATGAAACACGAAAGGAAATATTTCTTGGTTCAAAAATGACAAAAACGGTCTAAACCGTAAAAGTAATCCATACAGCTCTATATTCCAAGTTTTATGAAGCCACTTTCATGGAAAAGAGAACCAGGGACATTTATCTAAAGCTAAACTCTTTTTGTTCTATGAAAAAAATGACATTAGGGTGAGCAAATTACCTTTTTTTCTGAAGAAGAAGAAGAAGAAGACAAAGAATATATTCTGAAGATGTTTTAACCCCAGTATTCTTCAAAATATCTTATTTTGTGCTTCAGTTTGCAGAATAAAGAACATCAACATGAAAATGAATAAATCATAACATCATTTTCATTTTTGTAAACTATCCGTTTAAGTTATGCTTTGTCATTACACATCTATCATTTGACATGCTGTTTGAAAATACCACTTTCACCCAAAAATGAAAATATCTGTTGTCATTTACTCACCTTAATGTCATTGAAAATTGTATGACTTTCTTTCTTGATGGAACCCATATTTTGAGAAATGTCTGTGTTTTTTGATGATTATTGCTGCCCAGTGTTGTTTTGACGTTCCCCAACGTTCTTCAAAATATCTTCGCAGAAGAAATAAAGTCAAACAGATTTGGAATGACATGAGGGTGAGTAAATGATGACACATTTTAATTTTGAGGGTGAACTATCCCTTTACAATATGAATTCATTAAATTCTTAATAGGCAACTAAGTGCGAGTGCACCCTTCTGCATCCAAATGTGTGAGAGTTTGCCTTCTCTAGTGTGCAAACCCTGTCCCAGAACAAGCCCTGCAGGGGTCACCCATCATCTGCCATCTGCTACTCATCAAGGCAGCTGAAGCTCCAGTTCAACTAATCTGGGCTGATGGGACCGTAAGCAGTGAGTGTCCAGCTGCCCTGTCAGTGCAGACACCACTGCCTTCCAACCCACTGTTCGCCCCAAGGCAAAACAAACAGATAGGAGAATAAATTAATTTAGAAAAATATGTGGAACCTGGTGACCCAACCAACCCAATCTCACAGGAAAACGTATTTTTTTTTATTTATTTATTTTTTTTTTTATACACAATTAAAATTTTTTAGGAATTTGTACTATGCGAGTTGCACAAACATGTATGATTTTTATTTTTAAAAAATATTGTAGAATGAATAAACAAATTTCACTCAGAAATTGCACAAACAATTACAAAACACATTGAATTTAAACGTGAAAACATTGAAATGTAGAAAAACTGAAATCGTATTTTCTTGTACAACATACTCAAATAATCTTTGTTTTGGTTAAAGGTATAGTTCACCCAAAACCTTTGTTCATCTTCGGAACACAAATGAAGATATTTTTGATTAAATCCAAGAGCTTTCTGACCCCTTCATAGACAGCAATGCAACAACCACTTTCAAGGCCCAGAAACGTAGTAAAGACATCATTGAAGTGACAAGAATACTTATTGTGCGCAAAAAAAACAAACAAAAATAACGACTTTATAGGAAAATTTCTTCTCTTCTGTGTCAGTCTTCTACGCTGTTGACGTAGTAAACACCGCATCCATGGTTCTACGTCAGAACGCCGGCTTTGTATTGGCCATCTCCTGCGTCAGCATCACACGCATGGTGCTCACGTGACCAGCGTCGGCCAATAGTGAAGCACCATTCCGAACTCTGAAAGCGCTGCACTGTGGTTACAACGTAAACAATGTAGAAGACAAGAAATTCTTCAATAAAGTTGTTATTTTTGTTTTGTTTTTGCGCACAAAAAGTATTCTCATCGCTTCATAAACTTAAGGTTTAGTCACTGGACTATTTTAATGATTCTTTACTATCTTTCTTGGCCTTGAAAGTGGTAGATGCGTTGCTGTCTATGGAGGGGTCAGAAAGCTCTTGGATTTCATCAAAAATAACTTCATTTGTGTTCCGAAGATGAACCGAAGTCTTACGGGTTTGGAACGACATGAGGGTGAGTAATTAATGACAGAATTTTTATTTTTCGGGTGAACTAACCCTTTTAGTTAGTTTGACAACTTTTAACCATACGAATGATATCATATGAATACGATCATACCAATTCGCCACAAATTCGGCAAAATGTAATCAATGTTACAAATTGCCATTAGATTTGTGTTGACCCACCAGCTAAACCAGCAAAAATCAGAATGAAAACCAGCAGATCTTTTCAGGAAGGGATATTGAACTGTTTGCCCCCGTAACATCCCATTTCCTGCCGTGTTGTCCACCCTTCACACCAGCCAAGTGTGAGAATCGATGGCTCCACAGCTCGTTGCCTTTCGCTAACATTAATTACAGCGTGCAATTAGCATGGGGCACGCAATTAGCATCAGAATCTAACAGTGGTTGTTGCTCTGACTGAAGCGAGGCAGGCCGCGCTCTTTCATCAGGCCTTCTTCACATCCAAGAGCAGGGTGGACCCAGCTGACTCTCTGCTCTCCTAATCATGGGCTGGCAGGCGAATGAAGCTGAGCACTGAATAATTAATCAGCATGATTACAATGATGAATGCACCCAAATCTCGTAGGGGCTGTTTTACTTTGGGTGGGGGGTGGAGGAGGGAGAGCGACATGGAGAGGTAGGGAGGGGAGACAGATTGTGGAGGGTTGAGATCAGCAGAAAGCCAGAGAATATGAATATGGAGGGGGGCCGGAGAGCTGCAGCCACCCACTATTAAGGCCATCTGTCCTGCAGAAAGACATTTCTGTGTAAGCGCACGCGAGAGAGCTTTGCACTTGTTTGTTTCTATTTATTCCCCAAAACTGCGGCAGAAGCCCAGTGTGCCGCTGAGCCAAAGGAAGAAGCGTTTCCAGGGACACTTCCTGACATGCTAGAGCTTGTCGTGTAATATTCAGTTATTAGACTTGGCTGAACTCCTGGGACCTGCAGCAGTTAAGAGCTTTGTCACATTTTTCAGTTGAATGATTTGTGTGCATATATATTAAATACCATGTTGTATAGCTATGAACATTTTGTCACAGTAGATGCTGTATTTAATTTGTTAATTTTTTACGGTTTGAGAATTAATCGCAATTCATCGCAATTAAAAACTCTTATGTTTTTATACGTTTTTTTATATATTTCATAATTTAATAATTTCACAGTTAATCTCCAAATTAATGTTGAAACAACATAAATACAGTATTTTCAATATTTGTTTAATGGCTTTTTATGAATGAAGGCCAGTATCACTGATACTAATACTGCTACTGTCTCGATTAAATTACCCCATTAAACATGAATTATGGCCATTCAACATAACAACGTATTGAAAGTTATCTTTTTTTTCCTTTCCTTTTCTTTTTTTTTTTTTTTTCATTTATTAGGCTTCAAAAAATATAACAACTTTTAATTTAAGTGAACTTAAAACAGTACTTACATAAACCCATGATATTTACCTGTGCCCTTCCTACCTGTCTAACAGAAATTGAATAGTTATCAAACAGTCTGCACTGCATAAATTATAAATTAAATATAAATGAATCCTTACTAAAGCTACAAAAATTCTTTAGTAAAGAGCAGTGAGTAATTTTCTCTGTTACACCTTTGCTCTTTGATTAACATTAATGACAGACAGCATTAGTGGCCGCTGTCACTTTAAAACCAGCCGCTGCTGCACATGACGCGGATCTCACATGCATCTCATTTTCTCACAAGTCTTAGCGTTGATTTAAGACATTGGGCCCTATCTTGCACCCACCAATTGACTTTGTACACCGACGCATGTATCATTCCTATTTTGCACCCAACGCCCAGCGGACTCTTCCCTCCACAGACGCACGTCGGTAAATTAGGGAATGAACTTGCGCTCCCGGGGGCGGTTCAGCGCAAAGAGGCGGCGTGTTCCAGCGCAAACGTTCCCTCATGCTATTTTGCAGTTCCAGAAAACAATTCCGCCACTGACCAGGAAAAACATAGTCAAAAGTCAGTGGTGCGTTCAGATACTATTTTAAGGGTGCATGCTTGGCCATAATCAATGTAGCGTGTGCACAACGCGTATACACTTTGCTTCTCTCATCTACACACAGACGCAGCTGTTGACATTTTTGCAAACCATACATAATTACAAGGACAAATATTAACACACGAGGGAAATCATTGTTGTGTCCATGAAGATGTGAAAAAATAGACATACATGTAGCTTACACATTTACCAAAATTATTATACGCCTGTTTAACCGAAGCTTATTTGGGTGGGTTTCTCCCATCCCCATACAATGACACTTCTCTGTGTTTTACGGCCCTGACTAGAACGTCGGTCTCCTCGGCTGTGAACCGCTCCTGTCGTGCGCCTGGCAAATCCGCTGTTATAATAGCAATCCACCATGGAACAATTAAGTGCGCCTGCTCTTAAAGGGAATGTGAGATGTCACTTTGATTGGTCTATTTCACGTTACGCCCAAACCACACCTATGACTTCAGACCAACCCATTTTAGATTTGCGTCGGGCGCAAGAGTCATTTATCCCGCAGGTATAATGGCAACAGCGCCCGAGATCCGCCCACAAAGTTACTTGCGTTTCGCGTTTGATACTTGCGTTTCAGATCGTTAAAATAGGGTCCATTAACTCATTTAAGACTGCTCTTATGAGGGTACTCGACAAAATATATGTTTAACAGTTTTTTTTTTTTTATACATTACAGCAAAAATAAAAAGTAGTGTTCCCACTGTTAAACATTTAATATATCTGTATATTGATCTTCATTTATGCATGCATTTTGTCATAAAAATTAATAATTTCATTATAAATATATTTAAAATGTTTAAAATAATGTATTTTGCCAGTTGTGATCAATACAATACACTGAACAGACTTCACTTTAATTCCCCAGAACCTAATTTTCATTAGAATCAATTCAATATGAAGTATATCTTGACTAAGGTACATCAATACACCTTAGCTGATGAATACTGATGTTTCATTCTACATTGGAAGTGTGAAGGAACCGTGATTCAGTAGTGCGAGGACAGAAAACCAGCGGCCCACTAACTGACAGTTGCATGTCTAAAATGACGTATGGTGTATGGACTAATCCCATCACCCATGGGTACAAATGGAGATGACTGCATCTCTAATGAAAAGAGGATCCACGCACACTGTCACACACACAATCCATACATTGTATTTACTGCAGGGTGGTCTGATGGATTAAAATGAGGTTGACTTGTTAAAAGGTGACACATGATGAACTGGCGTCCTCTCCCTGCTCACTTACCCAGCAGCTCTGCACGATTGCATCATCGCCGGGCATGATGTCATCCTGCATCCACGGCCAGGAACAGCGAGCGGTGTAGAATATTTAATCAGAAAGCAGGACACTGTTATTGAATTAATCATATTTCATATGTTGCAGCAAACAGCTGGAACACAATCTCAAGGGAAGGTAGATTGAATATTGGGCGGTTTTGTGTTTGATTTAGTCTGGTGGTCAATATACTTTCTTAATACACGTTCCTGGTGTTTTTCTCTTTGATTTATTGGTGAATGAATGTTATTCCAAAGAAAAGTTGGTAATCTTTATTGAAATATTAGTAACGTTCATATTATTCTCATTGAACGTCCTGTTTCTCCTGTTGTATGACTGACAAAAATGGGTTGCAAATGCTGTTTTATGTTGTTGACTGCACTATGTGATGTAAGGAAGGTTTAAAAAAGGTTGTGCAAAGAAAAAGAAAAAAAGACTCAAAATTAAGGAATATCATTTTCAATAGTTGCATGTTTGTTTGGTTTTAAAACTTGGAGAGTCATAATAAATGCTATCGTTCAAAAGTTTGGGTTCAGTAAGATTTTTTTAGTGTTTTTAAAATATGTTCAAAGTTCAAATATGTTATTGTTCAAAAAAAATTTTGAAATAATATTGCAATTTAAAATTTAAGTTTTAAAATTATTGAATGTTTTAAAGGGGTCATGGATTTATAATTGTTATAAATTTGTTTTCTTGTGCAAAAAATAAATATGTTGGAAAACGATTTTTTTCAGCCTTCATCTTGACCCTCTTTCTGAAATGATGCGTTTTTAAGGGACGGCTCCTTTAAGGCTCGCCAGTAAACGGCCACTATTATGATTGATTAACAACATTGCATAGGACACAGTATTAACGCCCGCATGATATTGCATGTGAGCAAGTGTTTTGAAAACATTATCCATATAAACCTAGCATTTACAGACAAAGCAATATGAAATCGTTTTGCAATGCAGCCGCTGTCAGATCCAACATCTGTCAAATTAATTAATCCAGTTACTGTCAGATTTATCGAACAAACATATAATCCTCCGACGCGATGACGGCATTAAAATAAACCATCCACTTGTTCCTGATGCTGATATCTTTCTGAAGTCTCTATAGAAATGAGCAAATGAGCTGTTTAAACAGGAAATGTCAAAGTGAACATTCCTTTAGTCTTCCATTTATTCTTCCATTTGTCCTGTTGTCAGCAGATTCAAGTGAATAAAGCGCATCTGTATACTGTATCCAGTGTAGACAGCTTCATTGATTATAATGGGTTCTACTTGCTTGGACGAAACGAAAACGTCCGGTGTAGGCAAGTGTCAGCTGTTAAGCGACTGAATGACATCACAGATCCCGCAATATCAGAACAAGACATTTTTGGAGCTTGATTAAATAAATGCAGGATGTTTTAATGGTTCAAAAACCTCTTATATGCAAAAGACCAAGGCAAATTTGGTTTCTCATGTCATGACTCATTTAAAAATCCAAATTTTTCCAGTCTTCAGTGTCACATGATCCTTAAGAAATCATTCTAATATGTTGACTTGCTCCTCACTTATTATTATCAGTGTTGAAACTAATTGTGCTGCTTTATATTTTTATGAAAACTGGGTTTTTTTCAAGATACTTTGAATAGAAAGAACAGCATTTATTTGACATTGAAATCTTTTGTATAATCATAAATCTGTTAACTGCCACATTTGATCAAGTTAATATCCTTACTGAATAGAAGTTAAAACTAAAAACATTACCAACTCGAAACGGTATCTTTCTATGTCAAAGTCTATTAACTAACTAGTCTGTTCATGCCCTTCATACTAGGAAGTGTTGTTGTTGTTGTGTGTGTGTGTGTGTGTGTGGTTTGTTTAGGTTAAAAGTCATTGGTTTAAAGTCTGAGTACTTGAGCCAAATCCCATTTCTGTGTAGGTGTTTGTCTGTGCTTCCCTTCCCTCTTCTATGTTGTTCTGAGTCCCAACTCTGACTGTCCTATTAAGGAGTTTCACTCGGCTAAAACGAACACTTGCTCTCTGCCTGAATGAGCTGTGGGAAACATACAGCATGCTGAACTTCACTTTGACGTGAAGGAAAATCGATCACGACATAAACCCTCCAAAAACAAGTACATGCTCTGTTTTGAATGGCTTGTGCTGTGTGTGCATGGCCTTTTGTGCGATAAAATCTTGAGTTTCCATTGTACAGATGGAGAGGGAGTATCAGTGAATTAGAGCCGGTGTTATTTGTGAATGTAGTCACGGCCGTTTAACAGGGTTTAATCGACGGTTGCTGAATGTTAGAGTTCAAGAGTACACAGGAATCAAATGGAGCTCCTCAATAGCATTATAATGGAGCTTGTGACTTGCATTATGAGTCAAATATAATTTTCTGTTTTTAAAGGTAATAGAAAATGAAATAAAGCTTTTGAACTGAATTAAAATGAACTTAATGAAATGGATCAGAATGTAATCTAATTACATTTGCGAGATGGCGTGGCCCGATTAAAATGGAACAATGACTAAATCTGCATTGATGGGATTTGCTTTTTAACAAGACGTGGTATGAATTGCTGCAATTTCTATTGCGGTTAGGCATATGAATGCTATTTTATCGTACAGCAAAATGTTTTCTTTTACTCTGAAAGCATTTCAGTACTTCTTTTGATGTTTTTTTTTTTTTTTTCATTATTATCTTTTGCTAATTTCACTGTGTGCCTCAGAGCAAAAATTAAACTCGATTCCGTATCGCTGCTTCCTTTTTGTATCTAATAATGCCGTGTTGTTGGTTCTATCTGCAGGGGAGTTCACTATTAGATGTTGTTTACATGCATCATTCGCTTTGCTGCAGTTAAATCTCCTCCAGCAGAGAGCTTAAAGAGAGAGTTCAACCACAAAAGGGTAATTATTTACTCAGCCTCGTATTTTGCCAAACCCATATCTTTATGATTTTCTTTCTTTCTACACAATGGAACACAAAAGATGTTGTTTAAGAATCTGGCAGCCACTTTTGTCAGTATAATGAAAACAAAACGAGGACTGAGAAAAAAAAAAAAAAAAAAAAAAAAAAAAAATTTTCAAAACTACAGTAAAAACAGAAATATTGTGAAATAGTAATACCATTTTAAATAACTGTTTTGTATTTAAATAGGTTTTAAAATGTAATTAATTCCTGTGATCAAAGCTGTATTTCCCAGCATCATTACTCCAGTCTTCGGTGTCACATGATCCTTTAGAAAGCATTATATGATGATTTGCTGCTCAAGAAACATTTCTGATTATTATCAATGTTGAAAACAGTTGTGCTGCTTTTTTCAGGATTTGTTGAAGTAAAAAAAAAAAAAAAAACTGCAATTATTTGAAATAGAAATCTTTTGTAACATTATAAATGTCTTCACCGTCACTTTCAATCAATTTAATGCATCCTTGCTGAAAAAAAAAATATATATATCTTACTGATCCAAACTTTGAACGGAAGTTTAGCTCACAACTCATATGGGCTACTTTTATACATTTAGGTTTTTTGTTTGTTTGTTTGTTAGCTTAAAAGGTCAAATTTCTATCAATTCTAATTGCTTTGAAAAGTGTGACTGGTAAACTGTTCAAAATGTCTATTTTATGTCAGGTTTGAAACGACATGAGAGTGAGTAAATGATGAGGCATTTTTAGGTGAACTATCCCTTTAAGAATAAGCCTTCCGCTTCAACCTGTCAAGTGTTTCAAGACTGATGACATCTGTCATCAACAAGCAAGATAAAAGACTGTGTCTTCAATATCTTGCAGTGAATAAGAGCATGCGTTCATTTGTCATCCCCAAAACACTAACACTTACGGACGGTTCTTTTATTGGAGAGAAAGAGTTGCTGCAATGCATAGTGCTTTATTCTGCTTTGGATGAAGAACCATTGTGTAACTCAGCTCAGGTTTTAGCAGACTGCAAGAATTAATAACATGATGCACATCATGGAGTCATGCGTATTTGCTATTCTCAGAATGCAATCTGGCCAAAGCCAAAAGACTTGGTATAACAAACCTTCTGTTTGTATGTGTGTGTGTGTGTGTGTGTGTGTGTGTGCATGTTTTGGATCGGACCTCGGGGCTCCTGATGCACTGATATCGATTGAAGGAGCAGGATTGTACAGCATCTCTGGATATTGATCTGGGCAGTGTGTGTTTCTGAATGTGTGTTTGTGTCATGTGTGCATATGGAACTAAGAGCTCGAGATCATGCAGGCAGGTTATCTTCTCAAATGTCCGGAAGTCTCCCATGTGGCTTTGACCTTCCTCCAGTAAAAAAAAATAATCTCATCCCATTATCTGAGCAGCGTTTCAGTAGATAGAGGTGCAGGTCCCGTATCATGCCCTGGTTTATCCGGTTTATAACCACATCAAAGGTCTTAAAAAAGCTTCTCTTTCATGGTATGGAAAAATTGTGTATGTTTCGGTTCAGTGTAATGTAATCAAATAGGCCTGCACAGAATCTACACAGATTTTGAAGTTCTATACATCACTTGCTCATTTTGTTTCTGTTTTATTTGTATTTTAGTACTCTCAGCTTAGTTGAACCCATATTAGAGATGCATTATTGTTAAATGATAATTTGTTGTTTTTACTGTTGTAACTGACATTTTGTAGATTTGCTGATCTAATAAGGCATTAGAAATATGAGTATCATAAATACAATGCATATTACATTGCATATATATATATATATATATATATATATATATATATATATATATATATATATATATATATATATATATATGCGTATCGTTCACCCAAAATGAAAATGACTTTGCTTTAAAAAATTCAAGTTCACAGAGTTTTCCTGTCACTACTACATTAAACTACTTTATATAATGTTGAATATAATGCATAATAATGCAATGGGGGAATATTTGTGGGTCCTGATAATGCCAAATGTCTTATGTTACCAGTAAAAAGTGGCCTACTTTATTTTAAATATATCTAGTTATTGAAAGAGTGCAAGCATATTCGTCTAAAATAATATATATATATATATATACACACACACACAGACCATAATCTGTGTTTTAAATGTGGTAAAACTTAAATGATACTGTACATATTCAGTTGAGTTCAACTGGAAATTTGTCTTACTTAAAAAGAGTGACGCGAGCAGATGTTGTCTTCAGAACAGTTTTGTGAGTAATCGACAGCTGAAATTCAGCGATGACTAAGCGCAAGGTCATGACACCTGGTTCTCTCTGAGCCTTTGACACACATGTCTGTGCACTGCAAACACTGCCGCGGCGGTACAAACCCATTCGTCAAGCCTTTTTTTTTTCCAGCATTTTTAATCCAACAGTCTCCTAATGGCATTTGCCTCTTATTCTCAGCTCTGCACTAATGCTGCTGCTCTCTCTCTCTCTCTCTCTCTCTCTCTCTCTCTCTCTCTCTCTCTCTCTCTCTCTCTCTCTCTCTCTCTCTCTCTCTCTCTCTCTCTCTCTCTCTCTCTCTCTCTCTCTCTCTCTCTCACTCTCTCTCTCTCTATCTATCTATCTCCTGCGGGCTCTGTATATTTATTGTATATTTACAGCTCCAATTTATATATTTATTTCCTCATAAATTTTAATTAGGACTTCAAACGTTTTTGCATTGGCCAGCAGAGGCAGGGTTTTCCTTTGATCAGTTTCACATTTCGCCTTTCTCTCTCTCTTTTTTTCCTTCCCTGTGGGCATCTCCAGTCTTATTGGTTGCCTGAGTGCTGTGAGTCTGTCATTCACTCTGTCATTGAAGATTAAAGTACGCCAGGTTTCCAGTCGTTGCCAGGGTTGCTAGACTGGTGCCCTCGCTGGGGATGCCATTGAAATGCAGCGAGCTTTGGAGTGTTAGGAAAAAAAACTGTGACAAGCTTCTAAAAGCTGTTTTTTTGCTTTGATTGCGTCTTTCCACCTACAAGTAAGTCGTGCAACCTCGCAACAGCACTCCCCCTCAGAATTCAGGCGTGGTAGAATCATATTCAGAACTGACGCACACCCGGTCTGGTGTTATAATCACATGTTGCAATGTGTTGTTTGTTATTAGTCATTACAGTTCCCTTAAAATCACTCTTGGCCACTGATCAAAATGACTAGTTGTGTGATGAAAAGGACATTCTCCTAGCTTGTATTAGCCTGACAGACCATGGAACACTTTCATTTAGAATCGATTTATCCAATTGGTTTAGAATTGAAAATATGCTATTAAATTAGAATTAATTTCAACAAATTATATATATATATATATATATATGTGTATATATATATATATATATATATATGCGTGTGTGTATGTATATATATATATATATATATATATATATATATATGTATATGTGTGTGTGTGTGCATATATATGTGTGTGTGTGTGTGTGTGTGTGTATGTATATATACACTCACCTAAAGGATTATTAGGAACACCTATTCAGTTTCTCATTAATGCAATTATCTAATCAACCAATCACATGGCAGTTGCTTCAATGCATTTAGGGGTGTGGTCCTGGTCAAGACAATCTCCTGAACTCCAAACTGAATGTCAGAATGGGAAAGAAAGGTGATTTAAGCAATTTTGAGTGTGGCATGGTTGTTGGTGTTGTTGGTTGTTTAAAATCTGAGTATTTCAAAATCTGCTCAGTTACTGGGATTTTCACGCACAACCATTTCTAGGGTTTACAAAGAATGGTGTGAAAAGGGAAAAACATCCAGTATGCGGCAGTCCTGTGGGCAAAAATGCCTTGTTGATGCTAGAGGTCAGAGGAGAATGGGCCGACTGATTCAAGTTGATAGAAGAGCAACTTTGACTGAAATAACCACTCGTTACAACCGAGGTATGCAGCAAAGCATTTGTGAAGCCACAACACGCACAACCTTGAGGCGGATGGGCTACAACAGCAGAAGACCCCACCGGGTACCACTCATCTCCACTACAAATAGGAAAAAGAGGCTACAATTTGCACGAGCTCACCAAAATTGGACAGTTGAAGACTGGAAAAATGTTGCTTGGTCTGATGAGTCTCGATTTCTGTTGAGACATTCAGATGGTAGAGTCAGAATTTGGCGTAAACAGAATGAGAACATGGATCCATCATGCCTTGTTACCACTGTGCAGGCTGGTGGTGGTGGTGTAATGGTGTGGGGGATGTTTTCTTGGCACACTTTAGGCCCCTTAGTGCCAACTGGGCATCGTTTAAATGCCACGGCCTACCTGAGCATTGTTTCTGACCATGTCCATCCATTTCTGACCACCATGTACCCATCCTCTGATGGCTACTTCCAGCAGGATAATGCACCATGTCACAAAGCTCGAATCATTTCAAATTGGTTTCTTGAACATGACAATGAGTTCACTGTACTAAAATGGCCCCCACAGTCACCAGATCTCAACCCAATAGAGCATCTTTGGGATGTGGTGGAACGGGAGCTTCGTGCCCTGGATGTGCATCCCACAACTCTCCATCAACTGCAAGATGCTATCCTATCAATATGGGCCAACATTTCTAAAGAATGCTTTCAGCACCTTGTTGAATCAATGCCACATAGAATTAAGGCAGTTCTGAAGGCGAAAGGGGGTCAAACACAGTATTAGTATGGTGTTCCTAATAATCCTTTAGGTGAGTGTATATATATATATATATATATATATATGTATATATATATATATATATGTATATATGTATATATTTATGTATATATATACATCCAGCCAGTTGTTATCTCAATAAACCCCGATAGGGTGATCATGGTTTTGCATCACTCTGAAGGGGTTTATTCTGCGATAACAACGGTTGGATGTAATTATCCCGCTTATTACACGGCTACTATGTCATCCAGTATGTCATAAGTGTATAATTATACATGAAATATTGATCTGAGTTCAAATATTTTATTAGCTCTTTGAATGCAAAGCTTCTGCAGAGAGATCATTTGCTAGCGTGGCAAGTTGAAACTAGATGAAAATTTAAGGGATATAGTACAGTCATACCACTTATTACACAGCATTTCGCCACCTAAATAATTATGTGGATAAGAGATATTGATTTGAGATTAAGATTGAGATTGAGATTTTAAATCATACCTGTTTGTTATCTTCTAATCCATTACAGTGTACAAAACAATCGTTGGAAAATGGCAGCAGCTGCATTTGTATGAAACGAGAGAGAGCGAGTCCACGATACTGGATGACATAGTTAAACAACTGTACACAAAATATTGATTTGAATGATTTGAGTTTTAATATTTTATTAGCTCACCAAACGCAACATTTCCACAAAGAAAAAACGTTCCTATAGCAAGCGTATAACGCTGCTGACTTCAGTGTTATCTGTTTTCAGCGGTTGTTATCGAGGAATAATATACCGCTATATAAAAATACTGTTGAATTTTTCTTCAGGTGATTTTGATATCCAATTCTGGTTGTGTGTCAGGATAAGTGAAGCTAGTGCTCTGTCTGACACTTTTAAACAATCTGCCTCTCTTCAATTCAGTGTCTGTACCCTGATATAAATTTGACTCTAATTTATAGACTTAATCCAGGATAAATCACTCCAGCGCAGACAAACCCCAGATTAACGATGCTTTTGAAAGGCGCAGTAATTCTCTCTTCTTCAATGTCAGTCGGTCGTCAGGAACGATTCTTGCGCATGTTGATCTTATTTTGTTGCCTCAAAATCTTTGTTATTCTAATATTTTATAATATTTATTTAAAAGCATTATTATTTTTATTTTGTTCTTTTTCTATGCCATTTGTTTTAAGTAACATTTATATGGTCAACATACATTTCTTCACTTTCTAAATTAAATGTGACCAGCTATCTGATTTGATTTGATTTGCTTTGGGATTATTAAAGTGAGTTAAGTAAGTAATAACATTTTTGTCATTTTTACATTTTCTAAGAGGCTGTGGATTACATTGTCTGCTACATCTAATATATATATATATATATATATATATATACTGTATATATATATATATATATATATATATATATATACATAGTATGTGTGGCTTGTCCCTACAGAAGACAAATGGCATGCATATAATATATACAAACAACAGAAACAAACACTTGTTTGTTCCTCGTTGCAGAGAAGCGATTAGTCTGTACCGCTACTAAGCCTTAAACAGTGAAATGGGTAGATAGATACCGAGATGAAATGAAGCCTCTCCCCTGATTAGACTTTCTCTTCTCGCCTGATCCCTTGTTTCCTGCTCTGTGTTGCTGTACTCAAATGACCTACAGTGGTCAATGAGCTTGTATTAACATCTGACTCCAGCACGGGGTTACTGTTTGCTCTGCATGCGTGACTGTCCCCGGGGCCCTTCCTCCAGGAGTGCTGAACAGATTTCAGATCAATACCTACATCCTTTGCCAAAGAGAAAGGGAGGATGTGAATGAACTAGAAACTGAGTGATGTGAGAGAGAGGGGCGAGAACCGAACGGATCAGGAACTGAGGGTGTGTTCTCAATGGCGTACTCTTACTATGTCACGCAGTATGTATACTGTGTGTTTTTACACACCTGAATACTATATTTGCCTATAGTAGGCTTACTGTATCCCATAATGCAATGCACTTTCAATTCTCAATAAGATGAATGATGCAGATTTTTTTTTTACGTAACTTTATTTTCCATGTGTAATCCAATTTTATTTCCACTGATATTGAACATACAGTTCAAAATGTTGCATGCTGTGGACTGTACAAATAATATTTGTTTATGTATTGATAATTCATATTTTATTTAATATAGTGTTTATTTTATTTATTAATGCTATTTATTTATTATTTATTATTTATGTATTAATATTTATTATTTATAGAGTGTATTTATTTATTTTTTATTTATTTATTTAAATGCTGTTTACATATACAGTGCAGTATACACAGTTTACCATTCCCAACTCAGCCGGAGATAATCAAGAAGGGAATGCGGGAAGTGCACTATGTAGACAGAATAAATACCTTAGAAACATATTCACAGAGAAAATGGCAGTTTGTTTTGATGACTTATAATGTGCCTCTTCTGCCTTTTTAAAGATAATCGTTCCCCCTTTGCCCTTTTGTATTCGTTAACATTTTTATTTTCGCTTGATGGGTGAGCAGACATATTTGCAACTAGTATCCAGTGATAAAAGCTGTTGCTGTGCACATCTGCAGCTCAATGTCCTGTCATTGACTGTCCTACACGCACAGGTTTGATGGAAGATGGATAAGCTGCATTTAGGGTTATCAGCAGGTCTGGCTTGCTGGCTCAATTTGAAATTCAATAATGAGGCTCCATGTTATATTTCCTCCTCGCTGTCAGGGAAGTGATAACAACTGTACTCACTCTTCTTCCCTGTCTCCGTGTCTCTCCTCGTCCTGTCCTTTCCACTTTCCTATCGCTCTGAATTTTTGCTGGCCTCAAATATTTCTTATCACTCTGTGGTTTGCTGTAATAACAGGCAGCCAGGCTTAACTTGTTTTTATCAGGAATGTAGGCCACCCTGAACAATCTGAGTTCTCTCACTTTCTCAATACTACACAATATATAAAGTTTGCATATCTTCTATAGAAGATAAACGTGTTGTATACACGTTTCCTCTTGTGTTTGTCTACTATATTGTAATGTATTTGAATAGGTTGGCACTTGACTTGACTTCTTGCTTTGGTTAGTTACAAGTCTGTTTGTGCAAGAAAGCCCCTGCAAGGACATAATAATATATGTGTACAGCAAATGCAATGTTTTAATGTAGAATTCAGAGTCACTTTGACTTTGAATCAGCATAAAATTCAAAATCTCTCTCTCTTTTTCAGGCTCTGGCCATGACGGAGGTGAATGGACCGGTTAGCGGTCCTCGTGTGGCAGAACCTCAGATTGCCATGTTTTGTGGTCGTCAGCTTCTACACATGAACACTGAGAGCGGACAGTGGGAACCAGATCCTCAGGGGCGACAGGGATGCTTCACCCAACCCAGCAAGATCCTGTCATACTGCCAAGAGGTGCGATTCTATTCTTGTTTTGTTTTGTTTTGTTTTGTTTTGTTTTGTTTTGTTTTGTTTTGTTTTGTTTTGTTTTGTTTTGTTTTGTTTTGTTTTTTTGTTTTTTGTTTTTTGTTTTGTTTTGTTTTGTTTGTTCTGTTCTCTCCTGTTTATTTAGTTTTGAGCTTTGTTTGCAGTATTTTTGTGCTCTGCTCTATTCTATTTTAGTCTAGTCTTTTCTACTTCGTTGCGTTCTGTTCCATTTGTTTTTAGTTTGTGCTTTATTCTCTTTGATTTATTTTGTTTTGATATTTATTTACTACATTTTGTTTTGCGCTCTATTCTTTTCCATTTTAGTCTTGTCTTTTCTATATTTTTACTATCAATTTTGTTTTGGTTTGAGTTTTGTTGTTCTGAGCTTTGTTTACAGTATTTGGTTATGTGCTCTATTCTATTCACTTTTAGTATAGGCTTTTCTATTTCATTGTTCCATTCTGTTCCATTTGTTTTTGTTTTGTTTGTGCTCTATTATCTAATATTTATTTTGTTTTGAGCTTTATTAACAGTATTTTGTTTTGTGCTCTATTCTATTTTAATCTAGGCTTTTTTTATATTTGTATAGTCAATTTTCTTGTTTTGTTTTGTTTGTACTCTATTCTCTCCTATTTATTTTGTTTTGTGCTCTATTCTATTTTAATCTATTTTTTATATATATTTGTAAAGTCTAAAACACAAAAAATATGTTCTCTATTCTCTCCTATTTATTTTGTTTTGAGGTTTATTGTTTATTTGCAGTTTTCTGCTCTGTTCTATTTTATTTTAGTGAAGTCTTTTCTATTCCATCATTCTGTTTCACTTGTTTGTGTTTTGTTTTTCAAATTGATTTAGTTTGATTCCATTCTATTGTTTTGTTTGGATTCCATTTTGTTTTACTTTGTCTTTGTTTTGAGTTCCTGTTCTGTTCTATTACATTGCTGTTTTTTATCCAGTGGATCACTGTTATATGACGTATTATATTACGTCCTCTTTTTTATTGTGTTCTTTTGAACTCATGTTCATTTCAGTCAAGCACAGAACATCAAACTCAGCGCACCAACATTAGCATGCACTGTGATTGGTTTAATTACTATGTGGACAAGCATCCTCAAACAAAACTCCACTCAAGCATATTCTCAAGGTGAACGCTGAGGGCAGCCTGCTCTAATATTAGCATTGTAAAACAAGACTAAAATGTGCAACGGCGTTTATGTGCATACACAGGGAACTCGATGCAAATCTCTCTCTAACTCTTCCCGTATTAAGTGTGCAGGATAATGGCCATATTTTTCACTATCAATCAGCAGTGGAGATTTATGATCTCCGTACGCCTCGGGCTCAAACATATTGTGCGGCTAATGTGACTGTATTCTCTGACTCCTAAGAGGATTGCAAGTTTTCGTTCCCTGTTGTCTCATCTAGAGGAATTAGGGATGAACAATGATGACTGGTTGTTTTCCTCGGTTTTTCATCAGTTTACAGCAGCGCTTCCGAACACACTTCCGTGTCCCTTAAGGATATCAACATTGCAAAATAGCATTCCCCTGCATCCCTGTAGATTTGCAATGTTGTACAATGCCAACTTCCATTGCGTTCTTGACGCATAACGAGATTGAAAAATTCCACGCTTCTGGTCATCCGATATATCTCGATTGCCAAATACAGCAATGCGTCTCGCCGAATAAGATTTGGCGTATTTCATGGCTGAAATCAGCGCACAATACTCTAAGCCTGTATTATTGCGTGACAGCAATTCTGAAAATTGAGATGTCAGCCTGAAAAAAAAGCTGTTTTGTCTCTCTGTGCGCTTAAAGTGCCAGCAATGTCTGTCCAACCTTGTCTGAATCAACACACTGTCCCTATAGCTCCACAGTGTAAAATCACCTCGTTGTGCTCTAATCTGGGCTGAACCAGTCAACCAGTGATTCTGACTAATGGCTTTTAAAAGCATTATTGTGCCTGCGTTCTAGCCTGGCACGAAGTGGCATATACATAAGCTAGCTGGCACGAGTGACATCAAAATGGAATGAAGAGGCCAAACAATATGTCATTCTCCTGGCTGGATGAGGTTTAGACTAGCAGTCTGCCAGTGGACTGCGGCCTCATTGCCAGAGTGTGTTTAGAACATAATAATCCCTTCCCATATGTCTGTAAGATTACACTCTCACTTGTTTCAGCCCAGTGCCAATGGTTTCGACGCATGCATATACCCAGGACAGTACTCTATTTTCAAAGAATATTTGCAAATACTACTCTACATAAATTCGAACGATATGTCTCCTAATTAAGCATTAATGGACTCAAGGTTATCCTGTGACTATATTTACAGCTAAAGGACGTCGAAATGCAGCACATTGTCTGCGCAAACCCTTTAGCCTATACCTTAGGTACAAAATATTTAAGACACATTTTCATTGTTTAAGCAAATTCATCCTTTCACTAGAATATCCTTGGTAAACAAATAAAAATGGGTAACTCGATGGATTTTCACATCCATTTTAATATATATAGTGTGTGTGTGTGTGTGTGTGTGTGTGTGTGTGTGTGTGTGTGTGTGTGTGTGTGTGTGAGAGAGAGAGAGAGAGAGAGAGAGAGAGAGAGAGAGAGAGAGAGAGAGAGAGAGAGAGAGAGAGAGAGAGAGAGAGAGAGAGAGAGAGAGAGAGAGAGAGAGAGAGAGAGAGAGAGAGAGAGAGAGAGAGAGAGAGAACAGAACACTCTGTATGAAACATGTTGAATATTTACTCACAACTTTCAAGTAAAAGGCCTTTTTTTATGTGTAACTGACCTTGTCTTGTCAAATCTGATCTATATATAAAAATATATAGTGAAACAAACCTAATGTGACAGTTAAGTATATTCCTGAATATACGTACATATCTATCCATTTTTCCCTCTTTTCCTATACTCCCTCCTATTTGATTCAGTTTATGATTTTAGTTTGAATCATAAATAAATCCTAATAATATACAGATGATTCAGTATGACTCAGTGCCCCTGCAAACATGTTTTGAAGGTGAGGCGTAATTGCTTTGGAAATTCGTGAATAATACGCAGTGAGTTTTCTGACGCCTCTTGCTGGACAAACACAGAAATGTTTTTCTTCTTCCTTTATTAACTGTAAAGTGCTGCAGTCCTGACTCAGCGACTCCCTCTTGTGGTAAAATGAGAGGTTTTACATTAAACAGTAACCTTCAGCTAAAAAAAAAAAAACCTTCCATTATTTATTTATCTGGCTTGCTATTAATTGCATGTGTGGTTTAGCTATATGGTCATATAAAAAGACTCCCATGTGCAACTGCACTAAAAAAAGATTGTAGTAGATACAATTTTCACTCAGAAAGTGGTAGTGAATTTCACAAGAAATGGCATGAAATTTTAATGTAGAATGGAAAAAAAATCATATTTTATAGTGTACATTTTCAGAAACAAGATCAGAAATAATTAATTATTTCACTGTGCAGTGATGAATTGTGGCCAAATGGCTTCCATGGATCCTTATCCGGAGTGGTTTTATTTATTTTTGTCCCGTTCCTTCTCATCCCCTTGTTCTTATTATTTTCTGCATGCTAAATGTATTATTCCTCTGTCCTTCTTCCAACTGTTGTGATCCTGACTCCTGTCCCCTGCTCTTCCCTCACGTTTGTTTGTGTCTGTCGTTCGCCGTATGTCAGATGTATCCAGGACTGCAGATCTCCCATGTGGAAGAGGCCTCATCTCCAGCCCATCCAGGGCTGGTGTAAGAAGGGCTTGGGTAAATGTCAGACACGCCCCTTCATCGTCGTGCCCTACCGTTGTCTGGGTGAGTCACAAACACATCCTGAACAGTTTATAATCCCAGACATCCCATCAAGAATGCTGTAAAGACTAGATTTACACAGCATCATCATATGTAGTTTGATGTAAACCTCAATCAATAATGTGTTCATACACCTGTTTATGCGGTTACATTCTTTGATGGAAATTAATTAAAGGAACAGTTCACCCAAAATAAAAATTCTACTATCATTTACTCAGTTTATTTGGTGAACAATTATTTTAAAGTGCCCCTATTACCTTTTTCAGATATTACCTTTCATGCCATGTATGTTATGGCTGTTTGTGAATGTAAAAAGTATGAAAAGTTTAAAAGATCAAAGTCAGCGATAAATGTTATTGTCGACCTAAATAAAAGAACCGATTCTAAACTGCCTGAAGCGAGTCGTCAGTAATTCAAGTCTTTTCTGCACGAGCCTATGTAGGTTTGTAACACATTTGCACAATGCCAGCTTATGGTCTTCATTGGCTGCCCGTGAACAACATCTACTTTGACCCTCCCTCAAACGCTGTAATTGTAGCTGAGGCCTGGAAGAGTTTAGTTTGTGTTGTCGGCATATTACGAAGATGCTATTTTCTGCTTTCCGAAAGCAAATTAACTTTGCATGCACTTCCAAAGGACGAAGACTTGTGCTTGAATTGATATGGGAAAACCGACGTTATCGTTACTGTAGGTATCACTGTGTATCAAGCGCAGCCTCCGGAGCTGAAATTCAGATATGGTAATGGAATTTTCGTTTACGTCATGCCCTGTAAGCAGTAGACAGACAACAAACTGGGCCATCTGACCAATCAGAGCAGAATAGACCAATCACAACAGACTGGGACATCTGACCAATCAGAGCAGAGTAGACCAATCACAACAGACTGGGACATCTGACCAATCAGAGCAGAGTAGATTAATCACAACAGACTGGGACATCTGACCAATCAGAGCAGAGTAGATTAATCACAACAGACTGGGCCATCTGACCAATCAGAGCAGAGTAGATTAATCACAACAGACTGGGACATCTGACCAATCAGAGCAGAATAGACCAATCACAACAGACTGGGACATCTGACCAATCAGAGCAGAATAGACCAATCACAACAGACTGGGACATCTGACCAATCAGAGCAGAGTAGACCAATCACAACAGACTGGGACATCTGACCAATCAGAGCAGAGTAGACCAATCACAACAGACTGGGACATCTGACCAATCAGAGCAGAGTAGACCAATCACAACAGACTGGGATATCTGACCAATCAGAGCAGAGTAGACCAATCACGACAGACTGGGCCATCTGACTAATCAGAGCAGAATAGACCAATCACAACAGACTGGGACATCTGACCAATCAGAGCAGAATAGACCAATCACAACAGACTGGGACATCTGACCAATCAGAGCAGAGTAGACCAATCACAACAGACTGGGACATCTGACCAATCAGAGCAGAGTAGACCAATCACAACAGACTGGGATATCTGACCAATCAGAGCAGAGTAGACCAATCACAACAGACTGGGCCATCTGACCAATCAGAGCAGAGTAGACCAATCACAACAAACTGGGCCATCTGACCAATCAGAGCAGAATAGACCAATCACAACAGACTGGGACATCTGACCAATCAGAGCAGAGTAGACCAATCACAACAGACTGGGACATCTGACCAATCAGAGCAGAGTAGACCAATCACAACAGACTGGGACATCTGACCTATCAGAGCAGAGTAGACCAATCACAACAAACTGGGCCATCTGACCAATCAGAGCAGAGTAGACCAATCACAACAGACTGGGACATCTGACCAATCAGAGCAGAGTAGACCAATCACAACAGACTGGGCCATCTGACCAATCAGAGCAGAGTAGACCAATCACAACAGACTGGGACATCTGACCAATCAGAGCAGAGTAGATTAATCACAACAAACTGGGCCATCTGACCAATCAGAGCAGAATAGACCAATCACAACAGACTGGGACATCTGACCTATCAGAGCAGAGTAGACCAATCA
This sequence comes from Squalius cephalus, assembly GCF_949319135.1. Taxonomy (NCBI): domain Eukaryota; kingdom Metazoa; phylum Chordata; class Actinopteri; order Cypriniformes; family Leuciscidae; genus Squalius; species Squalius cephalus. Next base: position 25,406,827 of record NC_137132.1, read on the forward strand.
CAACAGACTGGGCCATCTGACCAATCAGAGCAGAATAGACCAATCACAACAGACTGGGACATCTGACCTATCAGAGCAGAGTAGACCAATCACAACAGACTGGGACATCTGACCAATCAGAGCAGAATAGACCAATCACAACAGACTGGGCCATCTGACCAATCAGAGCAGAATAGACCAATCACAACAGACTGGGACATCTGACCTATCAGAGCAGAGTAGACCAATCACAACAGACTGGGACATCTGACCAATCAGAACAGAGTAGACCAATCACAACAGACTGGGACATCTGACCAATCAGAGCAGAGTAGACCAATGACAACAGACTGGTCCATCTGACCAATCAGAGCAGAGTAGACCAATCACAACAGACTGGGACATCTGACCTATCAGAGCAGAGTAGACCAATCACAACAGACTGGGACATCTGACCAATCAGAGCAGAGTAGACCAATCACAACAGACTGGGACATCTGACCAATCAGAGCAGAGTAGACCAATCACAACAGACTGGGACATCTGACCAATCAGAGCAGAGTAGACCAATGACAACAGACTGGTCCATCTGACCAATCAGAGCAGAGTAGACTCTCAGAATGGAGAGGTTTAGAGAGACAGAATCCTTTTTAAAACAATTTAAGACACTTTTAGAAAAGAGGTGATGCTGCAGTGTATATTATGAGAAAATTGAATGCATGTAAACCTATTGTAGGAAACCATCAAAACAAAATTAGGAGCCTTTAAAATAGCATAATAGGGCACTTTAACAATGGCTTGATGTTTCTGAGATTTCTTAACTTCAGTATTACAGCATCGTTTGTAGTACACTGTACTCTGCAATGCCGTACAAATATGTTATATCACAACCAAAAATAAATAAATAAGTTATAAATCTGTTGGCTCAGTACTAATGTTGATGAATAAGTAATGCTTATGCAGCTGTTTGCCTCCGAGGAGCTTTTGTCCTTGGTTTTTGCTCACATACTGCACTTATTTTAAGTTCCCACCCCTTATATTTGCCTTATCAGCTCACGGTGGGCACAGTGCTTCTTTTTTTGTTGTCTCCAGTATTATCTAGCTATTTTCTCATTCATTTGTCTTGGAATTTATTTATATATTCCAGTCATTATCATAAAAGTGGGGTGTTTTGCATTTATTTAATTAGAAACACAGTAAAAACAGTCACAATTTAAAATATTTTCTATTTTAAAATATATTTTAAAATGTAATTTATTTGTGTGAAAAACTGCTTAATATTTTTTTGGAAACTGTATTTTTTTTCTTGAATGCATGTTTTATTAATAATCTTTCTTTTTTTTAATGACTGTGATTTTATTATGTTTCTCTCTTTTTCTGTCTCTCAGTGGGTGAGTATGTCAGCGATTCACTCTTGGTCCCGGATCGCTGCCGTTTCTTACACCAGGAGCAGATGGATTCTTGTGAGAGCTACGTGTACTGGCACAACATCGCCAAAGAGGTAAATAATAAAAGCTCACAAAATTACAACCCTTAAAAAGTATTGGAAGAGCTGGAATTCAACTCTAATAGCTTCACATCTTTAATGGTTAGTGTGATGCCTGTGAAATTGCAGTCGCCCGCTGTGATCTATGATCTTCTTTTTCTCATTTCCTCTCTGCATTATTACCAGTATCTCCTGGTGCTCCAGGTTTTTCCATTTGAGTTTTATAGGTCATTTCACCCTGACATGTACAAGCAATTACAAAAAGATAAAAAAAAGAAGAAATAATGCACTTTTTTTTTAAAGCACTGCTGCAGTCATTCATCTTTTGCCCTGATCATTAGGCCTGCACAGCTGACAGTCTGGAGCTTCATAGTTATGGGATGTTGTTGCCGTGCGGTGACCGTTTCCGTGGGGTGGAGTACGTCTGTTGCCCCGGCAGGGCAGGATCGAGTGGACGGGGCGAGACGGAGACTGCAGACACTGTACAAGGAGAAACAACACCCCTCGTCTCCATGGCTGGAGAAAAGGTTGTCACAAGGTAAAGAAGTTTTGTGGTCCGTTAATCATTGCTCATATCAACACGTTCATTTGGTTCTTCATTTTGATTTTATAGAGTGTCAAAACGCTTTATATAAGAACCGTCCTTATTTTCACCACAACTGACTGTTAATCCGTTATTTAAATAATTAGCATCATATAAGACAATGTTTTGGGAGTGACAACAGCATTTAAATGCAGGTTTGAATCTCATCATCAGTTATGATTGACACTGATAACTAGAAGAATCTGATTTCAATTCCTCTTCATGATTCTGGTTCCTTAACAGCTCCATTTATGATTCTTTTAGGAATAACTATTAAGAAAATATAAATACAATTCCATTAACACTAGAAGTGCCAGAATTCCATAACTACTAGAACTGCCGCAAGCGGTCATTTTGACCGCTAGATTCCAAACTCTATATCTTTAATGATAAATACCCAATTGAGAGATTAATGCATTTATTGTATTAGGATGTCTTTTAAAAACAAAACAACACCAAACTGTACATTTAAACGAGTTTAATTATACATTTAAAAATAAATAATATCCGTAGATGTCCTGAACAAAATGACGGAGTAGCCTATGTTTTCATGTTTCCACTGTTCGATCGCGTCCGCGCCCGCCGACACACACACACACACACCATATTCCAGCATTGCAATCTTTACATTGCAGCCTGTTCATTATAGCCATAATAAAATATAATAATAAAATAGTCAACCTAACATATAAAAATTCCACTGCTTTGTTTGTCAGTAGCCTACAATTCGTACCATTTTGCGCACGTGAAGAGGATGATTTTTTCCGTTGATATTGGAACATGAGGGAAGTACAAAGCCTACAGTATAATAAAGAATAGTTTACCATCCAAATACATCGCAAATGTTGAAACATTTTGATTCTAATTAGCCTAGAGAGTTACGTGAGCCTAACGCCGCTTACTTTCACTTTCGCGTATAAAGTATTTCATTTTGGCTTGTTCATAGTTATTTTTTCATTCTTGTTCTGTTCTGAATATCATTACATTTAAATTATTTGTTGTTGAGTATGTATTTTGTACCACATTTTATTGTTGTGTATATTGGTATAGCCTATAATAATACCGCGAAATTCAGTGCGGTCAATATGACCGTCTATGGCCGAAATAGGTAAATATGTTCATTTGTTGTTTTGCCTTATGTGTAATTTATATGAAAAACATTTTAAATGAAAATACAGACACTTTTAGGAAAAGTCAGGTACCCGCAGGATTGTATTTATTTTTTCAACAAAGTTATTGCAGATATAAAATTCAAAACGGTCAAAATGACCGCCATGGCAGTTCTAGTGTTAACAAATTATGAGATTGAGATTAATAACAATTCGTTAATTTAATTAATTGTTAATTTAAAACAATTCTTGCAAAATCTTAACTCAACTAGACTCAATAGATTCTCAATAGACTCAATAGGTTCAGAAATCAGACAACTGGTTGCAGTGAATTTTGATTCACTAAAAAAAACACCTAATAAGAGTCATCTATTCTGGAATCGGACTATGCTGGATGGGCTGAATGTTTTTGATCATTAAAAAGAACAGACTTGTATAATTCTTTCATCTTGGAAACAGACTGCACTGGTTATGTTGTATGTTTTATTCACTAAAAACAGTCAGCTCATAAGAATCATTAATTCGGGAATCAGACTAGACTAATTACGCTGTATGTTTGATCCAGTAAAAAGAATAGACTCGTATGATGCTTTCCTTCAGAAATCAGACTACACTGTTTAAGCTGTATGTTTTTAATTCACTAAAAAGAACCAACTCTTGTTCGGCAATCAAACTTCACTTTTTGATTAACTAAAATAATTAACTAAAGAATCAGACTACACTGGTTGAACTGTATATGTTTGATTCACTAAAAAGAATCATCTCAAAAGATTAATTCATTTTAAGAATCAGACTACACAGGTGGTTGCACCGTATGTGTTTGTTTCACTAAAAGGAATTGCCTCATAAGAGTCAATTGCTTTTTAGGAATCAGACTACACTAGTTGTAGTGTATGTTTTTGAGTCATTAAAAAGAACAGACTAATATTAGACTAATACACTGGGTTCCGTTTCCCAAAAGCAATGTAAGCCTAAGTTGATCGTAGAACCAATTGCCACCAATGGTCTCTATGATCAACTCAGGCTAACGATGCTTTTGGGAAACACAGCTCTGGTTGTGCTGTATGTTGGATTCACTAAAAAGAATCAGCTCAGAAGAGTCGTTTGGGAAATAGACTACACTGGTTGCATTCTACGTTTGATTCGCGATTCACATCTCATATGAGTCATTCCTTTGAGAATTTAGACTACACCGATTGCACCTTGACCTACAACTGACCAAATGTGTTAAAAAACCAACTAACTTTAAAATCCTTTCCGCTCGATCAGTGTGAAAACGACGCCACCCACTCCCAGTCCCTCCCCTGAGACGGACATCGAGGAAGACGACATGGAGGAAGAAGAGGAAGAGGTAGTGGAGGAAGAAGCTGAGGAGGAAGAGGATGAGGAGGAGGAGGAAGGGAATGAAGATGAGGCAGCTGAGATAGAGGAAGATGAGGAGGAGGAAGCCGCCACAACAGTGAAGGACCAAGAAGAGTATGAGTATCCCATCGACTCTCATTTCCAGGGCCAAGACTACATGGACAACTTCTACTACGACAAGAACCTCCAAACTGCCAAAGCCTCCACCCAACCTCAAACGCGGATGGACAACCGTGAGTCTTACAGCTGACATTTCATGTGTCAGGAGTCATAAATTGTCTCGCTCACACACACGGACATTCAGCAGAGGTTAAGCAGGATGCATAAGGTTAAATGACGTTGCATTTTTAATGCTTCCTCTCTAATCCCTCTCATATACAGCGATGCTGAAGATTTAAAGTGAACACACTGCTCGTACTGACACTACTTTAGTTTCACTGAGCTGTAGTGATCCTTCTTTCCCTCTTTAATAGATTAATTGATTGAATAATCCCTGATTGGTACTTAAGTCTCTTTCTCTCCTGTCAGTAGTGCCCACTCCTCGTCCTACAGATGGCGTGGATGTTTACTTCGAGATGCCTGGAGACGACAGTGAACATGCCAACTTCCTGCGTGCCAAGATGGACCTGGAGGAACGGCGAATGAAACGCATCAATGAGGTGAGGGAGGCATGACTTTTTAGGTATGAGTATAAGTCTTTATGTGACCCAGAAGAGTGTGTAAGAAGGATGTGACTTTATTTGTGTGTCCAGATCATGAAGGAGTGGGCAGAGGCAGATAACCAGTCAAAGGACCTGCCTAAGTCAGACCGCCAGGCACTGAATGAGGTAAAATAAACACAGTAATTACTGTTTCAGTCATGCTTTTACACTACCGTTCAAAAGTTTGGGGTCAGTACGATGTTTCTGTTTGAAAGAAATTAATACTTGAATTGATGAAAATGACAGTAAAGAATGTTACTAAAGATTTCGATTGAAAATAAAGACTGTTCTTTTGAGCTTTCTGTTTATCAAAGAATCATGAACAAAAATGTATCACGGTTTCTACAAAAATATTAAGCAGGACAACTGTTTTCAACATTGATAATTACGAGAAATGTTTCTTGAGCAGCAAATCATATTAGAATGATTTCTGAAGGATCATGTGACACTGAAGACTGGAGTAATGATGCTTAAAATTCAGCTTTGACACCATAGGAATAAGTTACATTTTTCAAAATATATTAAAATAGAAAACAGTACTTTAAAATTATAATAATATCTCATAACATTACCGTTTTAACTGTATTTTGATCAAATAATGCTTGGTGAGCATATGAGACTTTTACCGACCCAAAACTTGCATTTACATTTTCTACACTTTTGAGAATTTTTTTAATTATTATTATTCTTGAAACAAAAACACTCATAATTTAGTTTCTCCTGACTATTTAATGACTCTTGACTCTTGACACCACATTGGCATAGTTCACGGAGCCCTGCACACAAAATATATATATATCGTGGCAACGAATTAAGAATTCATTCGCCGGGTTAGTAAGTCGTGGCCAAGTTTGATTTGACTAAAACAAAGGAACAAATTATTACAACGTGACCACGATTTAGTAAAATGAGGAAACAAATTTAAATTGTGCGCATGATTTACTTAAAACGAGGAAACGAATTAGTAAAACATGCTGACGTGTTAGAAAGTCGTGGGAACGAATTCTTAATTTGTGGCCACAATATACATAATTTTTTCCCGCATGTCATATTCAGGGCTTTGTAGTGTCACAATCCAATCAGTTCTGAAGGATAAAATCAAGTCCCAACCAAAAATTTTTCCCCTGAATTTCCAGATTTATGAAGTAAAATGGTTTGCAAATGATATTTCACGAGTACTTAGCATACTTTATCATTAAATAATGATAGATTTCTTGATGGTGAACTTGACCTGAAGAAAACTCTTCTTTCAAAAGTGGGTGCTGTTTTTCAGAAGTGAGATTACATTCAGATCTTGCACCATTTTCAAGTAAACACTCCAATTAAGTAATGTTGGATAAAAATCCTGTCCTTCCCTACGTTTTTTCCCTGTTCTCTCACAATACAAAAGTAAAATGTGTTGGGAAGAATGCTGCCTCATGTGTTTACAGTCATTATTGTGACACTTCTCAAATCGTTCTCCATCTCTTTCCCTTTCTCTCTCTCTCTCTTTCCCAGCATTTCCAGTCTGTTTTACAGACCCTTGAGGAGCAGGTAGCCGGCGAGAGGCAGAGGCTGGTGGAGACACACCTGGCCCGTGTGGTTGCCACCCTCAATAACAACCGTAGACTGGCTCTAGAGAGCTACCTGAGCGCTGTGCAGAGCGACCCTCCACAGGTACGACACTCTACCTGAGAACTGCTAACAGAATATTAGCACAATACAATATTTGCTAAAAAAGTAATACAGAAAAATATTGTCACAGAAATAGTAAGAACAAGAAAAGATCAGTATATTTCATAGGTATGTTTGTACAGGAAGACTCATTCAGAATCAGTAATAAAACATCCAGGGTAAAGCAAGACATTTGTGAGATTATATTTCTTTCTTATGTTAGAGAAATTGAGGGCCTGATTCCCTCAGCTATCACATACCTTAACAACAGGGTTTTTTTCTATTTTTTTCTCTGTATAATGTCTTTTTGTATTATATTGGCTATGTTGTGTGTGTTAAACAAGTGCAGTGTTGTGGAAAATAATTTCCCCCTGGGGACAATAAAGTTAAAAGTTAAAGATCAAATCACCTTTTTTTATTGTCAATCTATTGCTTATCCTCTCATAGCTTATAGCATGTGGATGTATTAAATATTGCGTTTCTAACTCTCCCCCACTCTCTTTTTGACATTATTTCTCTTTGTTTTTCTCCCTCACACTCAAACACACAGCCAGACCGTGTGCTTCAGGCTCTGAAGCGTTATATGGCCGCAGAGCAGAAGGACCGACGACACACTCTTCGTCATTACCAGCACATCGAGTCTGCCGACCCCCAAAAGGCTGAGCAGATGAAATTCCAGGTTTGAGACACTATCTCTATCTGTTCCTCCAATGAGACCAATAAGATTTCAAAGTGGGCGGAGCTACCTAGCACAGAATGACAGGAACAAACCATTTTGGTGTTTGTAAACAGTGACGCCATGTTTTGTGGGCGGAGCCTACCTAATGGCAGAATGTGACTGTTCTGCAGTAATAGTCTTAGGGAGCTTGTTTCCGCCACGGAATAAAGTATAGAATATAGTTTATATATCACAATTCCGATTTTTTTCTCAGAATTGTGAGATATACTGGAGTCAAAATTGTGTGAAAAGTTATTTTTCTTCCGATTTTTCTTCTTTCTCAGAATTGTGAGAGAAATATGTTATAGGTTTAAAAGTTATCTATGTAAAATGTTTTAGGTTTAAATTAGGGCTGTCAAACAATTAATCGCGATTAATCCCTTCCAAAATAAAAGTTTGTTTTTACATAATATATGTGTGTGTACGGTGTATAATTATTTTCTATATATAAATACACACACATGCATGTATATATTTAAGAAATATTTGCATGTATATACTGTGTATATATATTTATATTATATATAATTTATATTATATATAAATATTTTATATATAAATAACAATTTTTTAAAAAACATATATGCATGTGTGTGTATTTATATATAGAAAATAATTATACTCCATACACACACATATATTATGTGAACACAAACTTTTATTTTGGATGCGATTAATCACGATTAATCGTTTGACAGCCCTAGTTTAAATATTTCTTGCTGTAACTGTAGGGCTAATACATTATGCCCTCTATGAACTACAAATGTGAATATTATGATAGATATTGTTTACATCAAATTCATGCTTTAATAATAGGCTAATCGTCGCAGGTTTGCTCAGTCCAGTGTGTCCGTTTAATGGCTTGCAAACATAAAAGTCTGTGTTTAGCTTCAAAGGGCATCTTAGATGACGGTGTTCTATAAAAGTAAGGACCATCATTTTTTGTAGTCCGATTCTGAGATCCAATGGCACAACAATATGTTTTCCCTTATTCCGTGGATCTTGCCCATTTTCCTCCACTTGCTACCACTGTTTTTCTGCCACCATAGTGCGCACCCAACTGCATTGACGTCTGCTCCCAAATGATCTACTTATATGTCTTGTCGCTCATTGTAGACATGTCAGATTTATTGCTTGATCTTGTCAGATGACGCAAAAATGAATAAAAAAGCAATGTAATGTCTGTGTTTGAAGGTGTACACACACCTGCATGTGATCGAAGAGAGGATGAACCAAAGCCTGGCTCTGCTCTATAAAGTCCCCGGCCTGGCTGAGAAACTTCACGACGAAATCCGTAAGTGTTTTCGTGAATCCTTTGTTGCCTCAAAGTCCAATAATTCTCAAAATCATTCACTCAATCTGTCTGTCTCTGCAGAGGAGTTAGTGAGAACAGAGAGAGGGGACATCAGCGAACTCATGACCACTTCCTTTTCTGAGACGCGTACCACAGAAGAGCTGCTTCCTGCTGAGAGCGAGGAAGAGCGAGATGATGAGGAGGAAGAGGACAGAGCTTTCCAGAACCGCCCCTACCCACCACGCATCGGTACAACATGCACACATACACAAAACATGCAATATGAGGACAGAAGTGGAGCTTAACACAAAAATAAGCATGTTAACAGTCTGAAAATACTAACTCTACTTTACCCTTTCTCTTTATTTTTGGACAATGTAGACCCCCAGCCTAGCGATAAGAAAGGTAAATACTAAAGCTCTGATCACACCTCCTGTGATATAATATAATCATTTTATAGTTTGTTTTTAGTTATATATTTATAGTGTATATGAAGTTGAATAACTGTCAAGTCACTCTTCTGTCTGTCCACAGTTTCATCAGTAGATGAGTATGACTACACCACCTCTGAGAGAGGACCGACTTATGAATACGAGGAGAAGGTTAGGACCAAATCTACTCTAAGAGACACAAAATAACACATTTACATGTATAATATGTACAGAATTGCTCAGCAAGTGCTTTTATTACAGAAGTGACTTACCAATGGATTGAAATACTAGCTGCATTGATGTCAGTTAGGGCTGCATGATTTGGGGGAAAAATCTATTCTATTTTATTTTGGATTAATCAAGAGCACTCAGTTAACAAAAAATTTCTTCACTTCTGGTGGTCTCATCAAATCACATTGGAAATAGAAGTATAGTCAAGAACATTGCTTTTTGGGATACAGTAGGCCTATCTTATGCAGAATGCACTGTTGTATAAAGCACATTTTGGCAAATGCAGGTATTTTATTGAAGCAGAAAATGTGCTCAGTATACTGTATGTACTATGTACTGAAGTAATAGAGTAGTATGTCAGTATGTTATTCTGAACGAGACCGTATGGGATTTCTGCAGTTTTGCAACTTGACCACTGGATGTCACCATTTGGAGTTTTAATAAGTTAGAATGAACAAAAACTTCACAGATGATATTTCTTTACATGAATTTTCAAATTCCTTTTTAATACCAAGCTTAAGTAGATTTGAAAATGTTTTTCTGTCCCACACCATTAACTCTGTGTTCCTCAGATCAACACCTCTGTCGAGCTGAAGCAGGTGGTCTACAAGTCTCCAGGAATCCAGAGAGATGAGCTGGTGAGCGTTTAAAGGCTTTCATTTGTGAATTCATTTGTTTTGTGAAGTCTAATGTTAAGTTTTCTTCTTTTAGCTCTTGGAAAATTACTGTATCAAACTTTTCTCATTCTACTTTTATGTTCAGGGTAAATGCAAAGCCATTTACTTATACACTTAAAGGTACGGTAGGCAAGGTTTTTCATAACACTTTTTGTTATACTGGTTAAAACTCTCTTCGCATCCTGATAGCAAGTGTTATAAATTCCTGCTCATTCTGAAGGATGCATCAAGTTTTCAGGGCGGGAACATGTGTGACTTAGCCATGCGTACTTACTAGACCATCTCATTCTAGCATTCTAGGGTGGAATCTTGTGCTTTCAAAACTAGCTTGCTATTGCTAGCCTCTCTAAAATTGCCTACCTTTAACTAAATGTTACCATTATGCTTAGCTGAGTTGCACCAGTTCTTACAGGTATAAAAGAACACTAGAGCAGTCAGTAGGATGGATTTCCATTTTATACAAATAAGTAATGCTCCCTAAGGTGCTAATATCTTCCCTGTACAGGAATCTTCTACTGAATGTGAAACTCATTTCCTCTTCTTTTTCTCTCTATCACAGCAGCCGGACGTTTTGGAGACGTTTAACCGCGGGGCAATGGTGGGGCTGCTGGTGGTTGCCGTGGCCATCGCTATGGTGATGGTCATCAGCTTGTTGCTAGTCCGCCGTAAGCCATATGGAACCATCAGCCATGGCATAGTAGAGGTGAGAGTTCAGCTGACAGGATGTCGAAATGGCTTGTTTTTGAAGCAGTACGTTCAAGAAATGGGGTCAAACCCTGACATCACTACGGCTTCTGGCTGTGTTCGTGGTTTTTAATTTGACAGTCTCATGTAAATATATCTTGACCCATTCAAGTAATATAATTAGATTTGGCCATCAATTTCAAAGGAACATGAGGAAGTAACAACCAAACCCCTGAAGCAGCTTCTTTCTGCTATCTGTTTTGAGATCGTCATTTTTGCATTCTGATATTTTGATTTGATAGGGGAAAAAGTATAACCGTAAAAGTGAAAACATGAAGCAAAATGTATTATTTAATCTGTACTAAAAAGTTACATATTCTGATAATTAATGTAGTTTTTATGTGAAATTTGTAAAAGATAAATACAGGCCTCTATGAATCATATATAATGTCAGAGACTTGATTAGGGTTTCTTTTTCAATAATCGCATGACAATTTACCCAATAAATATTTCAATAGACATGAAATAATGATTTTAGTTAAAATTATTTTGAGAAGAGATAGTGGGCTGTTTCTGCTTCAGTTCAGAGCAGGACAAAAAAAAAAAAAAAAAATATATATATATAACTAAGTTGCATTTGTGTAATCTGCAGCTGCAGTTATGAGATATAAAACTGCAATTATGAGAAATAGTCTCATTTGTGCGATATGAAGTCAATGTGAGATTTAAAGTCACAATCAGAAGATATAAAGAGATAAGTGACTTTTATTTATTTATTTTTACTCAAAAATTGATGGCAAGTATCAGTTTAGATGGTAGGTCATTATACACACATGGTAGATAATTATATTTATGTTAAATGATATAATGATGATAGATCATTGTTGTACACAAATATTTGACAGAATAAAGCATGTATGCAATTGATAATGATGCTCTTTGTGTATTTGTAGAAATACAAACATATGCAGATTGCAGCATATATGTTTCGATACACATATATAGTATGAATCTCTAATAATGTTACATTTTGTAATGTTTTTCCATATGGGAGGCTTGCTCAGATCGTAATGATTTCATTTTTGCTCATGGCCAACTTGTTCAAATCTTTCTGTTCATTAATTCTTCCCATTAAATTCACTTATGCTCAATTTTAAGCGATTCTTTTCCTATCTTGTCTCTGTCTCTTTCCCAGCAGGTCGACCCCATGCTGACCCCCGAGGAAAGACAGCTCAATAAGATGCAGAATCACGGCTATGAAAACCCCACTTACAAATTCTTCGAGCAAATGAACTGAGGAGGGTTCTGCAGTCTCAAGGCCATGCCCTCCCCTCTCGCCTCCCGTTTTTCGATTGGGGTTTCCACTGCAACCCCCTCTCCCTCGTACTCTATGTATGTCTATATGACCGATGTTCAAAATGTACAACAAACCCGGCACGTTAATAGGGAGTTTGTAGTAAAACGTTTGCATACTACTCTCTCATCAGGGAGAGAGAACACCAATAAGAGAATCCGCAAACCTCCGAGAGCTCCTTTATCCCCCGGTTTTTGCTTTCGTTCATGAGGGTGTGGCCGTGCCGAGCATGTTCGGCGGTTTTAAAATCTTGGAATAGTGTCACACATTCTTTCCGAATGAATTACGTGTTTCAAAGAAGCTAAACATGTTCGACATGGATGGTTTGTTTTGTCATTTCTATTTTCAAAGCAGAGTTTATTTCATGGTGAATCTGTGATATGAATGAAATAATATATTTTTGAGTTCACTACAGAAACCCGGGAGGGAAATCGAGACATTTTGGCCCTCTAAGACAAACTCTTAGAAAAAGAAACTACTAGACTCATTCTGTTTTAATAAGACTTCAAAAGGAACGAGGTTTGTATTCACATATAACTAAACCATCAAACATTCTGATAGATTATTAGTCTCAATCACACACCGTAAAGAACTGAATCAGTGTTTTAAATGTACCACGAACGTCCATCCAACAATACTACCCGAAAGCTTAGGATATTTTTCTGGTATTGCTTCTTTAAAAATCAAATCTAAGTAATCCGAAGTCCATACGCGTAAAGAAAAGCATGCAAAATTTGGTGTATGATGCTATAACGTACTTGTGTTGGTCCTGTTTCTTGCTTTTTGATAAAAATGAAAAAATCTGTGCAACAATGACGTGTACATAACTAAAGACGTGACTCGAATAGACGTTTCTATCATTAATTTGTATCGACGCAACGTGTGGACAAAAAGATGACCTTGTGCTGCTCACACAGAGAACGAAACATTACCTAACATGGCTGAATGAAAACGGACTGTTGTATAAACCAGCACAAGAAAATGACACGGTATCTCCTGACTGAATGTATCTTCGGTAGACATAGGCTCCATTCACCGTTCCTCCTAACACACCACGGCGGTAAGAGCGTAGGTTAGTTAGCTTAGCTAATCGCTCCGTTTTCATACAGTAGTTGATTTAACCGTCAAGGGTTTGTGTTGCGTGACTGAAACTAGTATGTCGCCACCTGTGAAAGGTGCTAAACAACTTTCACTGATTCCAAAACTGGTTTAAGTTTCTACACGTGTCACTAAGGCCTGAAAATCATTTTTTTTTTATATATATATACATATATATTAGAGGGTTATAGAGTTGTCTGTTTATTGCATTTATGTTCTAGTACATGATAGAAATTTTAAATCAAACTTTTGGGTGTCCGTCGCTGTGACACAAATAACGTAAACACAACAATTTACTGTTAGCCTGTTGTAGAAAGGACATGTCTTAGTCTAAATCTTTTTAATTGTAGAACTTACAGGTTTTTGTGAAGAATACGGAATCATCATTTATATTACGTGACATATCAACAGAAGTGAAACCAAAATGTGGGCCCAGTGTGTTTGTTTTCCGTTTCTGCAGTCCAAAACTACACTTTTATATAAACCAAACCAAACTCTGTCCTGTCAAATCGTAGCTCATATTTATTTTAGAGTTATTTTCTGAGTCAAGATGCACCAAACATAATGACATGATCGTTTGTATTTGATTGCATTGCCTTTTTTTGTCTTTCTTTGTCCTGGAACCGTCACATTTGAACATACCTGAATTGAAACCAAACCACAAAAAAATGCGTGTTTAGCCTAAACGACCTCACAGTTCTGGAACATTTGATTGAACAGAAGCTTCAAGGCATACTACTCATTTTTAAGGCACCATTAGAAACATAATGGTTCATAAATCTCTCCAGGTTAGACTGGCCTAATTCAACACATGGCAGCACTTAAAACGGATCGTGGATGGCCTGCTGTAGTCTTGATTACTCTGAGGTGTATTTATGAATTGTGATCAGTTAACAGTGTGGTTTGATGCCCTAATTTAGGACTCTTAAATAAGATTTCGTACCAGCATCAGGCAGATTTAGGACAATGTATTCAGTAGGGATTGATTTTACGTTTATACGCGTCTTCTCTTGGCTGAGATGACTCATCCCTCTCTTATCCTGAACCAATAGAAATGTAAACGAAGTTACGGATGTTTTAACTGCTGCATTATTGCCTTTTTCAATGCTGTGTTTTGGATGTAATTATATGTATTTTTTATTTAAGTCAATATTAATTGGAGTTTGGGTCATTTGCTATATAGATTTGGACTGTAAACACTGAACGGGTCTGATCAACATCATGCTTTTAAACTAAACTAATTAACAGAGCACAACTGTATCCAGATTGACTCATTTGTGTCCATTCATCACTTCAAAATCTTCCCTTGTCTTGCTGAATTCATTACTGAAGGATCAATACAGTGAAGGTTAAGATGGAAACGCATTTAGCCTAGATCTAATGTGTTGAACATCCAATACAACCCAGTTTTTTCTTTCAAATTACTAGCATGTATTAAAGATGCAGCTTAATAATGTAAAATAATTGGTTACTTTAAAAGTAAAGATGTAATTTGGTGAACTGGTGCTTTAAGGAACTTTACAGAATTTGTCATTAAGCTACTGAAACCAATGCAATGAAATAAGCTGATCTGGAATCATTCTGAATTTCACCAAAGACATGTTCTGGATATGATTGGAAGGCCAAATAATGTGTTGTATTTTTAATTGACATGTATTGTAAGAGCAAGCAACCTGTGAACTGATCTGACTTCTTGTACTTGCATTAAAATGACAATAAAACTAAAAATGACCCACACAGTTTGACTGCGACTTTTAACTTTTGGAGTAGTAGGAGTTATTGTGAACAGCATCATCTTGTCAGCACACTTCTTATATTAACCAAAGAAATGAAACTTCAATTATGTCAGTCATTTTATTGTAATCTAGCCTATTTTCACCACACACACAAAACAATCAGGCTTGATTATAAAAGTCAGGTTATAGCAATTGTGACAAAAGCCATACAATTTTGAAATGCATAATCACTTTTCATTTTAAGTGATTTAAGCAATATAAACATTGAGTGATTTAAGCAATATAAACATTGACAGAGCTGTTTTTTCCAATTGAGTGGGTCGCTCAAGAACTTCCTTGATAAAAGCAGAGAAACAGGACGTACAGGCTTTGTTCATCTATAAAGGACTCTCATTTACACATTTAGATTTCACTGATAAAGCGCATACGGAATAGTTTAATCATGTTGTTACAATAATCATGGTGTCATTCATTTTCATCACTTTATCTATGCTTTTGTAATTGCTGAGGAAGCAATCGCATGAGTTCTCTGCATAGTGTGGTTAAGAGGCCCCAAAAACCAAATGTGCATGGTTGTTGGTAGCAGAATGCATGACGTTGGAAGGAATCTACTAAGTGTGCTGAACTGGTTTATTTAAGTTGCTTGAAGAAATGTGTGAGGTAGTCTTGAGGATGCTGTTTGCAGTTTTTCGGACAACTGGTACTGGTAACCATGTAAAACCTTGCATGCTGCTCATGCATGTGTTTTATTTTTCATTGTATCACTTGTGTCTGTTTTTTATCCATTGCAGAAAATAAGTTGGTCAATCTCAAGACAACAAAATAATTCATCTTGTAGTATCCACCCTTTCATCCATCTCTGTCACTCAAATATTAATGAGAGTGTATTCTTTCTATGCCAATAAGCGTTGTTACGCACTAAAAGTAACCCCTTTTCAATGGTTAACTCATGTTTTGATCAGAACTTCAGCAGCATTAACAAGGTTGGGGAATGTACACATATTGGCAGGAACACTCTTTAAATATTCCAACAGCATTGTCTCTGGTTGATATGAATATCATTTAAGTAAAAAAAACAAAAAAACAAATAGTAATAATTATGTGAGTAAACCTATTACCATTTGAGTTATGCCCTCTTTCAAAGGCACAATGATCTTAACAGACAGTTTGTAAATTTGTGAATTCATTTGTTTTGTGAAGTCTAATGTTAAGTTCTCTTACGAGAGGTTCTCTCGTATTGCGTAAGTATAGCTTACGCTACGGGTAAAGTCATCTTTTCTCGAGATATGAAGCCAAAAAATTATCCTTAATTTTAAATCTTGTCAACGCAGTGCAGCAGCAAGCAGACCTAGAGCAGGCGTATTCGCTTGCTCATTGGCTGCCCTGCGGCAACTGCAGCAGCCTATCGCTGAGCCCTTGGCGTGACGTCACGCCCAATGAGCGCGCTAGGCGCGCTCACGCGTCACGGCCCGTCAGAAGGGGCGTGGTTTAGCGTATAAAAGAAGGCTCAGAGGCTGCTTTCTCTGATTTTTTGTCTCTTCAGCGAAGCTCTCCGCATCGCTGGACTCTGAGGAAGCCGCCGTTGAAACAAGCGCCTTGCAAGCCGAGGATAGTCTGAGGAAGCTGGTCGTCTTCGCCGCCTTCAGCCATCCCTGCCTGCTTCGCTATCCGGCGATTATATCCTTTTCATTGCATTGATTCAATATGCCCTGCATTTCATGCAAAGCTCCGCTCAGCGACAGAGACCGCCATGTGATCTGCGTTCTCTGCCTGGGTCGTGACCACGCAGCCCTCGCTCTCTCCGCGGGCGGCTGTGATTTGTGCGAAGAACTGCAGATGTCGACCCTGCGGGCTCGCCTCGCCTCGTTCGACGCTCTCGCTGTCTCTCCGTCTGCCTCCACCGGGCCGCGCAAAAAGAAACGCCGCTCTCAGAGGCCACCGGAACCCGCAGCAGTTGCTGAGTGCTCGCCGGAGCCCCTCCCTCGAGCCTCGCTATCTCCCTCTCCCCCCCCTTCCCGACGCGCAGCGGCCGGCCTTCGCCCGCACTGCCGTCGCCTCAGGGGATGAAGCGGACGACGCTGCTTTATCGGACAGCTGTTCTCTCATGGCCTCGGACAGCGAGGCATGGTCGGGGTCTCGCCGCTCCGCCTCCTCGACACAGGAGTCCGGCAGGTCCCGCGCCAGTGTCGACGCAGAACTTCTCCGCCTCCTCACCAAAGCGGTCGACCAACTGGGACTAGACTGGTCCCCACCGAAGGCGCCGTCCAAGGCCTGCAGGACCACTTCAGCCCTCGTCGGCCGCGCTTTCGCTGCCGCCGGCCAGGCTGCTTCCGCCCTGCATTCCATGGCTGTGCTCCAGATCCTCCAAGCTGATCTCCTCCGCGATCTGGATGAGAGAGGCCCGGATCAGGCTACACTGACGGACCTGCGCAGCGCGACGGATCTCTCGCTTCGCGCCACTAAGTCCGCTGCACAAGCCATCGGAAGGTCCATGGCTTCGCTCACCGTCACCGAAAGGCACCTTTAGCTGACGCTGGCGGATAAGAGCGAAAGTGAGCGCGCAGTTTTCCTCAACGCCCCGCTCTCACCCACCGGCCTGTTCGGCCCAGCGGTCAGCGGGATTGTGGATCGCTTCTCGGAGGTACAGAAGGCGTCGCAGGCTATGAACCTCTTCCTGCCCCGCCGCTCGAGCTCCGCTGCAGGCTGCTCTCAGGATCAGCCTCCTGCACGCAGCTCGTCACAGCGCTCTGCTCAGCCTCCGTCTTCGCGACGCCAGGGCGGCCGCCCTAGACAGCGCTCAGTCAGCCGCCGCAGACCGCCTCCCCCCCGGGGACCCCGGCCCAAGATAGCGCTGAAACCTGAGCCCGCGAAGTCCTCCTAGCAGCCGCAGGGAGGAAAAGATGGCTGAGTCCCGCTGCGGCCGGACCGCCATCAAAGCGCCTAGCCCTGTCAGTCCCCTTAAAAAAGGCTACTGCAGTGGCTCACATCGCAGCCAACGAGCCAGTAATGCAACTCGCTCGCCTGCACACAAACGCCGCTGCGCGCCGCCCCATCTTCTCTGATACAGGTTCCCCATCCCGCGCAGTGCGGCGATCTGAACCCAGAGACCATTCGACCCCTAGCGAGATGTGCGAAAGCATGGCAAGCTATCCAGGGCGTGTCAGAATGGGTGCTGAATACTATAATGCACGGCAATTCGCTCGCCATCCGCCGCGCTTTCTAGCACGAACCGAGACGAGAGTGAACACAGAAGTGGCTCATCTGCTTCAGGCAGAAATACTGTAGCAAAGCTGCTGCACAAGGGGGCTATAGAGCAAGTGCATCCTTCTCTGAGCGAGTCGGGCTTCTACAGCCGTTATTTCCTCGTACCCAAGAAGGACGGGACGCTGAGACCCATCTTAGATCTGAGACATTTGAACAAAGCCCTCATGAGACGGCCGTTCAAAATGATTACAACCAGACAAATCCTCGCGCAGATTCGCCCGGGAGACTGGTTTATCTCTCTCGATCTGAAGGATGCATATTTTCAGATCCAGATAATCCCCCGTCACAGGCCATTCTTGAGATTCGCCTTCGACGGTCGGGTATATCAGTACACCGTCCTGCCGTTCGGTCTATCTTTGGCACCCCGTACATTCACGAAGTGCATGGACGCGGCTCTCGTTCCCCTGAGAACACAGGGGATGCGGGTACTGAACTATCTGGTCGACTGGCTAATTCTAGCGCAGTCAGAGACAGAGCTTTTGTCTCACAGGACAGCGCTTCTCAGCCATCTGGAAAATTTGGGTCTCTCGGTCAACTGGACCAAGAGCTCATTACTGCCCCGCCAGTCTATCTCATTTCTCGGAATAGAACTGGATTCGGTGGCTATGACGGCCAGGTTGTCAGAGCAGCGCGCGCGCCACATTCAACATTTAGCCGCGTCTTTCCAGATGGGCAGCCAGACTCCGCTGAGAACATTCCAGCGAATCTTGGGGCATATGGCCTCAGCTGCAGCAGTGCTTCAGCTGGGCTTACTGCGCATGCGCCTGCTTCAACGCTGGCTAAGAGCGCGAGTGCCTCACCGAGCCTGGACGGCCGGCAGCTTACGAGTCAGAGTGAATCAGGGCTGTGTCTCAGCCCTCCAACCCTGGCTGGCAGCCGAATGGTATCGCACAGGAGTGACGATGGGAGTTGTCTCACGCCGAAAAGTTATCTCGACAGACGCGTCCAACCGAGGTTGGAGAGCGCTATTCGAGGGCAGACCGGTCTATGGCCTCTGGTCAGACCAGGAGTGTCGCCTTCATATAAACTGTATAGAGATGCTGGCGGTCGAGAATGCGCTCAAGCACTTCCTCCCATACCTGCAAGGCCACCATGTACTAGTCCGCACGGACAACACGTCAGTGGTAGCCTATGTGAACCGTCAAGGCGGTGTCATATCCAAAACGCTCTGCACCCTGGCGGAACGCCTCCTCGTGTGGGCTCAGCACTCACTGCGCTCGCTGAGAGCCGCGCATGTGCCGGGTCGCCTGAACGAAGGTCCAGACAGACTGTCCAGGGACAATGTTCCCCCGGGGGAGTGGTCTTTGCATCCCCAAACAGTCCAGTTACTGTGGCGCCGTTTCGGCAGAGCGAAAGTCGACCTCTTTGCGTCAAAAGACAACGCGCACTGCCCAAGGTTCTTTTCAAAGAGCGAGGACGCGCTGGCCCAGACCTGGCCCAGCGGCCCGCTATACGCTTTTCCCCCGGTCTCCCTGCTGCCGCAGGTCATCGAGAGATTCAGGGAAGCGCGCCACACGGTGCTCCTCATAGCCCCGTATTGGGAGAATCAGACGTGGTTCCCAGATCTAATACGGCTGGCAGACACAACCCCCTGGCCGTTACCGGTGAGGAGAGACCTTCTCTCTCAAGCCCGCGGCTCGATCTTGCATCCCCATCCAGAGCGCTGGTCTCTGCATGCATGGATTATCAACGGTTACCCGTTGACTTGCCAACAGGGGTTGTGAACACGATCACACAGTCTAGAGCTCCCTCTACGAGACGGCTCTACACTTCAAAATGGTCTGTGTTTAGCAAATGGTGCACCGCCAAAGGGCTGGATCCACTAACATGTGGGGTAGCGCAGGTGCTGTGCTTCCTCCAAGAGCTGTTGGACATGGGCAGGTCTCCCTCCACGCTCAAAGTATATGTTGCGGCCATCTCAGCTTTTGCCGACTCGGCGCTGGGCCGCGCATTAGGGAGGAACGAGTTCATCATCCGCTTCCTTAGGGGAGCTAGGAGATTGAACCCACCGCGACCCCTTTCGGTTCCTATTTGGGATCTTTCCCTGGTCTTAGAGGCCATGAAAGCGCATCCCTTTGAACCCATGGAAACAGTGGATATGAAATACCTCACGCTCAAGACCGTTTTTCTGATAGCTCTGTCTTCAGTTAAACGTGTGGGTGACCTTCACGCATTATCAGTTAACGCTGCATGCCTCGAGTTTGGACCTAATGACTCTAAAGTCATTCTCAAACCGAGGCACGGTTATGTCCCCAAAAGTTTGGGCACACCGTTCAGAGCGCAGGTCATTTCTCTCTCGGCTTTGCCAGCATCCGGCAGCGAGATTGATGGTAAACTCCTTTGCCCTGTCAGAGCGCTTAGGAATTATACTGCACGCTCCGCCGCTGTCAGGCGCTCGGAGCAGCTTTTCGTTTCGTTTGGTGGGCGCACCAAGGGTCTCGCCGCCTCGAAACACAGCCTGTCCAGATGGATAGTGGACGCTATTGCAGCTGCTTATGCGTCTAAAAACATGCAGTGCCCGTTGGGCATCAGAGCCCACTCCACCAGAGGCATGGCCTCTTCGTGGGCTTGGTCTAGCAGTATTTCCATTCATGACATGTGTACAGTGGCAGGCTGGGCCTCCCCCTCTACATTTGTTAGATTCTACAATCTGGAAGTTCCCGCCCTGCAGGCTAAACTTTTATCAGTCTAAGTCTCGCGTAGCCGGCCCACTTCTGTGCGCAGGCTACTGCTGTGTGATTTAGCTCTCCTGGTTGAGCTCACTTACAAGGGGTTTGTCAGTCAGACCGGCCGCGCCGCTCTGAGCGCCCTTATGTGTGCTTGTGTACTGCGCTAGCCATTCTATTGGCCGCCCGGCTCCCTGTTATCGTGTTCCCCGGGCTTTCCCTGGGACTCATTCAGTGGATGCTGGGCGCGCACGGCGTTGACAAGGGAGTTCCCGTTGCGTAAGCTATACTTACGCAATACGAGAGAACCTCTCGTAAGAGAACGTACTCGGTTACCTAACGTAACCTCTGTTCTCTCTAGAGAGGGAACGAGTATTGCGTAACCCGCCGTGCTCGCGCCACGAGCTCACTCGCTTCAGCGACAAAAACCAGAGAAAGCAGCCTCTGAGCCTTCTTTTATACGCTAAACCACGCCCCTTCTGACGGGCCGTGACGCGTGAGCAACAATAGAGCAGTCAGTAGGATGGATTTCCATTTTATACAAATAAGTAATGCTCCCTAACGCCCGTTTCACACATACTCCGTTTGCAGTGCGTATGCGGTGCGTATTTTTTTCCGTACCCATGTTAACAGGTTAGAGCTTTCACACTGCACGCGGTTGCAGTCCGTCGATCCGTTCCAGGAGCGGTGCGTATACAGCAGTGCAGAGATCGTTTCCGCACCGAGTCTATTTTTGCTGTGCTGCAAACGCTGAATTAAAGTGACAGCGCATGTTTCGTGGTCAAAATGAACACATATTGACCTGAAAATGTAGAAATTTCACCATAAATGCGATTAATGAAATAAAATGTAGTAATCTCACCATAAATGTATTTAATTAAATACTACTTTTTCCACAAGACCGGGGTAAAGCAAGGAAAGCTACAATTTACCTCAACAAGGCGACATACAACACTTGTCTCATTCGTGGAGGTAAAAAAAACAAGTTCTTTGTGACATGCAAGATTTATTGTATTAAAATTTAAATGAAAAAGAAAAGGCATGCAAGTGGGCTGTTTTTGTCAATTTTAAGTTTTAATTTAAAATGTTTGCGATTTAATATGTAGGCTACATGGTTAAATTTTATCACTTGCTTGAGCAACTTAATATAAGTAGAAGTAGGCTATGCATTGAATAATAGGCTGCCGTTGTTTAAATTGTGTTTAAACGTGCATACGTCTATTAAAGAGTGTATGTACAAAGAGAATCGCAATGCTGAGACGTTAAGACCGGGGTAAATCAATGGAAAATACAATTTACCTCAACAAGGCGACATAATGAACAACACTCGTCTCATTCGTGGAGGTGGAAAAGTTCTTTGTGACATGCAAGATTTATTATACAAAGATTTAAATTATGCAAGGAAAGGGTATGAGTCTGCTGTTTTTGTCAATTTTACGTTTTAATTTAAAATGTAGGCTTTGCGATTTAAGGCTACATGGTAAAATATTTTACCACTTGCTTGAGCAACTTAATATATAATTATATAGAAGTAATGCATTTAATAATATGTTGTTTAAATTGTGTTTAAACGTGAATACATCTATTAAAGAGTGTAGGCTATATGTGTACAAAGAGAATCGCAATGCTGATAACTTCTTGATTTGAAATACAAATTGAGAGTATGTATTTGTGGTATAGCCTACAGCAGCGGATCAGTTACGCACTGCAAACGCAGCATATGTGAAAGCACTATTGCGTGTGCTGCTCCTGCACTGCATACGCACTGCAACACGCACCGCACACGCACTGCACACGGAGTATGTGTGAAACGGGCGTAAGGTGCTAATATCTTCCCTGTACAGGAATCTTCTACTGAATGTGAAACTCATTTCCTCTTCTTTTTCTTTCTATCACAGCCGTAAAAGTGACTGTAAAAGTGAAAACATGAAGCAGAATTTAATATTTAATCTGTACTAAATTAATGTAATCTCATAATTAATGTAGTATGTGAAATTTGTAAATACAGGCCTATATGAAAATATACTGTCTGAGACTTGATTAGGGTTTCTTTTTCAATAATTGCACAACCATTTACCCAATAAAAATTTCAATAGACATGAAATAATGATTTGAATTTAAATTATTTTGAGAAGAGATAGTGGGCTGTTTCTGCTTCAGTTCAGAGCAGGAAAAATATTGTCACGATTTTGGGTTTGCTCTTGTCATGTTTCTGTGTCATGTCATGTTTCCATGTGTGTCATGTGATCCCTTGTAAGTCATGTAATCCTGCCATGTGTTCCCTTGTCTGATGTGTCAGGTTGTCATTGGTTCATTGTTTCATTGTTCACAGGTGTCCCTCGTCTAGTCATTAGTCTTGTGTGTATTTAAGCCCTCATGTTTGCCATGTGTCTTTGTCAAGTATTGTTTCCTGTAACCACTGTTGTGAGTCCTGTTCATGTTTGTGTCTTGTTTTGAGTTTTCGTGCCACACCATCTTTTTGTTTCATGTTTGGTTTTGTTTATAATAAACTGCACTTGGGTTCTCATTTACACTTGTCTCCAGTGGATACCTTATTACAAATATATAATTGTGAATAAAGTTAATAAAAACATAAGAACCTGCATTTGTGTAATCTACAGCTGCAGTTATGAGATATAAAACTGCAATTATGAGAAATAGTCTCATTTGTGAGATATGAAGTCAGTCACAATCAGAAGATATAAAGAGATAAGTGACTTTTATTTATTTTTACTCAAAAAATGATGGCAAGTATCAGTATAGATAGTAGGTCATTATACACAAATGGTAGATAATTATATTTATGTTAAATTATATAATGGTGATAGATCATTGTTGTACACAAATATTTGACAGAATTGAGCATTTATGCAGTGGATAATGATGCTGTTTGTGTATTTGTAAAAATACACACATATGCAGATTGCAACATGATTCGATACACATATATAGTATGAATCTCTAATAATGTTACATTTTGTAATGTTTTTCCCTATAGGAAGCTTGCTCAGATGTGCCTATCGTAATGATTTCATTTTTGCTCATGGCCAACTTGTTCAAATCTTTGTTCATTAATTTTTCCCATTTAAATTCACTTATGCTCCATTTTAAGCGATTCTTTCCCTATCTTGTCTCTGTCTCTTTCCCAGCAGGTCGACCCCATGCTGACCCCCGAGGAAAGACAGCTCAATAAGATGCAGAATCACGGCTATGAAAACCCCACTTACAAATTCTTCGAGCAAATGAACTGAGGAGGGTTCTGCAGTCTCAAGGCCATGCCCTCCCCTCTCGCCTCCCGTTTTTCGATTGGGGTTTCCACTGCAACCCCCTCTCCCTCGTACTCTATGTATGTCTATATGACCGATGTTCAAAATGTACAACAAACCCGGCACGTAAATAGGGAGTTTGTAGTAAAACGTTTGCATACTACTCTCTCATCAGGGAGAGAGAACACCAATAAGAGAATCCGCAAACCTCCGAGAGCTCCTTTATCCCCCGGCTTTTGCTTTCGTTCATGAGGGTGTGGCCGTGCCGAGCATGTTCGGCGGTTCCAGAACCAAAGACATGTTCTGGATAAGATTGGAAGGCCAAATAATGTGTTTTATTTTTAATTGACATGTATTGTATGAGCAAGCAACCTGTGAACTGATCTGACTTGTACTTAATAAAATTATAAAATAAAATAATATAATAAAATTATAAATGACCCACACAATTTGAGTGTGTTTTCACCTTTTTGAAAAAAATAAATAAACCTGTGGCAGACTATATTATCTCACTGACAATCTACAATCCAGATTATCCAAATAATAGTGGAAGTTATTGTAAATATAATTTTTTGTTTTGTTTTTGTTTTTTCACTTTTTTTTCAGCACTTTTATGTCCATAATTAACAGAGGACATACGACTTAATTTCAATAGTATACAATATGCAACAAATTAATTTTTTTTTTTTTTAAGAATGTTCTTCTGAAGCTTAATCAAATGTAGAGTATGTGTGCATGTGGGTGGATTGATGACTCAGTGCCCTATTTTGAACAGGAAGTAGAGGTTTAGCTTGCTGCCAAGTATTTCAAAGATAGACAGGTTAGAATAAACACATACTTTGTCTGTATGTGTCACGCCATGTCAATAAATGAGTATAATTTAAGTGATAACAAAAATAGTTTTATCTGAGATCAGTTTACAACTTTTTTTGTTGAGGTCATTACTGAGGAAATTTTACCTGTTTTTGAAAGTGACAAAAAAGAAAAAAGAAAAAAAAAAGCCTAAAACACAAAGCATGAGCTCTTGCACACTGTGGTAAATAGACAACCAACCACATTAGTTTGCAGGTATTGTTGGTAACAGAATGCACAATATTACCATGAACAGCAAAGTATGCTTTATTTTCCTTATAACATATCTGCACTATATCATGTTGCCCTAGCCATTTGTTGTGGTGTTCTTATCATAACTTAATAACCTATATAAAATATAAAGCTAAATAAAATAAAATAAGCTAAAAAAACAAAAAACAAAAACAGTGTGCCAAAAATATTACCCTTTCTTTAAAACCCTTTTGATAAGAAAGTTGAGAGCTAAGGGAAGGAAAAGTACATATATGGGCAAAAAAAAAAAAAAAACTATCTTTGAATGTTGTGTTATCTCTGTCTCTGGTTAATATCATACATAAAAAATAGACTGATTATCTCAGTTTGAGAACACCATAGGTGATTGTGTTGAAAATAAGTGGCTTAGTGTCCTCTTTTGACAAAATACTGTAGATTTTGATAAGTATTTAACAAAATTGGAGGTTTGACATACTGTTAGATTGTAAGATATGCAGCCTGATGTTAACTGGTTGGACCAGTTTTTTCAGTCAGTGAGTTTGTATCTGCCAAGAGTTCAGAATGCTTGTTCAGAATGCTTTCCGAGGAGATGCTTATTTGACTTGGCTTAGTGAAGAGGAGATCACAAGTCTTTTGATTTTGCAGGTTGTATCTTTATAAAAATCTTTTTTTATAAATTACCAGATGTAATGCAGTGTTTTACATATAAAAAAAGGAAATATCTTTTGGAAAATGTATATCTGAAACACGTCATTACTTCTAAGACAAGTTTTTTTCCTATTATGTATTGCAATTTTGATAGCTTTTAATATTAATATAATTTAGTGTATTATTATTATTATTATCTTTTTATTAACAACAGATGGAGGAATAGTAAGATGACAATGAAGAGGAGTTGGCTGGTTATTAAAAATGTTAAATGTCTTTTACTTTAATTTTAGATGTTACGACTCCATACCTGCCTGAACCATTGCTTTTTGGAAACAATGTAAGTGTTCAGTAAATCATTTAATGCCTTATTTATTTATTTGTTCCTTTTTAAGTGATCAAATGCTTTTAATGTAAGGACCTGGACCATAAGAAAACTAACAGGAATAAATTGCATAATTTGGTGAAATTATAAACTTTCACAGAATACATGTTTGCATACTCAAACTTTATTTGCATTTTATTTCAAAACCTTAATGTTCACATTTATGTTAAGCTTAGATGGACATGTGGTAATAATCATGCATATTGATTTAATTATGCCAAAAAATTGTGCTGATAGATTGTTTTTATTTATGTGTACCACTAGATAAGACATTATGCACTGTACAATTGTTGTGATTTCATGCTGTCAAGTGCTATAGTAATCACAACCAGTAACCAGTTAAACCAGTGTTTAAACAGTGCGTTTTTCACGCACTGCTGACAACGTTGCCAAAACAATCCCTGTTCACATGGATCCTACAAAACGACTAAAAACACTGTATTCTGCTGTCAGGCCAGTAGGTGTCAGTGTAAAGAAAAACTACACGCATGTTTTCACAGATTTGCATGTCATTGTTCGAAAACCTTTCATTTGAATCTCGTTTTGAATGGCCAAAACGCATAAAAAGTTTTCTGTATTTAGTTGAAAACGGTGTCGTGTAAATGGCCCCTAAAAGCATGTTGAGAAACCTGTTGATGACAGGCTTGTTGATGATGACGCTTAAACTACTGTAGGCAGCCATCATGTCAATTTAGTTACTTGTCTTTTTTTGTCTCTCTGTGAAGCCGCTGTAAGGTATGCAATCTAAAGTTTCAGGCCAATTTGTAAAAGCTCTAATATAGGCGCCAAGCACAGGAAGTGCTCTTGTATCTGTTGTGAAGGCACCTGTATAATTTGGTTTTATTAACATTCTTTTGTCTCTTTCTATTTTAGTCCTGTCTAAACCGTATGGTAAAAAGTTTCCGTGTTGTAATCAATCCAGTGCTGTGAGGTAAGCCTAAGTAGATCATAGAGACCACTGGTGCCAGTGGTTTCTATGATCTACTTAGTCTTACGATGCTTTTGACAAATGGAGCCCTGGGCTTCGTTTTTCAAAATCATTATGAGCAAAGTTAGTAGTACAGAGATTGGTGCCAATGGTTCTACTATCTACATAGGAGTACGTTGCATTTGAGAAAAGCAGCCCTGGTCATTTTCATTGCCACTATGCCTGTCCAAAGTAAGCATAGTGCCAGCTTTGGGTTAATAAACCTCTATTTGGCATTGTGCTCCGATGGTATCTGTGAAATCTGTGGACAAGCGGTAAAAAACTGGTAAAAATGCTTTTAACTTTTTATTAATCTGCCTATATGTGTCTTTTACTTTTTGTTTAGCTTCTATCGAGTTTAAGTGCAGTCCCATTTTTAGGATAGAAAATGATAATGTTTTATGAAAGCTATACAAAACTATACAGAAAGCTTTACAAAGCAACTTTATATCCATTCAGTTTCTTGCAGCTGTTTTCTTTTGTCGAATTTGCTTACAAATGATGGAAAAGCAAATCATTGTAACCATAATAAAGATGAAAAGGTTTACAGTGACAAACACGTAATTCAAACCGGATTCCACAGAGTCTGGAACAGCTAGAAAATGAAGATGATAAACAAGTTATTTCATTAGTTCATTTAGGTTAGAACATAAATTGTCATTTTTAGTTTGGTTAAAGAAAAAGCCATGTTTGGAAATCCCTCATCAACATACAGAACAGTTTACAGTAATGTATATTTCTATGATGTTTCTATGAAAATAAAATTGTAGGCCTATATATTGGAAAACAGTTATATATAAATACATATATAACAGATATATCAGAATTATTATTTTGTACATGGTATCATACTTTTTGATGTGCTATTTGTTGTACTTGGTCTGATATCCTTATCTGACAGTTCAGGTAGTCTTTCTTGATCTAAAATATAAACAAACATGTATTAATATTACATAATATAGTATACATACGAAGTGCAAAGTGTAAACTCTGTCTGAGCATTTCCAGTTTAGTGCTTTCAATATGATATAGCTATTAAATTACATGTCATAAATCTAATTACATAATATTTCTTTATCATTTAACAGAGCCTACATCAAATCAATCCTGACAAGCTCCATACTTCCCATGTGTATATAAAGAGTGTGTCATATATTACAGTCAAGGACACAGTGTATGAATGAATACATCATCTATGTGCACACAAATATGTGAGGTTTAATCACATTTACAATGCAAAATTACACCTGATGTAATGAACTTACCCTTAAATTTAATTGAGATTCCTTTGCTTGGAATCCTTTGTAGCCTTTTGTTTACTATGCATGTTGCAGTACACAGCATCTCATCTGTATCATCTCTTGCTAGATCATTCAAAGTCATCAGGCTGTGAGTGTGGCTTGATTCAGTGATGTTGACACGATGTTGATACCTATTGGCATTGTTCATGTTTATCGTATTATTACTTTTATCCACAGTTAACCATTTAATTTTGCACCTTTCAAGAATTTCATTATCAAGTGTTATGACGCATTGAATTTTTGCTGAATCTCCCACAACATAATATTCCATTTCGGTGCTGAGTAAAATCTTAGCTTCAGCAGATCCAAGACCTTTGGAATGAGATGAAGAAGGTGTGATCATTTACTTTATATATACATGTATGGTATATTTATGATGGTAACACTTTACAAGGTTCATTAGTTAACATTAGTTAACTACATTAGTTATCATGAACTAATAATGAACTGCACTTATACAGCATTTATTAATCTTTGTTAAAGTTAATTTAAACATTTACTAATACTCAGAGCCGGACAGTAACGGAGTACATTTACTTGAGTACAGTACTTAAGTACAATTTTGAGGGACCTGTACTTTACTCGAGTATCATTTTTGGGGAGTACTCATGACTTTACTCAAGTACATTTGAGAGGCAAATATTGTACTCTTTACTCCACTACATTTCTATCCATAACCGTGAGTACCCGTTACTTCTTCTAAAAAAAAAAAAAAGGGAAAAAGAAAAATCTCAGAAATCCTCATTTTGTTGTTTCCCTCTCAAACGTGATTGGATTGCGCAGACGCCACTGATTGGGACAGCCTATCAGCAATCACCTTCAGCTTTCCTCCAAAGTCAACTCCATGGTCAGATTTAGATAAGAGACGAAAGAAGGGATGAAGAGGCAGCAGGTCCATCCCGGGAATGTGCCAACCCGTGGCCCCACCTCGCCAGACTATTTACATTTTCTGAACAAGTTAATGGGCCCTATCTTGCACTCAGTGCAATTGACTTTGTACACCGACGTATGTATCATTCCTATTTCTCACCCGCGCACAGCGGACTTTTCCCTCCACAGACACACGTCGGTAAACTAGAAAATATACTTTCGCTTCTCGGGGGCGGTTCAGCGAAAAGAGGAGGCGTGTTCCGGCGCAAACGTTCCCTGGTGCTATTTTGCAGGTTTAGAAAACAATTCCGCCACTGACCAGGAGAAACCTAGTCTAAAGTCAGTGGCGCGTTGCGCAAGTTATTCAGATGCTATTTTAAGGGCGCATGCTTGGCCATAATCAATGTAGCATGTGCACAACGCACATACACTTTGATTCTCTCATCTACACACAGCAGCAGTTTTCATTTTTGCAAATCATACATTATTACAATAGATAGATAGATAGATTATTATAAAAGCATATAGCTTACACATTTGCCCAAATTATTATACGCCTGTTTAACCGAAGCTTATTTGGGTGTGTTTCTCCATCCCCAATGTCACTTCTCTGTCTTTTACGGCCCTGACGAGAACGTCGGTCTCCTCGGCTGTGAACCGCTCCTGGTGTGCGTCTGGCAAATCCGCCTTTATAATAGCAATCCGCCATGGAACAAGCGCGCCTGCTCTTAAAGGGAATGTGAGATGACGCTCTGATTGGTTTATTTCACGTTACGCCCAAACCACACCTATGAGTAATGAAGCTACTTCAGACCAACCCATTTTAGATTTGCGTCGGGCGCAAGAGTCATTTATCCCGCCGGGAAAATAGCAACAGCGCCCAAGACCTGCCCACAAAGTTACTTGCGTTTCATGCTTGATACTTGCGTTTCAGATCGTTAAAACAGGGCCCAATGATAGTTTTCGCTTCAAGTGTTTGCTGTGTTTACCAATGTAAGCACTGTGGCAGTAGTAATGCAATATTTAGAAAATGTACTCTTGTACTCTTGATACTCAAGTACTTTTAAAAACAAGTACTTCAGTACTTTTACTTAAGTAGACATCTGACTGTAGTACTTTTACTTGTACTTGAGTAAAATTTAGCAAGGGGTATCTGTACTTTTACTCAAGTAATGAAGCTGTGTACTCTGTCCGCCTCTGCTAATACTTAATTAAAATCTTATTAACATTAGTTAATGTACTGTGAACTAACATGAACAAGCAATTTTCAACTTTATATTTATTAACTAACATTAACAAAGATTAACAAATACAGTAACAAATGTATTGCGCATGGTTAGTTCATTTTAGTTAATACTTTACAGTATGGTTAATTTGTTAACATTATTTAAAGTGTTACCGTTATGATTTATAACATATGTCAAGCATGCAAAGAGAATAGTACTGTTTTTTTTTTTTTTTTTTATCCTTGTACCAAATTAAGTTTAATTATAAATTACTATTGGGAAATCTTTTTCTGCATCATATAATTGCATAATTTCATTATATTTTCTTACCTGGCAACAAGAAAAATATGAAAATTCCGACTGTCATTGTGCTGATCTGCCAGCCCTGTCTAGAATGCCCACTCATTTCCTGCTTTGTGTCAAGTATGAGGTGTGAGAAACAGTCACAAAAAGATTGTGGGCTACTTTTTTTTTTTTTTTTTTTTTTTTTGTGTGTGTGTGTGTGTGTGTGTGTGTGTGTGTGTGTGTGTGTGTGTGTGTGTGTGTGTGTCATTAAACCTGAATGCACACAAACTCAAAGGGACTCGTGTCACTGTGGGGACCTAAATTGATGTCCCCATTGGTATACAAGCATATAAATCAAACAGAATTTTTTTTTTATTATTATTTTATGTAAAAATGCATAAAGTTTTGTGTGATGGGTAGGTTTAAGGGTAGGAATATACAGTTTGGATAGTATACAAACCAGTATGTCTATGTAGAGTCCCCACAAAAATAGCGAACCAGACTGTGTGTGTGTGTGTGTGTGTGTGTGTGTGTGTGTGTGTGTCTGTGAGTTAAGTGAGTGAGTGAGTGAGAGTGTGTGTGTGGCCTGGTAAACCCTACATTATGGCAATATCCGAAATCCGAAGTCTTTGCGGTGATATTTTTTAGTCCCAATGAGGAAAAAACCTTATAAATCACACTAAGCGATGTTTTTTTTTTTTTTTTTTTTTTTTTAAATGCAGTAAGTTTTCTGTGATGGGTAGTAGGTTTAGGGGTAGGGTTAGGGGATAGTAGAAAATACAGTTTGTACAGTATAAAAATCATTATGTCTATGGAAAGTCCCCATAAAACATGAAAACACAATGTGTGTGTATGAGTATTATCAGTATTATATGGATTATAGAATAGATATGTCCTTGGAGTTTCTCAAAACTTTCTCTTATATATAAATGATCACTTATTACAGAAAGACCCTTGATTCAGTTAGCCCCTTTTTAACTACAGTAATTGTATGAAGTTAGGCCTCTTGGGCAATAGAGATGTGTGATAAACTTGTAGAATTAAAGGGTTATAGAGTAATCATTTACTCACCCTCATGGTTTCCCACAACTGTATGACTTTCTTTGTTCTGTGAAAGTTGTTTTGAAAAAGTTTTGTTTTTTGAAAAAGTCCAAATAATTTGTAATTATCTCTTCTTCATTGAGACATGTAACTGGCATGTCAAACAGCAACTCTGTGAAGTTGATTGTTTCACAGAGCAACTCTGTGAAACATATATTCACATATATTATATGTAGCAAAGGTACTCAACCATTTGGTAGATCACTTTTTGAGTCACTATATCTTATTGAAAAATGTGTGGAACTGAACTCAAGCTGATTGGGTCATCTCTACAACTTGGTTGAGGTATGCTATGCTTCAAACATCCACTAGAGGTCACTCTATTTTTTGACAGTAGAACTTTTCACTCATCCTGCTGCTAGCAAGTTTAAAATTGGAAAATCACCTCTGACATGTGGACTATTTTGGCTGTACTTTCAAAGGTGAGTTAGTTTTGTGAACATTTTATATCATCTAACACGTTACTTAACAGAATTATGTAAATTGATGCAAAACAGAAACAGCTTATAATGGTCAAATAATTTTTTAAAAACATGCTTGACCATACGGTTGAGTTGGCACTCCATGGTAAACCTTGGCATGGAATGGCGGCTCAACCGCATGGTAACAGTTTGATGAAGTTATGCTAATTTTATTAAAATGCACTATTTTCCATGGAATAAAAACACTGCTGTTCATGCATTGTTATCAATATGTTACAGTTATAGTGTTATTATACTTAAATGGTTTAATATGTATGATTTTTGTAACATACCTGACATTTATATGTAATGGTGCATCATTTCCTTATTCCCGCCTTGTATGTCTGTGTTTTAGAAGCAAAAGATGGATGCTAAATCATTTTATGGTTCAAGGCCACGGAATTTTCTGGCCCTTGTACCAGAAGATCCTAAAGACTCTGAGGCTGATCTGAGTGATGATGATGATGACATAATAGGGGATCCTGATTATCTGCCCAAACAAGCAGAAATGATTAGGGATCTTTCCACTGAATCGGATGAGGAGGAGATGCCCTCAACAAGCACATCTGCTAAGAGGAAGATAAAAGAGAAAAACACCCTAAAACAGTCATGGAAGAGCTGGATGTGGCTCCTATGTCACCCCCAGTCACAAAGAAGAAGAAAATGGCTGAAAAGAAAGATAAAGAAGCCAGGAGAATCTGGAAGCATGTAGATATTGAAGAATTCTAGGTTCCTGATTCAAGTTTTGCACCCCCTGATGCTGTCAAGACACCCTTCCAGTACTTCAAAAGACTCTTCACTGATGAGATGATTTAACATATTGCTCATCAAACCAATCTCTACTCTGCCCAGGAGCTGGGGGATCCGATCAAGACTAACCCTGGTGAGATTGAAGATTTCCTTGCTATGTTACTTTTGATGGGTGTTTTCGACTTCCCGACCATGGAGGACTACTGGCACCCTGCATCACGCTTCAACGTGATTGCTGATATCATGCCGCAGAGGAGATTCAAGCAGTTACGCCGCTACATTCACTTCAATGATAATCAGCAGTGTGATGGGAGCCCTGACCGATTTTACAAAATCCGACCCCTTTTTGAGATGCTTCGTAAGCAATGTCTCCTCATCCCATCCACCTACAAGCACAGTGTGGATGAAGTCATGGTGTCTTATAAAGGCACAAGGGCTGGCAATCTCCGCCAATACATTGCCAATAAACCTAACAAGTGGGGCTTTAAAGTGTTCTGTCGTGCCAGTTCATCTGGCATCATCCATGACCTACTGCTCTATCAAGGGCCGTCCACATTCTTCAATGTTGATCTAAGTGAGGAAGAGCAGGAGCTACTTCTAGGGAGCAAAGTGGTGACAACATTATGCAAAACCATAACACAGCCACGGCTTTCAGTTGTCTTCTTTGACAATTACTTCACTAGTTTCGACCTGATCCTGAGCCTGCACACAAATCTGGGCATCAAGTGCATCGGCACAGCCTGATCAAACCGCATCGGTGGAGCTCACCTGATAGAAGACAAAGAGCTGATGGAGAGAGGACGTGGAGCTCTTGACTATAAGTCTGCTGAAGGAGTACTCGCAGTCAAATGGTATGACAATAAATGTGTTACCCTGCTGAGCAATGCCTGTGGGATCATGCCCCTTACAAGTGTCCAACGGTGGAGCAAAGACGAGAAAGCGAAGATTGCTGTCCCATGCCCTTCACTCATTGCTGCCTACAATCAGCATATGGGTGGCATTGATCTTTCTGACATGCTGGTTCACCTGTACAAGACCCCTGCCAAGTCACGATGCTGGTACTTCCCCCTGTTTGGATACGTCCTTGACCTGTGCATCTCCAATGCCTGGCTGGTCTACAAGAGAGACTGGCCTACTGAAGGAAAAACCAATGCCTCTCAAAAGATTTCGCCTGGCTGTGGCTCACAGTTTGAAACAAGTCAACAAGGCAGCACCCAGAGTTGGCAGACCATCATCTGCCTCTCCACCACAAATGTCCTGTGAGAAGAAGCGCCTCCCCCCAAGCTCCCCCCCCCCAACCACAACCAGATGTACGCTACGACAACTATGGACATTTGCCACTTCATACTGACAACCGGGGGCGGTGCTGCCTCTGCCCAAAGGGTGTGTCAAGATGGAAATGTGGAAAGTGCAATGTTTTCCTGTGCTTGATCGGAGAGAGGGAATGCTTCGCAGCATACCATCGAAAATAACGTGGCCAAGGTTCCCATAGGTCCTTATTTTGTTTGTGCATTTTATTTTAAAGATTTGTTTCGTTTTTGAGTTCATTCAATGCAAGAACAAAAGTTCTTTGGAGATTATACACAGCAGAGCTGAGAAGTTGGAGAGGGCCCCCTATGTTTTTGACAATACAATTGTCGTTAAAATTGTTGGAATTTTATGCAGAAAATAGGAGCAAAGTTTTTTTGTTGAAATAAAATTTACTTGACATGAATTGTTTCCTGGTATTTTTACATTTTCACAAAAATGCAAACAAGTAATTTTTACATTGTATTTTTCTTGGAGTGAATATTAAAGGGTTAACTAATGTTAAATACAACCTTTGATTTTAATAACGTATTAAATGTTGAAATTAATATTGACTAAGATTAATAAATGCTGAAGTATTGTTCATTCTTGGTTCTTGTGAACTAAGGTAACTAATGTTAACTAATGAACCTTATTGTAAAGTGTTACAAAAAAGTTAAATACAAACATAGTTAAAGCTACACTGTGTAGGATTTTCTCCCATCTAGCGGTGAAATTGTTTATGACTACTAACTGAATATTACTTTCTAGCCCCTCCCATTCCGAGGGCTTTTTAACTCTTACGGTGGCCGTATTATTTCAAATCTGCCAGCAATCACAAGTAATCTCCCCCTCGCATTCGTCACGGTGCCACTGAGTGTCAAAACGCGAAAGGCGAAGCTTGAATTTCCAGGTATGTCCCTCTTTGGCTAATGTATTTTCAAGATTGAGGCGCAACATGGCTGCCGCCATTCGAGCGACTCGCTCATATGTATTCTAAATGGCAGATTCTATGCTTACGAGAATACTTGATTAGTTGGTAGAAGTAATTACACATTAATGAGCACATATGATTTTGAAAGAACAAAGTGTTTTTTGCTAAGAATCAACTTAAAAAATTACACAGTGTAGCTTTAAAATAAAAAAGAAAACATCATATTTCCTCAATGTTAAGTGTAACTTGCACTCTCAATGAAATAGTTAGGAATCATGAGTTATATAAAAGGCCTAACATGGCTGTCTTTTTACAATTTCCTGTTTATATGTTAGTATTCTGTAATACCTTATCTATGTTTTTAAGGTATGAGAACCGCATTTCGATTTTTCAAAGAAAGAAACACGTTCTTCAGCTGCTGGTGTTCCTGTGTATATTCCCTCTTATAGATGTAGACAGAGGTAAGGATATTTTTCTTGGCTTTTCAGTGAAATTGTGCATTTTGTTTTTCATAGATGAGATAAAGGACAGTGAAGAGTACAAAAAATTAATTAATTCAAACACTGTTTTTCCTTTTTAATACAATTAACTACAAGCAGTTAGAAGCAACATTTGTACGACTGATTATTATGACTGTGAATTGTTTGTGAATTTTCTAAAATGAATGTAAAATAATTTATTGAAATGTGACTTTACTAGTTAGATTTATAATGCCATGAATAAGCTATACAGTATTTCTAATTCAAACGGTAAATGGTAATTTTCTTGTTCACCTGAACAGAATGTCTTGGTTACATATGTAACCCTAGTTCCCTGAAGAGGGAACGAGACACTGCATCGAAACTCTGTGGGAAAGCCCCTGCGCGATTGCGTCGTGAAACGCATATGGAATCAGTCCAATGGCGTGACGGAATGTCATAGGCGGGTGACGTCATAGATCAGGAAACTATAAAGCACCCCTGAACCAAACAGCATCAGCTTCTGTGTATTCAGCAAGTGCTCTGTGTGTGAATCTATGTCCCTGGTGTTTTTTGTCTGTCTTTAGAAGTTGTTAGGCAGGAGTTTTTCACCCTATATATATATCATCACTGTCGGGCGGAATCCTCGTATCTCCAAAACCGTTATTTTTCAGGAAATTAAAAAAACGGCATATTTTTGGAGTTATTAAACATTGTATCGTTAAAGTTGGTATT
Organism: Squalius cephalus; assembly: GCF_949319135.1. Lineage (NCBI taxonomy): Eukaryota > Metazoa > Chordata > Actinopteri > Cypriniformes > Leuciscidae > Squalius > Squalius cephalus. The sequence goes on from NC_137132.1 coordinate 25,443,592, forward strand.
ATACCTTATACTGCTATCATATACTGTTGTGTACCAACATTAACACAACATTTATGACTTGGGAGCAGGGAGATACAAGGTTACGCTGTCATTGATTAGAATGGTACGGACACAGACGTCGCTGCTGCCAGTGGTGTTCATCAAAGTCTGTGGTCGCGTTGAGCCTTTTGACAAGAGATAAGGCTTTAAGAGCCATTCAAATCTAACGACTGTGGTTACATACATCTTCCTAAACTCCATTTTAAAGGTTTAAGCGCTATAAGTGAAGCAGAACAAAAAACGATGAGGTGACTAGCTATGTTGTTGTTTGTCCTGTGGAAACTTGAATTGTTAGCACAGCTGAAAGCGCGTGTCTTCCTGCCCACGTTAAACTTGGGGAGGTGACATACGCGATCTGTGTGTGATACTGTTTGGGTGCGAGGCATGCACAGTCAGCTCTTAAGGGTGCTGGCTATGTTCATTGAGAAATGTCTCAAAGCGTACAGCAAAAGTAAAATACGTGCGCTTTCGGGTGTTTCAGCCTCGCGCCTATTGACTTTCATCTTGAGGGAAGAAAGCCGATATGTATTATGAACAGCTCGTATCTCGCGTTGTCGAGGCAATGTGTAGATTACGAGACCGGTATACATGTATAAATATTATCTGGCTTTAATCATAAATAATCATCTGACTAAGCTGGGAGCAGAGCATGCATGGGCAGTTCTCGAGGGGGCTGCCTGCGCACATTATGAGCCGAGCTCCTAGTTTAAGCTGCAGCGAATGAGTGGTTGCCTCTCAGAGCCCCCCCTGAGGAAGCCTGGGGGTCGAAGCAACACCTTTGCCCGACGCTTCCCAAAGAGAAAACAGATCTGAAGACTGTCATTTTCTTGAAGATGGCTTCAGGTAAGGTCCTGTCACTATGCGCAGACCTCTCAAGTTTTCGCTCCTCCATGAAGCCCTCAGGTAATCGATGTTTGTATGACACCATATAGTGTGCTTCAGGACACATAGGTTTCCAGCGAACGCACGCTGTAGTGTCTGCTCCAAAGGCTTGCGGCCAGGCAGTGTTTGCGTCCGCCCACCGAAAATCGTTTTCGATTATTCCCTGCCGGTCCTCCACGTCAGGGTGTCGAGAACGAAACCGAAAGAGCCTCCCCTCTGGGGACCCCTCAGCAAATCAATGTCTGTATCCCGTCGTCAGGTGCGCTTCGGGACACATTGGTTTCCAGCGAACACACACTGCACTGTCTGCCCCACAGGCCTGCAGCCAAGCAGTGCTCGCGTCCGCACATCGAGAATCGTTTTCGACCAAACCCTGCTGGAGTGCCGCTTCAGGGGATCAAGAGCGAATCTCGAATAATACCCGAAATCAGACTCGAGAGGCTGGTTCCCTTAGTAGAATATTTCAAACCATGGCAAAACCTGCCAAATATTTCTCCTTGGGAAGGGGTACAGGCTGCAGTTCCATTTCCGCCCACCGAATTTCAACGGGGTGGTTTGGACTGCAATCAACCCACAGCAGGGTCGGGTATTGGAACAAGAAGTAAACTCCCTGTTGGCAAAGGAGGGTATAGAACGTGTCCCTCCGCCAGACAGGGAGTCTGGGTTTTACAGCCGCTACTTCATAGTTCCAAAGAAGGCTGGGGGGTTGCGTCCAGTTCTAGATCTAAGGCACATGAATCGATCTCTGAGGAGATTCAGGTTCAAGATGCTCACTATTTCCACCATTGTGAGCCAAATCAAATTCAAGGATTGGTTTGTCACGATACATTTGAAGGACGCATATTTCCACATATCCATCCTTCCATCTCAGGAAGTTCCTGAGGTTCGCTTTCGGGGGCGAAGCGTTCCAAAATTGTGTTCTTCCGTTCAACCTAGCTCTCTTCGTTCACACTTTCACCAAATGCATGGATGCAGCTCTAGCTCCGCTAAGGCTTAAGGGTATCAGGGTGCTAAATCACATCGACGACTGGTTTATTTTGGCCCAGTCAAAAGTGTGTTGGCACATGCCCAGAGAACTACTTCCTGGGGGTGGTGGGGGACTCGGTTACGATGCAGTCATAACTGTTGCCTGCACGGATCGAACCCATCTACTGCCTGGGTGGAGGCTGCTGCTTAGGCTGAGCAGGGGCGGAGGCGGCCACTGGTCGTCGGGGCAGGATGTGATTGATTGCCTCCGTCTGCTTCTGTGCTGCGGAAAACTGCTGGGCAACGCTGAGAACCAGCACGGGCCGCCCCGAGATACCAATCGTCCAGCCGTGAAGGTTCGGGACACGGTGGAGGGTTCCACTCGAGCCTGACACTTGCAGCGGCCCGAGAAAGCATAGCCGTGAGCTCTGGGTCTGACTCGGGCAACGCTGGCGCACCCGAAGGAGGCAGTGCAGCCGAATCATCATCCCCATAGGACATTAACTCACCCTCCGATGCAACGGCCGACATCTGATTATATGGTGGAGCTCCAAAAGAAACGACTGGGATCGCCACGGATGGCCCAGCGCGCTCTCTTGGAGGCTCTGTGGAGGAGGTTGACTCGGCGGGTTACCTCTTACTGTGATCCTCATGTCACCAAGATCACGACCACCACTGTTCGCGCCGTCACACCAACACCGTAGAACACCAGAAATCTTAGCAGGAGACAGGAACAGCTTGCACCATCCAATCAGTATTGGAATAGTTTAATTCATGCTTCAGACGCGCTACGCTGGGGGCATTCCCCCAAAGTGTCATATCAACACATTATCTCATTTCCTTCTCAGGGAACAAGGGTTACAGTCGTAAACCAAGACGTTTTTCATAACCTGATTAATAATTTTTAAAAACTGTATGAACTCTGCAGTGTTTGAGATGGAATGCATTGATCAATCAATCAATCCAGTCTGTCAAACCTTTGAAGCCTGTGGATTCATTTACCTGAAAAAATATCTGCTGTTTGAAATGGACTGTAACGTAGAAGGTAAAGATACATTCATACTCATTTTTTGTAGTTCTGTCTCCTTGTTCATTTAATTTTACATTTGTTTATTTAGCAGACATTTTATGCAAAGTAACTAAAGCATAGCCTGTGTATTATTCTTGTTTAACTTGGAACAGAAAATACGATTGAATGTGCTGGCACAGAAGACTTGGAAATTTCTATTACTGTCAAGTTAAATGAGGCACACAATTCCAAAATTGAGAGATGTTTAGTAAAGGGTGAGTGTAATGCATAAAGAGTAATGTTTTCAATAACCATAAGTACTCACAGAAACATAATGTATTAACATTATGTATGTTTTTCTTTTCTTTAGAAATAAACAACGGTAATAAAGATCTACTTTCAACCCAAGAAAGTATGAAGCATACTGTCACATCTGTTTTGGTTTGGTTCACGTCCATGTTTTCATGTCTCTTGTTTTGTATTTAAGCTGCGTTTAACTCTACTTTTAGACATACACTTGCAAACTTCTCTAAGCACTTCCCCAGTGTTGTAATCGAAGTATATAATAATAATTCTGGTGTCTGCAAAAGTATTTGTATTCACATTTATTCAATTTAATCTTTTGATTAATGTCATATTTATGTTATTTAATAATTATTTTTTATGCATTATTATTCTTTTACATGTTACATTTTCTACTGTATAGTCTGATATGTTTGATTATTTCCAAATGTAAGATCTTTGGGGTGCTGTAAGACCGAGTGGATGTACTTTCCATCAGAATTGATTATGTGATGTACCTTTGTATCAACATTGGTCTGTTGCCATTTTTGCAGACATATGCAAGATCTGCAATATTCTCTCAAAGGTGTCAAAACAACACCTAATCTATCTTTGACATTTGACCAGTCACTTCTCCGATCTAGCCGTTACACTAACTTTGACATAATGGCAAAAAATATTTTTCTCATGACCAAATCATTCAAGTTTAAGAGGATGTAAGTTTCCTGCATAAATATTCATTGCTCTAATTTTGCTCTTCATTTCTGCTTCTCTTCTGCATCTTATTATGCTTAATCTCTTCTACCTCTCCTTTCATTCTGCAAATATCTTACTTGTTTTGTCCTTATTTCTCTATACTCTGATCTTCACAATCTTCATCTGGTAGATACAATACTCTGATTTTTATTATAAACTATTATTTACTTGATTAATTTGTTTGTCTCTATAATTTTACATTTTTACATAATAAATTTGTTATTCCTTATTCAAATTTGATCTTTGACCTAATCATTGCTTGTCTACATGGATCTCATTGCATCAGTTTTGGAGATTCTGCCGAGATCGCTGATAGTCACAGATTTGGTGATGCACTACAAGGTTTAACATAGAGAGGTGAGTATCTATTCTGTTTTTCTGGGTCCAATGTTGTCGAATTGTTTGAGTCTTTGCGGCTACAATTGGGTCAGGTTTTTTCATATTTTGGCTGCAGACAAAGAAAGAACTAGGTCCGTTCTTTCTATCTGTAGCGTTTATGGTAACAATCGTAATTAGGTCATATATGAAATATTAGCTCGAGCAGTAAGGAAATTTGGGGAAATATTTAAAATCATAACTCATAGTCATAATTCATAAATTTCATATATGCTATTACATTACCTGCTAATTATCAAAAATATTTCGTTCTATAACTGGTCTCTCATCAGTCATTCGACCAGCGAATGCTTTGATTATACCAGTTAAGAAGGAATATTTATATTATCAAACCTCAGACAAATTCTCTCCTGACCGTGGATGCAAATTGCTGGGTTTATGAATTAAAGTAAAGAGCTAGTAGCCAGATCTTATCGCAATTTCATTGACAATTACATTGGTGGGATTGTAACACAGAGTCAGTCAAAGTATAAAAGATTTATTTAATCAAAATTGACACACAAAGGATTATATGCATATAGGACGTAATATAGGCTAATCTACGTACGTAAAATTACACAAGACACACGAACGTTTAAACAAACAAACATAAAACATGACTTGATCAGAATGAAAATAGGAAGAAAGTGAGGGAGAAAGTATGGTAATTTACAAACAGAACCTTTTAAGAGACAACTGTGAAAGCAGCTTCGAGAGAGATCATTTGAATACTTGCGATTCTGTTCCTTTGTCTGTGTGAAGCTGGCGGAGCCGGATCACGTGCGTTCTTCTTCTGGATCGTGTCTCACCGATTTGTGCTGGCGTTTCGCGAAAGTTCTCAAAAGCTTACTGAACGTAACATTACCGAGAGGTACGGAAGTCTCTTCCCGGTGCGGGAAGGGCGAGAAAACTTGGTTACAGGACGAGACTGGATTTTTACATCCGCGGCTCGTTTGGATGAAGGCCCTGTGCCTTCTCTCGCTCCGCTGCACGTGGAGCAGGGAGGGGTGAGAGTGCAGAGTTCAGAGTTCGGAGTCACGAGGGTGAGAGTGTAAGAGCAGAGAGAGGGAAGCGTCTGCTTGTGTTGTGGTTTTAAAGCAGCGCGGGGTAACGCCCTGTTTGATGACGGGACCCAATGAAATCTTTCGGTTCTGAGGCGGGAGCGTTTCATTGTTTGTGAAGGAACGCCTCTTCTGATCGTACACAGAAAAATGCATTAAAACTTTAATACCACATTATGTCTAGGAATAAACATTTGTGCGGAATATAGTTTCTATCTCTGTATAAAGAAGATCATTACGATCCGTAGGATATCACACCCGACATTAATATCAGTTAATGAAACAGATACATCTCAAATGTACAACCCATAGACAAGAAAACTACATTAAAACATTTTGATAATGATTCATGCGTGTGTGTAACTTGTGTTTTAGGAGTTTCAAAGTGGTTTGTTGTGTGTGTGATTCAGAGCGGGTTTTCTGTTGAGATCGGAATGTCAGTAATGTCTTTGAAGCTCACACTGTGGAGAGGGGGGAAGTGCATCGTAAAAGGGATTCAGTTACAGACTTTGCCAAGTCTGTGGGAATTAGAAAGTGTTTTCACTTTTAATTAGTATATAAATTAAAAGTCCATTTTTACCCATCGAGCCATAGTCGTTACATATTCCCCCTTTTTGTTAGATAAAGACCTCGGAAGGACTTTATCGAACAACAAATTAGCGCAATGGTCGATGGCAAGTGGCTGATGACTGAGGACTCAGGTCAAATGAGGTTTAGGTGAGCCCCGGATCGGGACCCCCTTTTTGCGGTTCCATAGGAAACCACCAGTCACGGCTTTGTGAGCTTTGCTGTGGCTGCTCACATTTGGTAGGGTCTGGTACAGGGTGAAAGCCAAGACGGGAGTCAGGGCGTGGTCGGTTGCTGTGGAGGTGCACAGCGCCGCGTCAGCTGCGGTCCAGGTATGGACACAGGTGAGGTGTTCAGGCTGGGCGGTTGCCCATGCTTGGAGGGATTGTGTTGAGTGCGAGTCCTGCCTTGGTGTTCAGGACTCAGGGTTGCTCTCTCCGTGCGATGCCGGATGCCCGACCTGGTGAGTGTGGCTGCTTTCTCGCGAACCACTGCGGCATGCATCCTGTTAGAGGCGATAGGGAGAGAGAGAGAGAGAGAGAGAGAGGGGAGAAATCCAAAAAAAAAAATTCCAGCGAAAGCTGTCTTTGGTTGGCTTAAGACAGTCTTTTGTTCTCGCTGAGGTTGGGTTGCCGCATGCTTTTTTAATGTCCGGTGTTCAGCACATGGTGTGTTACTGGGCACGCTTGACCCCCCTTTTGTGCGCTGTGACCTTACAAGCTGTGGCGCTGTGATGGCAACATGTGCACAATGCGATTTGAAAGTCCGGTGAACGCAGCATGTGCGTGGACTCAGAGAGCAATCTGAGTTACTGGCTGTCAGTGTTCAGATGTCGTGCGAGGGTGGCAGGTGGGGTAAGCGGTGGCATAGGACAAGTTTGGGTAACACTTTATTTTGATAGTCCGTTTGTTGAGACTTTACTAGTTATTAGTAGCCATTCAGTAGCTTGTCAACAGTGCATCAGTTGACATTCAACAACACTGTGTCAACAGACAAGTAACATACGTTCAACTGACTGCCTATAGACTATAAGGTACAATTCACATGTTAATCTACAGATTTTACAAAAAAGTGCCTGTTGACTGTCAACATTATTTTGCAAAAGGTTATTAACCAATTGGCGACTAACTTTCAATTGTCAACTAACTTTCTGTAGATTGAGTACCAACAACTCAAGATCAATCTGTCAGTTAAATGTCAACAGTCATGTCAGCATATGAAGTATATGATACTGTATATCCTACTCAAGGGGTCTCATGCATCAAATTAATAATTATTTTAGCTGATTTAAAAACGTTTTAAAAAATGTTTTAACCATTTGTAGATAATCTGTTGATAGTCAACTAAAGATTACATGTAGTTGCTTATTTGTTGCTTGTCAACAAATAAATTGTTCATGATCAGTAGACTATTAATAGACATTCTCAACTAAGCGTTAGTAGATATATTTTAGGACTATCTAATTAAAGTGAAAAAGAGTTTATATCAGTAGAAAGTCTATAACCTATCAACAGATTAATATATTGTTTATGATCAGTTGACTATTAATAGACATTATCCACTAAGTGTTAGTAGATATCTTTTAGGACTATCTAATTAAAGTGAAAAACAGTTTATATCAGTAGAAAGTCTATAACCTATCAACAGATTGCATACCTATACTGACTGAAGTAAAACAAACACTATGGCCAGCACATCAGAGAGAGAAAAAAAAAAAAAAAAATACAACCCATTATTTACTTGGATATCACGATCACATCTGAACCATCTGAAATAAAAAATATATTGAGCATTCTAAATGAGAAAACTCTCAATAGTCTACATCATTTCAAATGCCCAAGTCCAAGATCCAAAGTTATAAACAACAAATAAAAATAATTATTTATTAATACATTTAGCCTTTCATGACAGTAAGTTTTACAGAAAATCGCATTTATTAAATGCAGTTTAACGTTATAACAGTTAACCCTTAACAATACCTTCTTTAATCGTTTAACCATTTTCTAACATTTAGTTTATTTAACGTTACGGTGAGACACAAAAGGCGTTTTCTCCTATAGAACCATAATACACCAAAACACAATATAAATGAACAAAATACATAATTTTTATTAGCTAACGTAACGTTAGATGTAATCCAAATCTTTATAATCAACACGCAAGCAAGAAACAGATCCAAATTCAGCCCTTCATCCACATCCAGCGATCTCCATCTCCATTCAGCAGTGACCGTAAATGTCAAATCCCGCGCTCATGATGAATTTAAATTAAAAAATCGCGCCCTCAAGAAGCGTTACGACATGTTTTACGGCAGTGATATCAAACGCTCATTGGCTCTCGCCTGCTTCGTCACAGATTGCAGCATGCCGTGTTTCAGTTGAAACAACATTGAAATGCAGAAGCGCGTGCGCGCGCGCCGTTTTCATGCAGAGGGAAGCTGGGTTAACATTTTCATGGATTAATAACTTAAATTCTGCTCTGTCCCTTATACAAAACTATTATATACTGCCAGAGAGGACTGCAACACATCGTCATTTGAGCGACTTTTGGTACTGATTTACATTTTCGCAATAAATTATTATGATTACACATCTGTTGTTTTTCTTCATAAGTTTAGCCTGCATTACGTTAGTTTTAAGAAATGGTTATGGGTAGGTTTAGGGGCAGGAGTAGGATTAATGTTAGTGGCTCAAAATATATTTTAATGCTATTAATAAAACTGGCATTTCCCTACACATCTCTGTCCATAAAGTGTTTTATTCTTTTTATACTCTGTATAAAATGAGTAATTTATATTTAGGTGTGGGAGTAGGGTTAAGGGAACTTACATTTATCTATAAAACAGTATAAGGGAAATGATACAGATATCTTTATGATTCGTAAACGTTTTGTAGCTGTGAATTCGTAATAATTCTACGTTGCAGACATGTCTGTATCATACGTTTCAGCATCTATCCAAACGTACAAAAAAGTATGTTTTCAATCTGTTGATAGGTTATAGACTTTCTACTGATATAAACTGTTTTTCACTTTAATTAGATAGTCCTAAAATGTATCTACTAACACTTAATGGACAATGTCTATTAATAGTCAACTGATCATGAACAATTTATTTGTTGACAAGCAACAGATCTAATCTTTAGCTGACTATCAACAGATTATCTACAAATGGTTAACAATTTTTTAAAAACTGTTTTAAATCAGCTAAAATAATCATAAATTTGATGCATATGAGACCCCTTGAGTAGGATATACAGTATCATATACTTCATATGCTGACATGACTGTTGACATTTAACTGACAGATTGATCTTGAGTTGTTGGTACTCAATCTACAGAAAGTAAGTTGACAATTGAAAGTTAGTCGCCAATTGGTTAATAACCTGTTGCAAAATAATGTTGACAGTCAACAGGCACTTTTTTGTAAAATCTGTAGATTAACACTTGAATTGTACCTTATAGTCTATAGGCAGTCAGTTGAACGTATGTTACTTGTCTGTTGACACAGTGTTGTTGAATGTCAACTGATGCACTGTTGACAAGCTACTGAATGGCTACTAATAACTAGTAAAGTCTCAACAAACGGACTATCAAAATAAAGTGTTACCACTTTTTGTGCTGTTTTCTAACAGTTTGGACTTTAATAAAGAGAGAAAACTTGCACTTATCCTTTTCAAAGGCATTTTGTTTTCATAGTTAGACAGATATCGTGATGTATCATTATAGGATTGTCTAGCGATATATTGATTATCATGATATTATCGTTATCGTGAGCCATGTATCGTGATCGTATCGTATCGTTAGGTACCCTGCGATTCCCACCCCTTAGTGTGGAGGCAGACACACTTCAGACACTGACAACAAAGACAATGTAGTTTCTTCATTTGCTTCACATTCCGTTAAGATACAGCCAACTAAACAGAACACTGTGCTGCTTCAAACTTTAAGAGCATGGGCAGAAGGACCTGGTGGACGTAAAAGCATTTGCTGCTTACTGGATGGGGGCAGTCAGAGAAGCTTCATCAGTGAGAACACAGTAAAAGCTTTAAAATGACCTGCGATAAAGCAAGAAACTTTAACTCTTCATATCTTCAGACCCCCCCAAGTATGCACTGCTGTGATGAAGATTCCAGGTGAGCACATCCAAGCAGAGTTGAAATGAAAAGGCTTGCGCGTATAGTGTCAGGTCAAATAGAAAGAATCGCAGATGCACTTGTGGCCATTGAGAGCATTTCTGGATGGTCAGTGCAGGGCCCAGTCACAATGTCCATTGTTTCTGACAGAGCATGAATGCACATACAAATTAATTAAAACACGCTGGTCTCAGAACGTTGAAGGCCTTCTGGGAAATAGAGTCCCTGGTATTACCATGTAGCAGACAGACCGCATTGAAGAAGAGGAGACTCTTCATATGTTTTAATTCAGTACAAAAACGTAATTAATTAGCCAGAATAAAAATTTGCCGGTGCCTGAATCACAATGTGCTTCCCATCCAAAGCACCAACTGGGGAAGTTCCATTTTTCAGAGAATCTCAGGGCAGTCTTCCAGAGCTCTTCATTGGGGACTGGCATGTAGGTGTCTTTTAAGGTCTCCCAGAGGACATCACAGGTTTGCTTCACAATGTTGGACACAGTGGAAATTCCAAGGCGGAAACTAGCAGCCATGGTGGTGAAAGAATCCCAGTGCTAAGGAATCTGAGGAATATAAATGGGGAGAATTGATTAGTAGATATAAAAAATGTACATTTGGGAGTATAAATAAACCATATTTAATCAATAGTGAAAAATTGTTGTTCAGATATGTGATTAACAATAAAAGGTTAAACTGTTCCTGGGTCTTCTGTGATGCTTTGATTCAGTTATATCCTGTCATTGTGTGTTATTATACTACATTTTAGCTCTACTTAAACAATTGAACACTAAAGTACCTTTTGCATGTTTATTTAAGTTAAACTTCTATCTGTAGTCCATAGGCATATAATTTACCCACTGTGGGACAAATAAAGGTTTTCTTATCTTATCTTAGACAATAGCCTATTTAAACCTGGGCTACTCGCAGTCCCCAAATATTGAAACGGCTCATGTGAGTGGGTTTCTTTTCTGTAAACGAAATGTCCAGTAGATGTCACAATAGCTATTCAATCAACATTAACCTTTGCCAGGTATTGCATTTCTCACGAGATTACAGCTCCTGTGGGAGTACATGCAAGACGTAGGCTACAGGCAACGGTAACATAACCTTTTGAGTTAAAACTTGTTGATTTTTGGATGCGTGCGCACAACCAGAAGCCATTTTTCACTGTACAGAAGAGCTCCATGTTGTTGTACGTGCATCGATCTGATTTACTGCGTTATACTATCGTCTTTCTTGATAAATATTACTCCAATATCTTTAATAGACACAAATATGTTGTGAAGCAGAGTCACATTTGTGTAAATTTCTTGTAGATGTATTTGGATCACACGTGTGACGAGTGAACCTCGTGGTGATTGGTAAAGGATTGGGTATGTAAGTTTTATGATTTATGGTGTAAAATGCTTCAATGTGCCATGCTTATTTGATGAATCTCTGTTAATGATTTTAAGTTTTGTTCTGTGATTATACAGTACAGGTCTAACTGTATAGTTTAATGTATATTTCTGGTACTGCATGGTTTATATATGAAACACGTAAAACCCCAATTTCAGAAATCATAGTTTACTTCAGGTGTTGTTACAAACTGCTCCGAGACAAGGTTGAGGATCCAAATGCAGTTTATTTAAAGGGTTATCCAGAATCGTAATCAAACACAAGCAGAGGGTCAAGCACAGGAAGGGAGTCCAAACAAACAAATAAACAGACAGGCAGGCAGGCAGGAAGGGAATCTGAGAAACAGGCAAAAATCCAAGAACCAAGAGACAATGAAATCAGGGAGAATGCTCAGAGATGCAGCGCAACAACATACAAGACTTTGCAGTGAGTGATGGGGTGAACCAGGCTTATATGGGGTGAACTAAACAAGATAATGAGATACAGGTGAATGTGATAATGAGTGCTGATGAGTCCAGGCAGAGAATTATAGGAGATGTAGTTTATGAGTGAAACATGATAGTCTGATGTGGAGTGCCCTCAGGTGGCTCTCAAGGACACTCCAGCTGATGACCGTTACAGGTGTGTATTTCCTCCATTACACCCGGTTACAAAAGTTAAAGGAGAACTCCGGTCAATTTTAACATTGAGCAAATTTTTTTGTAAATTTGGAGTGCTGTCAGTACAGAGAACAACGACAAAAATCGGTGTTGCCTACACCGTGTTATCCTCTTTTTAAAATTTGAACCCTGTTGACTTAAATGGGGCAAGTTTTAAACCTGCTTTTAGCCTCTTAACATCCTTGATGTGTCATTACAAGTGCACCAGCCATGTGAGTGATTCCTTCAGAGTGAACACGGGTGAATCTGACTGCAGTAGATGTGAAAGATATGAATAAAAATTATGTTAATTCAGCCAGCGCACATACCTGTATTTTCTTCCTGTTTTCGGTCAAAGTCCACAGTAGTCGATTGTCGAGTTCACGCGCATAGTTTATCACGCGCGTGAACTCGACAATCGACTACTGTGGACTTCGACCGAAAAAAAAAAAAATACAATTATTAAAAACATTATAGATATGTTTATAAATCAAGAAAAAAATCATATAAATCAATTAATGTTTATTAATGCTTTATAAATGAGGAATTAACTGTTTACTAATGCTTAACTAATGATTAATAGCATGCAGTTATTATAAAGTGTTACCGACATATGTCTCATGTCTGTGTGGCAAGCACATCTCACTTCCTGCTCAGCTACTGTTTGGACGCTCTTGCTTACTGCTCCGCACTTTGCAATATTGCTTTTATATTTTGATATTTTATCTCATTTTATCTCTACCTTTTATTTTAACTTCAGCAAATAAGCACAGTGCTCAAACAACAAAGCTTGGATTACTACAAAAAAAGTTGAATTATTTTATCTGACCAGCCTCCCACTGAAAGGCATCAGCTTACATTCCAGGGAAGGGAAAACGTCTAGGTTACGACTGTAACCTCTGTTCCCTGAGAACAGGGAACAAGACACTGTGTCGATGACGTTATTGGGGAATGCCCTCCACGTGAACCCCGTGTCTGAAAACCTATCCAATCGAAAGGATTGAAAGGATCGAAAACTATCGAAAGGAGTCCCGTCCAGTCACTTTCTGAGGGGAACATAGACAGGCATAGGGAATCCCACATGCCACCAGGGAGGCTGACCTGGTAAAATTTACTGACCTAGTCTTGCCAACAACCTGTCTGTTTCCTGAAAAGAGTCTCTCACAAAATCCAACAGGGAAAAACTGCAATTAATGGCTGTAGTTCTGTCACAGTGTCTGGTTTGAGTTCCCTGGGTCACCACTAGATGTCCTCCTTCCCCCACGGTGTCTGTCACATTAGGAACTGCATTCCCCACAATTCTTGTCTGCTCTCATCACTGTTCATTGCACCCAGCTGTTCCCCATCATGATCGTTAGTTTCTGTGTTTAAATGCCCTGTCTGTTTAGTGTCTGTCACGGAGTGCTTGTTATATGTCACCACACTTGATGTCTGTGTTTATCCAGTTCTTGTTTGTGTCTTGTACCTCGGATTGCCTTGTTGGATTTTTGACCTTTGCCTGGACTGTTGTGAGTACGGATTAACCTAATAAATAACTGCACTTGGATCTGTCTTCCCCAGTGTGTGTATCGTGACAGAAGGACTCCGTCAGAAAAGATCCAGCAGTATGGGTTCCCATATCCTTTCCCCCACTATGAAGAGGGAGAAGAAACAGCAGAGGCGAGAACCGTCATCTGGGGAGTCAGAGCCTCGGATGACACTGTTCGAGTGCTTCGCGCTGTGGGCTCGGAGGACTGAGGAGACCATGGAGGTCGCCTCCACTGAGCCCTTTTCCGCTGGCACCGCAGGCGCCTGGTCAGCCAACACCTCTTCCCATGGAGGTTCTTTTGAGGGAACCCATCTGGCCAGGTTTCGTGGAACCCGTGGAGGCCGCAGGGGAGGAGGTGGTCGAGATGGACCCCGACACCATTCCCCAATTCGGCTCCTCTTCGACTCTGGACCAGTGGTGTCCAGCCCAGAGCCTGCATCTCGGCATTGAATTCGGCGGAGGAGGAGGAAGACTTCCTGCCTCCCCAATGGCCCGGAGGCTGTCCCCTCCGAGCAGCCCGCTCTCATTCCGGAGGTCGTCCCCTCCGAGCAGCCCGCTGTCGTCCCGGAGGCCGTCCCCTCCGAGCAGCCCGCTGTCATCCCTGAGATCGTCTCGGAGCCGCCCACCATCAGTCCTGCCACGGCCAAGAGAGCGGTCTTCCTCTTTTATGCAGTGGCGGTACTGCATGCGTGGAGGAAGCACAGCACATCTGCCGAGCCTGTGTCTTGAGACAAGATGGCCGCCACAGAGATTGTTCACATCACGTCTGCCGAGCCTGGGTCTTCGGACAAGATGGCCACCGCCGAGCCTGTTCACGTCACGCCTGCCGAGCCTGTGTCTTCGGACAAGATGGCCGCCGCCGAGCCTGTTCACGTCACGTCTGCCGAGCCTGTGTCTTTGGAGAAGATGACCGACGCAGAACCTGTGTCTTCAGACAAGATGGCCGCCTCCGAGCTGGTGGTGTCTGTTCCTGAGCCGGTGGTGTCTGTTCCAGTTCCTGAGCCGGTGGTGTCTGTTCAAGTTCCTGAGCCGGTGGTGTCTGTTCCTTTTCCTGAGCCGGTGGTGTCTGTTCCTGAGCCGGTGGTGTCTGTTCCAGTTCCTGAGCCGGTGGTTCCTGTCCCTGAACCGGTGTCTGTTCCTGTGCCATGGCCGCCCGAGGGGTCGTCTCCGCCCTGGCCGCCCGAGGGGTTGTCTCCGCCCTGGCTGTCCGATGGACTGTCGTCTCCGCCCTGGCCGTCCGATGGACTGTCGTCTCCGCCCTGGCCGCCCGAGGGGTCGTCGCCGCCCTGGCCGCCCGAGGGAGAGTCTCCGCCCTCGCCATCCGATGGACTGTCGTTTCAGCCCTGGCTGCCTGCACGACCTGCTCCGCCCTGGCCACTCAAGGGAGAGTCTGCTTCGCCCTGGCCGCCCGATGGACTGTCGTCTCCGCCCTGGCCGCCCGATGGACTGTCGTCTCTGCCCTGGCCACCAGATGAACTGTCACTCCCTGTCCCCGTTTCCCTCCATGGACCTGGCCCCCCATCCCTCCCCCTGATCCTCCACCAGTCCACCTCCCGCCTGGACTCTTGTTTTGTCTGTCATGTCTTGGAGCGTCTGGTAGCCGCTCCGTAGAGGGGGGGTTATGTCACAGTGTCTGGTTTGAGTTCCCTGGGTCACCACTAGATGTCCTCCTTCCCCCATGGTGTCTGTCACATTAGGAACTGCATTCCCCACGTTAGTTTCTGTGTTTAAATACCCTGCCTGTTTAGTGTCTGTCACGGAGTCCTTGTTATATGTCACCACACTTGATGTCTGTGTTTATCCAGTTCTTGTTTGTGTCTTGTACCTCGGATTGCCTTGTTGGATTTTTGACCTTTGCCTGGACTGTTGTGAGTACGGATTTACCTAATAAATAACTGCACTTGGATCTGTCTTCCCCAGTGTTTGTATCGTGACAAGTTCACTCACAAACCGGATCATAGAGACGGGCATCCTGGAGAGTAGAACTCAGCATAGCGCTTGTTAATCCTTGTAAACAAGGGGAGTGACTCTACTCGATCCTGGATCTACACAGTGCTTCAAAGACCTGTGGAGGCTGGTCACTCTAAAGGGACCCAAATAAAGGGGCGCCTCCAGCTCTTGGGCTGATCTAACAGGGAGGCCTCTTGAGAGTCCTTCGACCTTCCAACCAAACTTAGGAAGTTAATTATTCAAACAGAGCGATCCTCGGATAGATTCTGGAACACTATGCTCAACCTGATAAGTACCAACCAGGCTCTGGGCTAAATCCATGGAGCCTGCAACATGATATTTAATGCCTTTGCAATGCTAAGCATCCAACTCGTATGGGGAGCCGCCTTCAAGGAGGCCTGTTAAGGCCTGGGGCAATGTCCGGAAAACATTCTTAACTTAGGGGGTGAGGGAACATGCCCCTGGTAATCTGGTTCATGTTTCACCACATGTTCCACCACTACACGCGATACATCCTGTGGTATAGTGAAAGTGATAGGAGTTTTATGCGTTGCGTTCCTCTCCACAGGAGGTGAATCAGCTCAAATTGCAAAAGACACTTTTAATGCCGAATTGGCGACTATAGTCGGCATCGCTGCTGGCATTACATTACAAAACTTTCTTGGAGCAGGGGTGGAAGAGTCCCTATCAACACCATCAGCTTTGTGTGCAAGCTTAGTCACAACCTACTGGCTTAGATCATCTACATTTACATAGTGAAGTTGTGCCAAACTCTATTTGCACCAACAGCTGATCAGCCATATCATCCAAGGTTTGATCTGAATATTCACTCTGTAGTGGTGTTGGGGAGCTAGAGTGAGGTTGCACATCTTCGATCTGTCTACCCTCTAGTTGCACAACGCCCCATACATTTTGGCCATCTGCATTCACATATTCTTCTTCAGCAATTAAAGGGGTAGTCTGAAATTCACAAAGAACATCTCCTGAGAATCTTTCACTTAACCACTCAATTTTCTTCATTTCATCAAGATGATCGAAACATCTCCTCACTTCCATGATAGTATTTGGATCTACTTTTGTAAGTATTACAGATCTTTCAGGATCAAAATTATGCCGCTTGCACAAATTCATTGTGAGAAAAAGATGTATTATTATTTTTATTTGTTTTGTTAAATAAAATATTCAGAACAGTTAGGACTAAAACCCGATTTTGTCAAACAAGCGCATCCCCACGTTGGGCGCCAAAATTTTCTCTCTCAATTCTTGGATGTAAGTAGGATTTAACACCGCAAAAAGAAAAGGAGGAAAAATATTTACTTGGGTCTGAGCTCACCAAATACATGTAATCACAATGTATAATAGTATCTGGAGTCCCGGGTCCGGGGTCTCACACTGTGCACTTTTAAACAAATAATGAATATTTCTGGTAATGAAATAATGAAAATAAAATTAAATGAATACAATAAATTTGTCATGGTTCATGTGACTCTGTCCTGTGTGTGTGTGTGTGTGTGTGTGTGTGTGTGATTGCTTGTGGGTCTGCTGATTGTCTGATCACTTCAACGGCAACTGCGGCTCATCTAGCTCCGCTATTTAATGCCTGTGATTTCCATCCCTTGTTGTCATTGTTGGGTTTTTTGTGGTCTGGTTTTTCATCTCCGTGTTTCCTGTTAGAGTGTCTTAGTGTCTGGATCCTGCTCATCCCCGAGGAGTTCCACGGTGGACTGTTGCCCATTGCATCCCTGCGCCACTCTGTACCACGGACCAACCATTCTTCGGACTTGAACTCTGTTTCTAACTCATTGGATATTATTTAAATAAACTTGCTTCACTCGTATTTGAATCCGACTCGAATTCTAGACTAAATATGACAAAATTGTAATGACGTGTAATCATTTATCTGAATTTAAAACATAAATTACCATAATCCACATAAAGTACAGCAAACAAAATTAAATATAAAATATTGTATATATATAGTTAACAACAGTGCATGAAAAGCTACTAGATACTAACTTCCAAACAAGTCAGGATTATGAAGTGTTCTCACCTGTACAGATAAACTATTTGCCAAAGGTAATGAAATGCACATGTTGTTCTCTTACCACCAAACATACAGGCATTTCACGAGTTCACACTTATATAATTTGAGGGGGTAACGTTTAATGTGTATTTGGCGTGCTGTCCGGGGGGAGGGCTCCGAGTACTCCCCCCGTATGTAAGTGCTTAGGACTAGAAGCGTGGAGAAGGGGTGGTGGAGGGATGCTGCAAAACTGTCAATGGAATGAGGTGAGACTGCTGAGTGTATATACACCTCTTACCATCCAGGGATTTTACAGATAAGTGGCCATTGTCAATAGAACAAAATGCCTTTGAGGGGGAAATTCCATTTTGATTGTTTTGATTATTTTCCACTGGTGACAGAAACTCAATGATCTTTCAGCAAGTTGCAGTGTTTTTCATTAAGTTCCTTCATTGAGAAACTTCCTCATACCCACAAAACCATATCCTTCTCCTCATAGCTAAACGTTTAAAGACATGCAACAATAGGAGGACATCATTGTTGTCTTACATTGTTGTCACAGAAGATTTGTGAATATCTGAGATGTAACTGATGATTAAAACTGAAACTACAGTAAACCCACTTTTAGCTGTACTCATATTTTAAATTGAATGATCTAAAAGAGACTGCACAATAATTAGGCTACTTTGTTTTGTGCCATGTGGAATCCAACAATAGTTTTGTGAAGACTTGCAAACTGTTCTTCACTGTCATTGATGTCCCATGTCAACAGTTGAAATTGCACATGTAGACAGACACAAACACACTGATCGCTGACTCGATCAAGTTATTAATAATTTAGCTTGAGAGCATAAAATATTTTAATAAAATAAAAAGAGGCATAAGGGATACAAAAAAAAGCCATAAAGTGAACAATTTATCATGCACAACTAGACTGTGTATGTACAGCAATTATACCAACCATTAACATTTATTACAATCTTTTACATAATGATCCAGGTTTTTTTTTTTTTTTTTTTTTTTTAAATAGCTTGGCACTTCTGGCAACTCAAGAACTTTAAAAAAGGAAGTTTACATTAGCAACAAATCAAGAGCAGAATCAGAATGTGTTTGAAACAAGATGAGCCAGATTATCTTGCTGGGTTTTTTACGGTTCACAGAGATATGATTGAAGCAAAGGCGTTTTTACGTGTTTCTCAGTGGCTATGTCAAATATCTTTCATATTCTATTGTGTTGTTTTTGAGGAAGTTTGATTATCTTTCTCAGCACTGTGTAAAAACTGATGTTAATACTTTAAAATGTACACATAATAATTTTGACAAAATTACAATCCAAATAAAGCCTAAATGGCTAGAATTTAATTCAGCTCGAATCAAATGAGTTTCACAAATCTGAATTCTAATAAAACACTTAAATTGCATTTAACAATTAGTGCTAACTTTCATTACATCATCAGTCCACATACTGTGAGTCTTACTGACTAAGTAAAGCAAGCTGGCTTTATCTTCCAGTCATAAATTCTGTATAACTAAGTATAACCAATATAAGTATAATAACCAGTGGACAGAGAGACGATGTGGTATATATATATATATATATATATATATATATATATATATATATATATATATATATATATATATATACACTCACCTAAAGGATTATTAGGAACACCATACTAATACTGTGTTTGACCCCCTTTCGCCTTCAGAACTGCCTTAATTCTACGTGGCATTGATTCAACAAGGTGCTGAAAGCATTCTTTAGAAATGTTGGCCCATATTGATAGGATAGCATCTTGCAGTTGATGGAGATTTGTGGGATGCACATCCAGGGCACGAAGCTCCCGTTCCACCACATCCCAAAGATGCTCTATTGGGTTGAGATCTGGTGACTGTGGGGGCCATTTTAGTACAGTGAACACATTGTCATGTTCAAGAAACCAATTTGAAATGATTCGAGCTTTGTGACATGGTGCATTATCCTGCTGGAAGTAGCCATCAGAGGATGGGTACATGGTGGTCATAAAGGGATGAACATGGTCAGAAACAATGCTCAGGTAGGCCGTGGCATTTAAACGATGCCCAAATGGCACTAAGGGGCCTAAAGTGTGCCAAGAAAACAAAGTGTGCCCCACACCATTACACCACCACCACCAGCCTGTACAGTGGTAACAAGGCATGATGGATCCATGTTCTCATTCTGTTTACGCCAAATTCTGACTCTACCATCTGAATGTCTCAACAGAAATCGAGACTCATCAGACTCAACTGTCCAATTTTGGTGAGCTTGTGCAAATTGTAGCCTCTTTTTCCTATTTGTAGTGGAGATGAGTGGTACCCGGTGGGGTCTTCTGCTGTTGTAGCCAATCCGCCTCAAGGTTGTGCGTGTTGTGGCTTCACAAATGCTTTGCTGCATACCTCGGTTGTAACGAGTGGTTATTTCAGTCAAAGTTGCTCTTCTATCAGCTTTAAATCAGTCGGCCCATTCTCCTCTGACCTCTAGCATCAACAAGGCATTTTCGCCCACAGGACTGCCGCATACTGGATGTTTTGGTCAGGACAAAATGCCAAGGCTATAAATGCAACTTGCCAACCAACAATAATTCTGTTTATAAATAAATAAACAAACATATAAACAAGGAAATGAAAAGTAATAAATAAAAATAAAAACCAACCCCAAAAAATTACATTACTGTGTTAAAGGTATATGTAACAAACTTAATTTTTATTTTGTATCAGTGGAGAGTTTACTGTAATATAATGCTTTCCAAAAAGTAAATGACTTAGTAATACTCTGTTGTTTTTCAGATTTATAAAATTAGCTTATGAGCACAACTTAAAAGAAAGATTTGAAATGAAAAAAAAAAAGGGGGGGGGGGGGGGGTTGCATTTTACAAATAAGTGGCCATTGTCAATAGAACAAAATGCCTTTGAGGGGGAAAATAACATTTTGATTGTTTTGATTGTTTTTGTTTAAAATCAAACTGTCCATTTTGATTTACAGAATGAGCAGGAGCTGGAACGTTATGACATTAAATAAAGATATGTAAAGTTTGGCGTCACCACTGGTGACCGAAAATCAGTGATTTTTTTTTAGCAAGCTGCAGTGTTTTTAATTAAGTTCCTTCATTGAGAAACTTCCTCATACCCACAAAACCATATCCTCCTTCTCAAAGCTAAACGTTTAAAGACATGCAACAATGGGAGGACATCATTGTTGTCTTGCATTGTTGTCATGGAACATTTGTGAATACCTGAGATGTAACTGATGATTAAAACTGAAACTGAAACTAAATCCATTTTAGCTGTGTAAGGCTGGAAATCAAATCACACTTGAGTTGATCACACTTGACTTGATCACCTCCCAATTTACACATCATTCCCTTCACCCATCCCTACCTGAATTCACCCAAGAATCTATATGGTTTAATGTGAATAATTATCATACAGTATTACACATGTTTGGTATAATTTGAAATGTCTCAGTGCGACTGGTACAAATGTCTCTTTCACAAAGAGTAAACCCAAAGGTAATAAAGTTTTTTAGAGATAACTTGCACACAAAGGAGGTTGGGTCTTCCAGGCAAACGCGGTCTCCTTCTCTCAAAAGGTGTAAACTCAATGCAAATTCCCATTGTTAGCAAATATTTCCATGTAAATCAACCCCTGCCCCCAGTAAGTCTGGGACGGTGATTAATGTAAATTCCCACTGTCAACTCATGTTTACATTTGAAAAGAGGTTTCTGCCTTGGTCTGTCTATATAAAGAAATGCAACAAGAGGCTCAGGGCGATTCTGTAACTCAGATCAGCCCATAATGTTGAAGGACCTCAAAGACTTTTTTACACATTATGTATTTTTCTAAATGTCGGGTTTAGCCTTTTTTTTTTTTTTTGTCTGACAAACACAGAGGTCACATGAATTCTTTAAACCAGAAATAACACACATTTTTTCACAATTTCCGCCTAAACTGTATGCTTTCTTTTATCCCTGTGGCATGAAAGAACACCACGGACACAAAACTCAACAACTTCAATACTTAAGGCACTCTGATGACTCAGAAAATGTATAATATACCCATACTATTTATTTGTGAGAGCCTTAAATTAGACTTGTGCAGCCAGCACAAGTCTTCAAAATAGAATAGAGTGAATAGAATGGACAAATAAGATGGAGACCTATTAGTTGTAAAAGTCAATAAAGAAACAGGTTGTAAAGTGAATATATTTAATCAAAGACTGGTTTGCATGTTGATGTCCATTATTTTATTATCTAATCATCTTCATTTTCCATGTCGTCCTCGTCTTCATCTGAACTTTCTACACAGGTCACCTGGTTTTCACACTCTGTCAGTTTACACATGTCTGTGCACCTGAGGCCATTTGCAAGACACATACATCGTGGGAGTGAACATTTTTTTGTGCAATTCAAAACTTTGTGCACATTCAATATATATAGATATATACTCACCAAAAGGATTATTAGGAACACCTGTTCAATTTCTCATTAATGCAATTATCTAATCAACCAATCACATGGCAGTTGCTTCAATGCATTTAGGGGTGTGGTCCTGGTCAAGACAATCTCCTGAACTCCAAACTGAATGTCAGAATGGGAAAGAAAGGTGATTTAAGCAATTTTGAGCGTGGCATGGTTGTTGGTGCCAGACGGGCCGGTCTGAGTATTTCAAAATCTGCTCAGTTACTGGGATTTTCACGCACAACCATTTCTAGGGTTTACAAAGAATGGTGTGAAAAAGGAAAAACATCCAGTATGCGGCAGTCCTGTGGGCGAAAATACCTTGTTGATGCTAGAGGTCAGAGGAGAATGGGCCGACTGATTTAAAGCTGATAGAAGAGCAACTTTGACTGAAATAACCACTCGTTACAACCGAGGTATGCAGCAAAGCATTTGTGAAGCCACAACACGCACAACCTTGAGGCGGATGGGCTACAACAGCAGGAGACCCCACCGGGTACCACTCATCTCCACTACAAATAGGAAAAAGAGGCTACAATTTGCACAAGCTCACCAAAATTGGACAGTTGAAGACTGGAAAAATGTTGCCTGGTCTGATGAGTCTCGATTTCTGTTGAGACATTCAGATGGTAGAGTCAGAATTTGGCGTAAACAGAATGAGAACATGGATCCATCATGCCTTGTTACCACTGTGCAGGCTGGTGGTGGTGGTGTAATGGTGTGGGGGATGTTTTCTTGGCACACTTTAGGCCCCTTAGTGCCAATTGGGCATCGTTTAAATGCCACGGCCTACCTGAGCATTGTTTCTGACCATGTCCATCCCTTTATGACTACCATGTACCCATCCTCTGATGGCTACTTCCAGCAGGATAATGCACCATGTCACAAAGCTCGAATCATTTCAAATTGGTTTCTTGAACATGACAATGTGTTCACTGTAATAAAATGGCCCCCACAGTCACCAGATCTCAACCCAATAGAGCATCTTTGGTATGTGGTTGAACGGGAGCTTCGTGCCCTGGGATGTGCATCCCACAAATCTCCATCAACTGCAAGATGCTATCCTATCAATATGGGCCAACATTTCTAAAGAATGCTTTCAGCACCTTGTTGAATCAATGCCACATAGAATTAAGGCAGTTCTGAAGGCGAAAGGGGGTCAAACACAGTATTAGTATGGTGTTCCTAATAATCCTTTAGGTGAGTGTATATCTGTGTTCTCTGAGATTTGGAGGAGTCATCATATTTTGAGAAAAATAAAGTTTTAATAGGCTATTACAAGAATAAAGTCACTATATTTCAGAAAATAATCTTAGTCTGATGTGCATTACGTGATTGCTCTGCTGGTACGGTAGATCTCAGACCTTCTGACAGACTCAGAGCCCCGTTTGGGTCTCTGGTCTCTGAATGAGACAAAGTTTAGGGAAGTGGCTCTACGTCGGAGGTGGAAACCCGAAACTACGGCAGAAATCGGCACTCGGTTACTAACGTAACCTCGGTTCTCTCTAGAGAGGGAACGAGTGTTGCGTAAGTTTAGCTTACGCTACGGGAAAACTCCTTTTCTCTTTCTTAATTTTTAGAATGTAAAACGCATTTGCTGCAGCAGGCAGACCTAGGCGAGACAGCTCACACGCCTATTGGCTGCTCTGCGGCAACTGCTGCAACCTATCAGTGCATCAGACATGACGTCAGCGCCAATGAGAGGCTCGCCTCGCGCTGTCGTCATGGCCCGCCAAGATTGTTGTGGCCTTATCCTATAAATACCCATCGCCCAGGTTGCACAATGATTTCAGTCGACTGGAAGCGAAACCATAGTGCAGCACAAGCACGGCAGGCTACGCAACACTCGTTCCCTCTCTAGAGAGAACCGAGGTTACATTAGTAACCGAGTGTCGTTCTCTTACGAGAGTACTCTCGTGTTGCATAAGTTTAGCTTATGCTACGGGAACCCTATGTAAAGTGCCGTGCGTGCTGAGGTTCCAACACTTATGTCCCAAGGGCAGTAGCCCGGGGCTCATGTATAAGTGGAGCGGTCGCAACAACAGAACAGGGCGGGACGACTCGGTATTGTGAGATAGGTGCACACACATACAGTTAAGGCAGTATATCAACCTTGAAACTGCATAAGCCCACAGGACGTTGCAGCATATCAACAGTCTAATCAAACTGAGTTGGGTAGACAATGTTAATATGGCATAATCAGACTGAGAACAGCCTGACCTGTAGGGCGGGTACTTCCAGGTAATAGAACCTTACAAATGTAGACAGTGAGGCCCAGCCTGCTGCCATACAAATGTCATGAAGCGAGACCCCACTTGTCCATGCCCACGATGAGGCCATACCTCTAGTTGAGTGGGCCCTAACCCCCAAAGAGCAATTCAGGCCCTTGGACGCATAAGCCGACACGATAGCGTCTACTATCCATCTGGACAGGGTCTGTTTCGAGATGGCTAGCCCTTTGACGCGGCCACCGAACAAAACGAAAAGCTGCTCCGTTTGCCTAAAGGCAGCAGAGCGCTCCATATAAATCCTTAAAGCCCTTACTGGGCAAAGGAAGTTAACCCCAGCCTCACTGTCAGATGCAGGGAGGGCCGAAAGGGAAATAACTTGCGCTCTAAAAGGGGTCGCAAGCACCTTTGGGACATAACCGTGCCTTGGTTTGAGGATGACCTTAGAGTCATTAGGCCCAAATTCCAGGCACATAGTGCTCACCGAGAGCGCGTGTAGGTCGCCCACCCATTTTACTGAGGCTAGTGCCAACAGAAAAGCGGTTTTGAAGGACAGGTACTTTAGCTCCACCGCGTGTAATGGTTCGAATGGTCCACCTTTCATGGCCTCTAGGACCGTGGAAAGGTCCCAAGCTGGAACCGAGGGTGGCTGAGGAGGGTTCAGCCTTCTAGCTCGCCTGAGGAAACGGATTATGAGGTCATTCTTTCCCAGCGACTGGCCATTCACAGGCTTCGTAAAAGCTGTTATAGCCGCCACATACACCTTGAGCGTGGATGGGGTTCTCCCGCTGTCCACCAGCTCTTGTAGGAAAGAAAGCACCACCGTTACCTCACAATCTAGCGGGTTTAAGTCATGAGCTGAGCACCATTCAGCGAACACTGACCATTTAGACGCATAGAGCCGTCTAGTAGACAGAGCTCTAGCGTCTGTGATCGTGTTCAGCACTCCCTCCGGGGAGAAATGATGATAGTTGATCGCCCACACATGTAGGGCCCACAGCTCGGGGTATGGGTGCCAAATTGCGCCGGGATAACAGGTCCTTCCTCAGTGGAATCGGCCATGGAGCTATGTTCCCCTAGCCTGACTTTGTCATACTCATATTCTAGGCAGAATGTGAGTCTGATACTGCTCCATAGGGCTTTCATTATGAGGCATGTCTTAACCGAACCAGGAATAAAAAAAAAACTGCACTCAATTGGATAGACCTACAACCAATCAGAGCAACGCAGTGAGCGACGCATAGTTGTCAACAGAGCTCAACTGCACACACGCAGGAAGAAGTAGTAAAGTAATGAGTAAAGTAATAATAAAGCACTCCATGAGGGCGACCAAAGGAGAAACCACAATGACCACAGGGTTTTCATTGCGTCCCATCTGCTGACCATTGGAGTCAGCTGATAACTTAAACTTTTGCCGAATCCCGTAGGAAGGACGGCAAACACATCTTTCCGATCGACAAATGCCTTGATTGCGGTTCTCTGTTCGTCTTTTAAAATGAATGCGCTGTTGATTTCTTTTATAACAGACGCGATAGCGGAATCTAAACATCTCAATTCTCCTGCTGCAGTCGTCTTTGTTGAAAACCAATTCAACCCAAGCGCTCTTTGGTGACGTGGGTGATTACGTAACCGCAGATCATCTGTCTATCATCGATTAAAGCCCGCACTGGCAATTTGATTGGCTCGGCCTTCTGGGAGCCGAGTATAATTACTCCTCAACGGATTGAGTCCAGACCAAACTTCCCGACCAAAAAATGTTGTGGGCGGGGTTCGGGCTGGCACCCAGGCTAATGTTCCCCAGTTCCATCAGTTCTGGGAACCAGACTTGATTCTCCCATAGCGGAGCTACCAGCCGGCTTTCATCCATGGTTTCAAAGCTGCTGCGCATATCTGATTCACCGTGAGACGAAGCAAACCTGATGTCCACGCTCGCGCTGGCACACGCCGTCTCAGCCACAGCTGAAAAGGGCGCATGTGTAGCAGACCCAGCCGCAGCACCGTCGAGGCTGAGGCCATGAGACCCATCATCCTCTGAAACACTCTGAGGGGAAGATTCTTCCCTACAGTGAATGTCGCTGCTAGGCGCTGGATCGCTGCCGCGCGTTCTTGCGTCAGGCACGCCACCATAGACCTGGAGTCCAACTCTATCCCCAGAAAGGATATTTCCTGGCTGGGGGATAGAATACTTTTGGCCCAGTTGACTCTGAGACCCAACTGTTCCAGATGGGCCATCAGTAATGCTTTGTGTAACACCAGGTCCTCCTTTGACTGGGTTAAAATTAGCCAGTCGTCCAAATAATTCAGGACTCTCACGCCCCTTCGTCTGAGGGGCGCGAGCGCCGTGTCCATGCACTTCGTAAATGTACAAGGTGCTAAAGACAGGCCGAACAGAAGAACGGTGTACTGATAAGCCTGGCCCTCGAAGGCGAATCTCAAGAATGGCCTGTGACGGGCAGCTACTTGGATCTGAAAATAGGCGTCTTTCAGATCCAATGATATAAACCAGTCCCCCGGTCGAATTCGAGCGAGGATTTGTCTGGTTGTGATCATTTTGAATGAGCGTGTCATCAATGCTTTGTTCAGACGTCTGAGATCTAGTATAGGGCGGAGCCCGCCATCCTTCTTTGGTACTAAGAAGGAATGGCTGTAAAACCCCAACTCACTCTCGGCCAAGCAACGCATTCTTATCCTAGGGCGTCATATACTGACGCTTTTGACATTTCGTCTACATCGAACGCACATGGCACCATTTAGCGTCAATATGACACGCACAGAGCTTTGTTCGGTTATGGGTAGGTTTAGGTCTGGGGTAGGGTTAGGGTTAGACCGCTAGGAGGCGCCTTCTGGCCCATATCTATCTGCGTCTCATATTGACGCTAAAGGGTGCCATGTGCGTTCGATGTAGACGAAATGTCAAAAGCGTCAGTATATGACGCCTTGGGATGAGAAAGGGCTGGGCCAAGGGGACGGTTTCCACCGCCCCTTTTCTCAGCAAATTCGCTATCTCGGTGCAAAGTAGGTGTGCTACTTCCTGATTCACCGAAGTTTTGACCCGGGCTCGGGCCTGGGTCCCCGGGGAGGAGGCGGTCTGCGGCGGCTAGTAGAGCGCGAGCAGCGGGTGGCTGCTTCTTAGCGCGGCCTGCTGCAGAGCTGGAGCGCCGCGGCAAAAAGTGTCTCATAGCTTGAGACGTTTTCTGCACCTCCGAGTATCGCTCCGTAAAGCCCTTCACCGAGGGACCGAAGAGCTGGTGAAACAGGAGCGTCTAGAAAGGTGGCACGGTCAGACTCAGACATGTCGGACAGCCTGATAGGTTGCAGCAGTTGCCGCAGAGAAGCCAATAGGCGCACGAGCTGTCTCGTAAAATGCGTTTTACATTCTAAAAATTAAGGATCATTTTTTGCTTCAGTATTCGCAACACGCAACACGAGAGTACTCTCGTAAGAGAAACACGGAGCTCAAACGCGACACATCTGCCGCAGCATCTCCACAGCAGCGCGCATCCATCATAAACCTGAAGATGCACAGACCACGGACGGCGTGCTGCTCATCACTCTATTTTTACAGCGATTGATTCCTGCCGGTTCCATAATGAGACTGGCACGGCCAGAGACATTTTGGGCGCTGTGGCATATTAAATATATTATAAATAGTCCGCGTTAGAAATACAATGTGTGGCGAGAGGGCGTGACAAAAGACCGAAATGAGTGACTGTCACATGACACTTGAGAGCCCTGACTGCACTGTAGCAGTTACTGTTACATTGTTTAACCTGCAAGCTAGCTAGCCTGCTAGATAGCTAGCCTGCTAAAAACACCAAGCTTACATTAGCAACTATTCCCCACCAATTCACAAGCAAAAGAGAAAAAGTATTTTGTACTTACATTTAATACCCCTGGAACTCAATGGAAGTTGATTGAAGATGGCATAGTTTTTAGTGTTGTTATAACCAGTCAACTGAACCAACAATCTTTTCACAAAACTGACAAAACCTTGTCAAACTGTCAAAATCCATCAACATTCCGTGCATGAGCTACTTTCTGACATTCTAACTGAAAGTGGGTGAATATCAAAATACATGATAGAAACATTTTGTTAAACCACTTACAAGTGTTATGTTGACAACACTATTGAAACAATTACTTTCTATTACAACTGTACATGAATAAATAGGCCATTTGGCCCTGGACTAATAGGGTATTCTATTTGTCCATTCTATTGGCTCTATTCTATTTTGAAGACTTGTACTGGCTGCACAAGTCTAATTTAAGGCTCTCACAAATAAATAATATGGGTATATTATACATTTTCTGAGTCATCAGAGTGCCTTGAGTATTGAAGTTGTTGAGTTTTGTGTCCGTGATGTTCTTTTTAATGCCACAGGGATAAAAGAAAGCATACCGTTTAGGCGGAAATTGTGAAAAAATGTGTGTTATTTTTTTATATTTTTTTATATATATATGTTTTCTTATTTTGTTGAAATGATTTTATACTGATTCTTTTGTATGTTCTGAGTCTTTTGTGCAGCACTTTGGTAACTCTATGTTTGTAAAATGTGCTATAGAAATAAAGTGGATTGGATTGGAAGTCATGTGACCTCTCTGTGTCAGACAGATTCAGTACTGGGGTTAAATGAAAGCGTAAAAGGTCCCCTTTCCAACGATACCAAGCACCATATTATAGAATATTGACAATATCCCTAGCATGAGCCTTAACCAGATATACACCAGATTTCAAAAACAGAATTTATCTTAGGGGGTTAGTAACTTCATGAGCTTCATGAACAGCCACAAAATCTTCTTTGGTATTTACTTTGTAAACATGCCAAGATGACACAGATCAATCTGTTTAATCCTCTATCCATGGTTCTGAAACCTGTGTGATGTCTTGACTCAGAAGCCAAAGAGACCCAGATACAAACTGGAGAGAAACTTGTTGAAAAGGTTCCATTAGAATATGACAAACACTGATGTCCCATATACTGATTCAGACAATCACTAACATTTAAGTAATAGCACAAGTATAATAATTATGATTGCTTATAGATTTAGATGCACTTTTATGAGCTCTACTTTTATGGCTTTTTGTTAGTCTACTGCAAGTGGATGACTTAGTAATACTCTGTACAATAATAGTAATTGCATTTTACAGATAAGTGGCCATTGTCAATAGAACAAAATGCCTTTGAGGGGGAAAATTACATTTTGATTGTTTTGATTATTTTCCACTGGTGACAGAAACTCAATGATCTTTCAGCAAGTTGCAGTGTTTTTCATTAAGTTCCTTCATTGAGAAACTTCCTCATACCCATTACTGTGTTAAAGGTAACAATCAGTGGAGAGTTTACTGTAATATAATGCTTTCCAAAAAGTAAACGACTTAGTAATACTCTGTTGTTTTTCAGATTTATAAAATTAGCTTATGAGCACAACTTAAAAGAAAGATTTGAAACGAAAAAAGGGGGAGGTTGCATTTTACAAATAAGTGGCCATTGTCAATAGAACAAAATGCCTTTTAAGGGGGAAAATAACATTTTGATTGTTTTGATTGTTTTTGTTTAAAATCAAACTGTCCATTTTGATTTACAGAATGAGCAGGAGCAGGAGCTGAAACTGAAACTAAACCCATTTTAGCTGTGTAAGGCTGGAGAAATTGGAAGAGAGGGCTATTCTCTGAGAAATCAAATCACACTTGAGTTGATCACACTTGACTTGATCACCTCCCAATTTACACATCATTCCCTTCACCCATCCCTACCTGAATTCACCTAAGAATCTATATGGTTTAATGTGAATGATTATCATACAGTATTACACATGTTTGGTATAATTTGAAATGTCTCAGTGCGACTGGTACAAATGTCTCTTTCACAAAGAGTAAACCCAAAGGTAATAAAGTTTTTTAGAGATAACTTGCACACAAAGGAGGTTGGGTCTTCCAGGCAAACGCGGTCTCCTTCTCTCAAAAGGTGTAAACTCAATGCAAATTCCCATTGTTAGCAAATATTTCCATGTAAATCAACCCCTGCCCCCAGTAAGTCTGGGACGGTGATTAATGTAAATTCCCACTGTCAACTCATGTTTACATTTGAAAAGAGGTTTCTGCCTTGGTCTGTCTATATAAAGAAATGCAACAAGAGGCTCAGGGCGATTCTGTAACTCAGATCAGCCCATAATGTTGAAGGACCTCAAAGACTTTTTTACACATTATGTATTTTTCTAAATGTCGGGTTTAGCCTTTTTTTTTTTTTTTGTCTGACAAACACAGAGGTCACATGAATTCTTTAAACCAGAAATAACACACATTTTTTCACAATTTCCGCCTAAACTGTATGCTTTCTTTTATCCCTGTGGCATGAAAGAACACCACGGACACAAAACTCAACAACTTCAATACTTAAGGCACTCTGATGACTCAGAAAATGTATAATATACCCATACTATTTATTTGTGAGAGCCTTAAATTAGACTTGTGCAGCCAGCACAAGTCTTCAAAATAGAATAGAGTGAATAGAATGGACAAATAAGATGGAGACCTATTAGTTGTAAAAGTCAATAAAGAAACAGGTTGTAAAGTGAATATATTTAATCAAAGACTGGTTTGCATGTTGATGTCCATTATTTTATTATCTAATCATCTTCATTTTCCATGTCGTCCTCGTCTTCATCTGAACTTTCTACACAGGTCACCTGGTTTTCACACTCTGTCAGTTTACACATGTCTGTGCACCTGAGGCCATTTGCAAGACACATACATCGTGGGAGTGAACATTTTTTTGTGCAATTCAAAACTTTGTGCACATTCAATATATATAGATATATACTCACCAAAAGGATTATTAGGAACACCTGTTCAATTTCTCATTAATGCAATTATCTAATCAACCAATCACATGGCAGTTGCTTCAATGCATTTAGGGGTGTGGTCCTGGTCAAGACAATCTCCTGAACTCCAAACTGAATGTCAGAATGGGAAAGAAAGGTGATTTAAGCAATTTTGAGCGTGGCATGGTTGTTGGTGCCAGACGGGCCGGTCTGAGTATTTCAAAATCTGCTCAGTTACTGGGATTTTCACGCACAACCATTTCTAGGGTTTACAAAGAATGGTGTGAAAAAGGAAAAACATCCAGTATGCGGCAGTCCTGTGGGCGAAAATACCTTGTTGATGCTAGAGGTCAGAGGAGAATGGGCCGACTGATTTAAAGCTGATAGAAGAGCAACTTTGACTGAAATAACCACTCGTTACAACCGAGGTATGCAGCAAAGCATTTGTGAAGCCACAACACGCACAACCTTGAGGCGGATGGGCTACAACAGCAGGAGACCCCACCGGGTACCACTCATCTCCACTACAAATAGGAAAAAGAGGCTACAATTTGCACAAGCTCACCAAAATTGGACAGTTGAAGACTGGAAAAATGTTGCCTGGTCTGATGAGTCTCGATTTCTGTTGAGACATTCAGATGGTAGAGTCAGAATTTGGCGTAAACAGAATGAGAACATGGATCCATCATGCCTTGTTACCACTGTGCAGGCTGGTGGTGGTGGTGTAATGGTGTGGGGGATGTTTTCTTGGCACACTTTAGGCCCCTTAGTGCCAATTGGGCATCGTTTAAATGCCACGGCCTACCTGAGCATTGTTTCTGACCATGTCCATCCCTTTATGACTACCATGTACCCATCCTCTGATGGCTACTTCCAGCAGGATAATGCACCATGTCACAAAGCTCGAATCATTTCAAATTGGTTTCTTGAACATGACAATGTGTTCACTGTAATAAAATGGCCCCCACAGTCACCAGATCTCAACCCAATAGAGCATCTTTGGTATGTGGTTGAACGGGAGCTTCGTGCCCTGGGATGTGCATCCCACAAATCTCCATCAACTGCAAGATGCTATCCTATCAATATGGGCCAACATTTCTAAAGAATGCTTTCAGCACCTTGTTGAATCAATGCCACATAGAATTAAGGCAGTTCTGAAGGCGAAAGGGGGTCAAACACAGTATTAGTATGGTGTTCCTAATAATCCTTTAGGTGAGTGTATATCTGTGTTCTCTGAGATTTGGAGGAGTCATCATATTTTGAGAAAAATAAAGTTTTAATAGGCTATTACAAGAATAAAGTCACTATATTTCAGAAAATAATCTTAGTCTGATGTGCATTACGTGATTGCTCTGCTGGTACGGTAGATCTCAGACCTTCTGACAGACTCAGAGCCCCGTTTGGGTCTCTGGTCTCTGAATGAGACAAAGTTTAGGGAAGTGGCTCTACGTCGGAGGTGGAAACCCGAAACTACGGCAGAAATCGGCACTCGGTTACTAACGTAACCTCGGTTCTCTCTAGAGAGGGAACGAGTGTTGCGTAAGTTTAGCTTACGCTACGGGAAAACTCCTTTTCTCTTTCTTAATTTTTAGAATGTAAAACGCATTTGCTGCAGCAGGCAGACCTAGGCGAGACAGCTCACACGCCTATTGGCTGCTCTGCGGCAACTGCTGCAACCTATCAGTGCATCAGACATGACGTCAGCGCCAATGAGAGGCTCGCCTCGCGCTGTCGTCATGGCCCGCCAAGATTGTTGTGGCCTTATCCTATAAATACCCATCGCCCAGGTTGCACAATGATTTCAGTCGACTGGAAGCGAAACCATAGTGCAGCACAAGCACGGCAGGCTACGCAACACTCGTTCCCTCTCTAGAGAGAACCGAGGTTACATTAGTAACCGAGTGTCGTTCTCTTACGAGAGTACTCTCGTGTTGCATAAGTTTAGCTTATGCTACGGGAACCCTATGTAAAGTGCCGTGCGTGCTGAGGTTCCAACACTTATGTCCCAAGGGCAGTAGCCCGGGGCTCATGTATAAGTGGAGCGGTCGCAACAACAGAACAGGGCGGGACGACTCGGTATTGTGAGATAGGTGCACACACATACAGTTAAGGCAGTATATCAACCTTGAAACTGCATAAGCCCACAGGACGTTGCAGCATATCAACAGTCTAATCAAACTGAGTTGGGTAGACAATGTTAATATGGCATAATCAGACTGAGAACAGCCTGACCTGTAGGGCGGGTACTTCCAGGTAATAGAACCTTACAAATGTAGACAGTGAGGCCCAGCCTGCTGCCATACAAATGTCATGAAGCGAG
Organism: Squalius cephalus; assembly: GCF_949319135.1. Lineage (NCBI taxonomy): Eukaryota > Metazoa > Chordata > Actinopteri > Cypriniformes > Leuciscidae > Squalius > Squalius cephalus. The sequence continues at coordinate 25,477,049 of NC_137132.1, forward strand.
ACCCCACTTGTCCATGCCCACGATGAGGCCATACCTCTAGTTGAGTGGGCCCTAACCCCCAAAGAGCAATTCAGGCCCTTGGACGCATAAGCCGACACGATAGCGTCTACTATCCATCTGGACAGGGTCTGTTTCGAGATGGCTAGCCCTTTGACGCGGCCACCGAACAAAACGAAAAGCTGCTCCGTTTGCCTAAAGGCAGCAGAGCGCTCCATATAAATCCTTAAAGCCCTTACTGGGCAAAGGAAGTTAACCCCAGCCTCACTGTCAGATGCAGGGAGGGCCGAAAGGGAAATAACTTGCGCTCTAAAAGGGGTCGCAAGCACCTTTGGGACATAACCGTGCCTTGGTTTGAGGATGACCTTAGAGTCATTAGGCCCAAATTCCAGGCACATAGTGCTCACCGAGAGCGCGTGTAGGTCGCCCACCCATTTTACTGAGGCTAGTGCCAACAGAAAAGCGGTTTTGAAGGACAGGTACTTTAGCTCCACCGCGTGTAATGGTTCGAATGGTCCACCTTTCATGGCCTCTAGGACCGTGGAAAGGTCCCAAGCTGGAACCGAGGGTGGCTGAGGAGGGTTCAGCCTTCTAGCTCGCCTGAGGAAACGGATTATGAGGTCATTCTTTCCCAGCGACTGGCCATTCACAGGCTTCGTAAAAGCTGTTATAGCCGCCACATACACCTTGAGCGTGGATGGGGTTCTCCCGCTGTCCACCAGCTCTTGTAGGAAAGAAAGCACCACCGTTACCTCACAATCTAGCGGGTTTAAGTCATGAGCTGAGCACCATTCAGCGAACACTGACCATTTAGACGCATAGAGCCGTCTAGTAGACAGAGCTCTAGCGTCTGTGATCGTGTTCAGCACTCCCTCCGGGGAGAAATGATGATAGTTGATCGCCCACACATGTAGGGCCCACAGCTCGGGGTATGGGTGCCAAATTGCGCCGGGATAACAGGTCCTTCCTCAGTGGAATCGGCCATGGAGCTATGTTCCCCTAGCCTGACTTTGTCATACTCATATTCTAGGCAGAATGTGAGTCTGATACTGCTCCATAGGGCTTTCATTATGAGGCATGTCTTAACCGAACCAGGAATAAAAAAAAAACTGCACTCAATTGGATAGACCTACAACCAATCAGAGCAACGCAGTGAGCGACGCATAGTTGTCAACAGAGCTCAACTGCACACACGCAGGAAGAAGTAGTAAAGTAATGAGTAAAGTAATAATAAAGCACTCCATGAGGGCGACCAAAGGAGAAACCACAATGACCACAGGGTTTTCATTGCGTCCCATCTGCTGACCATTGGAGTCAGCTGATAACTTAAACTTTTGCCGAATCCCGTAGGAAGGACGGCAAACACATCTTTCCGATCGACAAATGCCTTGATTGCGGTTCTCTGTTCGTCTTTTAAAATGAATGCGCTGTTGATTTCTTTTATAACAGACGCGATAGCGGAATCTAAACATCTCAATTCTCCTGCTGCAGTCGTCTTTGTTGAAAACCAATTCAACCCAAGCGCTCTTTGGTGACGTGGGTGATTACGTAACCGCAGATCATCTGTCTATCATCGATTAAAGCCCGCACTGGCAATTTGATTGGCTCGGCCTTCTGGGAGCCGAGTATAATTACTCCTCAACGGATTGAGTCCAGACCAAACTTCCCGACCAAAAAATGTTGTGGGCGGGGTTCGGGCTGGCACCCAGGCTAATGTTCCCCAGTTCCATCAGTTCTGGGAACCAGACTTGATTCTCCCATAGCGGAGCTACCAGCCGGCTTTCATCCATGGTTTCAAAGCTGCTGCGCATATCTGATTCACCGTGAGACGAAGCAAACCTGATGTCCACGCTCGCGCTGGCACACGCCGTCTCAGCCACAGCTGAAAAGGGCGCATGTGTAGCAGACCCAGCCGCAGCACCGTCGAGGCTGAGGCCATGAGACCCATCATCCTCTGAAACACTCTGAGGGGAAGATTCTTCCCTACAGTGAATGTCGCTGCTAGGCGCTGGATCGCTGCCGCGCGTTCTTGCGTCAGGCACGCCACCATAGACCTGGAGTCCAACTCTATCCCCAGAAAGGATATTTCCTGGCTGGGGGATAGAATACTTTTGGCCCAGTTGACTCTGAGACCCAACTGTTCCAGATGGGCCATCAGTAATGCTTTGTGTAACACCAGGTCCTCCTTTGACTGGGTTAAAATTAGCCAGTCGTCCAAATAATTCAGGACTCTCACGCCCCTTCGTCTGAGGGGCGCGAGCGCCGTGTCCATGCACTTCGTAAATGTACAAGGTGCTAAAGACAGGCCGAACAGAAGAACGGTGTACTGATAAGCCTGGCCCTCGAAGGCGAATCTCAAGAATGGCCTGTGACGGGCAGCTACTTGGATCTGAAAATAGGCGTCTTTCAGATCCAATGATATAAACCAGTCCCCCGGTCGAATTCGAGCGAGGATTTGTCTGGTTGTGATCATTTTGAATGAGCGTGTCATCAATGCTTTGTTCAGACGTCTGAGATCTAGTATAGGGCGGAGCCCGCCATCCTTCTTTGGTACTAAGAAGGAATGGCTGTAAAACCCCAACTCACTCTCGGCCAAGCAACGCATTCTTATCCTAGGGCGTCATATACTGACGCTTTTGACATTTCGTCTACATCGAACGCACATGGCACCATTTAGCGTCAATATGACACGCACAGAGCTTTGTTCGGTTATGGGTAGGTTTAGGTCTGGGGTAGGGTTAGGGTTAGACCGCTAGGAGGCGCCTTCTGGCCCATATCTATCTGCGTCTCATATTGACGCTAAAGGGTGCCATGTGCGTTCGATGTAGACGAAATGTCAAAAGCGTCAGTATATGACGCCTTGGGATGAGAAAGGGCTGGGCCAAGGGGACGGTTTCCACCGCCCCTTTTCTCAGCAAATTCGCTATCTCGGTGCAAAGTAGGTGTGCTACTTCCTGATTCACCGAAGTTTTGACCCGGGCTCGGGCCTGGGTCCCCGGGGAGGAGGCGGTCTGCGGCGGCTAGTAGAGCGCGAGCAGCGGGTGGCTGCTTCTTAGCGCGGCCTGCTGCAGAGCTGGAGCGCCGCGGCAAAAAGTGTCTCATAGCTTGAGACGTTTTCTGCACCTCCGAGTATCGCTCCGTAAAGCCCTTCACCGAGGGACCGAAGAGCTGGTGAAACAGGAGCGTCTAGAAAGGTGGCACGGTCAGACTCAGACATGTCGGACAGCCTGATAGGTTGCAGCAGTTGCCGCAGAGAAGCCAATAGGCGCACGAGCTGTCTCGTAAAATGCGTTTTACATTCTAAAAATTAAGGATCATTTTTTGCTTCAGTATTCGCAACACGCAACACGAGAGTACTCTCGTAAGAGAAACACGGAGCTCAAACGCGACACATCTGCCGCAGCATCTCCACAGCAGCGCGCATCCATCATAAACCTGAAGATGCACAGACCACGGACGGCGTGCTGCTCATCACTCTATTTTTACAGCGATTGATTCCTGCCGGTTCCATAATGAGACTGGCACGGCCAGAGACATTTTGGGCGCTGTGGCATATTAAATATATTATAAATAGTCCGCGTTAGAAATACAATGTGTGGCGAGAGGGCGTGACAAAAGACCGAAATGAGTGACTGTCACATGACACTTGAGAGCCCTGACTGCACTGTAGCAGTTACTGTTACATTGTTTAACCTGCAAGCTAGCTAGCCTGCTAGATAGCTAGCCTGCTAAAAACACCAAGCTTACATTAGCAACTATTCCCCACCAATTCACAAGCAAAAGAGAAAAAGTATTTTGTACTTACATTTAATACCCCTGGAACTCAATGGAAGTTGATTGAAGATGGCATAGTTTTTAGTGTTGTTATAACCAGTCAACTGAACCAACAATCTTTTCACAAAACTGACAAAACCTTGTCAAACTGTCAAAATCCATCAACATTCCGTGCATGAGCTACTTTCTGACATTCTAACTGAAAGTGGGTGAATATCAAAATACATGATAGAAACATTTTGTTAAACCACTTACAAGTGTTATGTTGACAACACTATTGAAACAATTACTTTCTATTACAACTGTACATGAATAAATAGGCCATTTGGCCCTGGACTAATAGGGTATTCTATTTGTCCATTCTATTGGCTCTATTCTATTTTGAAGACTTGTACTGGCTGCACAAGTCTAATTTAAGGCTCTCACAAATAAATAATATGGGTATATTATACATTTTCTGAGTCATCAGAGTGCCTTGAGTATTGAAGTTGTTGAGTTTTGTGTCCGTGATGTTCTTTTTAATGCCACAGGGATAAAAGAAAGCATACCGTTTAGGCGGAAATTGTGAAAAAATGTGTGTTATTTTTTTATATTTTTTTATATATATATGTTTTCTTATTTTGTTGAAATGATTTTATACTGATTCTTTTGTATGTTCTGAGTCTTTTGTGCAGCACTTTGGTAACTCTATGTTTGTAAAATGTGCTATAGAAATAAAGTGGATTGGATTGGAAGTCATGTGACCTCTCTGTGTCAGACAGATTCAGTACTGGGGTTAAATGAAAGCGTAAAAGGTCCCCTTTCCAACGATACCAAGCACCATATTATAGAATATTGACAATATCCCTAGCATGAGCCTTAACCAGATATACACCAGATTTCAAAAACAGAATTTATCTTAGGGGGTTAGTAACTTCATGAGCTTCATGAACAGCCACAAAATCTTCTTTGGTATTTACTTTGTAAACATGCCAAGATGACACAGATCAATCTGTTTAATCCTCTATCCATGGTTCTGAAACCTGTGTGATGTCTTGACTCAGAAGCCAAAGAGACCCAGATACAAACTGGAGAGAAACTTGTTGAAAAGGTTCCATTAGAATATGACAAACACTGATGTCCCATATACTGATTCAGACAATCACTAACATTTAAGTAATAGCACAAGTATAATAATTATGATTGCTTATAGATTTAGATGCACTTTTATGAGCTCTACTTTTATGGCTTTTTGTTAGTCTACTGCAAGTGGATGACTTAGTAATACTCTGTACAATAATAGTAATTGCATTTTACAGATAAGTGGCCATTGTCAATAGAACAAAATGCCTTTGAGGGGGAAAATTACATTTTGATTGTTTTGATTATTTTCCACTGGTGACAGAAACTCAATGATCTTTCAGCAAGTTGCAGTGTTTTTCATTAAGTTCCTTCATTGAGAAACTTCCTCATACCCATTACTGTGTTAAAGGTAACAATCAGTGGAGAGTTTACTGTAATATAATGCTTTCCAAAAAGTAAACGACTTAGTAATACTCTGTTGTTTTTCAGATTTATAAAATTAGCTTATGAGCACAACTTAAAAGAAAGATTTGAAACGAAAAAAGGGGGAGGTTGCATTTTACAAATAAGTGGCCATTGTCAATAGAACAAAATGCCTTTTAAGGGGGAAAATAACATTTTGATTGTTTTGATTGTTTTTGTTTAAAATCAAACTGTCCATTTTGATTTACAGAATGAGCAGGAGCAGGAGCTGAAACTGAAACTAAACCCATTTTAGCTGTGTAAGGCTGGAGAAATTGGAAGAGAGGGCTATTCTCTGAGAAATCAAATCACACTTGAGTTGATCACACTTGACTTGATCACCTCCCAATTTACACATCATTCCCTTCACCCATCCCTACCTGAATTCACCTAAGAATCTATATGGTTTAATGTGAATGATTATCATACAGTATTACACATGTTTGGTATAATTTGAAATGTCTCAGTGCGACTGGTACAAATGTCTCTTTCACAAAGAGTAAACCCAAAGGTAATAAAGTTTTTTAGAGATAACTTGCACACAAAGGAGGTTGGGTCTTCCAGGCAAACGGTCTCCTTCTCTCAAAAGGTGTAAACTCAATGCAAATTCCCATTGTTAGCAAATATTTCCATGTAAATCAACCCCTGCCCCCAGTAAGTCTGGGACGGTGATTAATGTAAATTCCCACTGTGAACTCATGTTTACATTTGAAAAGAGGTTTCTGCCTTGGTCTATATAAAGAAATGCAACAAGAGGCTCAGGGCGATTCTGTAACTCAGATCAGCCCATAATGTTGAAGGACCTCAAAGACTTCAGCATTATGTATTTTTCTAAATGTCGGGTTTAGCCTACATCTTTTACTCTTTATCTCTGAGCATATTGATTATCTTTGAACTGATTATGAAATTGGCATGATACATTTACCTGACATAATAAATTGTAATGTTTTGGTTTTATTCTAACTGACTCTGACATTATTTACAGTAAAGAGTTAAAAAGAATAGTCAAATATTCGCTCACATGTAATGATGTACAGATACCATTAAAACCTTTTCATTTATGGAGTCAGATGAAATAACGAGAAAATACATATGACAAAATGTATTTCATTTAATCAAATTACTTTACCACGAGGAAAGACAGTAACGTGCAAAAACCTTCACCCGCTGACCGGATGCCTCCATTGGGCCGATTGAGTCGGGCTACTCATATTTTAAATTGAATGATCTTAAAGAGACTGCACAATAATTATTAGGCTACTTTGTTTTGTGCCATGTGGAATCCAACAATAGTTTTGTGAAGACTTGCAAACTGTTCTTCACTGTCATTGATGTCCCATGTCAACAGTTGAAATTGCACATGTAGACAGACACAAACACACTGATCGCTGATTCGATCAAGTTAATAATAGTTTAGCTTGAGAGCATAAAATATTTTAATAAAATAAAAAGAGGCATAAGGAATACAAAACCAGCCATAAAGTGAACAATATATCATGCACAACTAGACTGTGTATGTACAGTAAACATGCCAATCATTAACATTTATTACAATATTTTACATTATGATCCAGTTTTTTTTTTTTTTTTTTTTTTTTTTTTTTTTTTTTATAGCTTGGCACTTCTGGCAACTCAAGAACTTTAAAAAAGGAAGTTTACATTAGCAACAAATCAAGAGCAGAATCAGAACATGTGTTTGGAATGAGATGAGCAGATTTAGTCCATGAGCCAGGGGGGTTGATTGGTATCATCGGGGGGACAAATGCTATCATTGTTTTTTGGCAAGGTATACACCCCTGGTATTAGAAAAATCATGATAGCAGTGCAGGGGTGGTAGCGAAATCACTTTTTTCAGCTCATGAAGTTACTAACCCCCTAAAATAAATTCCGTTTTTGAAATCTGGTGTATTTCTGGTTTAGGCTCATGCTATGGATATTGTCAATATTCTATAATATGGAGCTTGGTATCGCTGGAAAGGGGACCTTTTAGGCTTTCATTTAAGCCCAGTACTGAATTTGTCTGACAAACACAGAGGTCACATGACTTCTTTAAACCAGAAATAACACACATTTTTTCACAATTTACACCTAAACTGTATGCTTTCTTTTATCCCTGTGGCATGAAAGAACACCACGGACACAAAACTCAACAACTTCAATACTTAAGGCACTCTGATGACTCAGAAAATGTATAATATACCCATACTATTTATTTGTGAGAGCCTTAAATTAGACTTGTGCAGCCAGCACAAGTCTTCAAAATAGAATAGAGTGAATAGAATGGACAAATAGGATGGAGACCTATTAGTTGTAAAAGTCAATAAAGAAACAGGTTGTAAAGTGAATATATTTAATCAAAGACTGGTTTGTATGTTGATGTCCATTATTTTATTATCTAATCATCATCATTTTCCATGTCGTCCTCGTCTTCATCTGAACTTTCTACACAGGTCACCTGGTTTTCACACTCTGTCAGTTTACACATGTCTGTGCACCTGAGGCCATTTGCAAGACACATACATCAAAGTGAAAATTTTTTTGTGCAATTCAAAACTTTGTGCACATTCAATATATATAGATATATACTCACCAAAATGATTATTAGGAACACCTGTTCAATTTCTCATTAATGCAATTATCTAATCAACCAATCACATGGCAGTTGCTTCAATGCATTTAGGGGTGTGGTCCTGGTCAAGACAATCTCCTGAACTCCAAATTGAATGTCAGAATGGGAAAGAAAGGTGATTTAAGCAATTTTGAGTGTGGCATGGTTGTTGGTGCCAGACGGGCTGATCTGAGTATTTCACATAGACTGTAAAAAAAGATGGACGACGCCCCTTCGCTCTCCCATTGATGAGAACTGAAGCCGCTAGAGTCCCGATATGGTGCTGACATACTGGTACTTGAGTCTGCGCAGTAGCGATCTCGGGACCAGACCTGCGCAGTAGTGAGCAGGAAGTAAAGCCGCGAAATCAACGCTCCGCCCTCACTCTCGCCGAATGCACTCAGGGAGTGGATTCTGCACACTTTTTTAAAAATTGATTGCAGTACGACAAGAGGCTTGTTAAAATAAAGTAAATACAATCTCCTCAGTCCTCCGAAGATCCCGAAAAAAATGTCCGTTGGTGCTTCAGTGACTACTTCGCTCAGAGAACCTGTCAATCACAGCTGTCAATCATGACGTTACACCACCGCATCACGTAACTAACTAAAAAACAACATATTTTTGAAACAGACACTTGAACTTACATCAGCGTGATAAAAATAACAGCAAATGAAAGAAACCACCTTTGGAAAAAAGATATTTGAAGTGTAATTTAATTGTTTAGTTGGTCTCACGTCCCGTTGAATAACACGGGGAGGCGGGGCTTATGACCTATACTAGGACCAGTCACCGGGGGGCGATCGAGACGTTTTGGCTTCACTTTTCAGGGCTTGTGCGGCACGCTTGGTATTTCACAATCTGCTCAGTTACTGGGATTTTCACGCACAACCATTTCTAGGGTTTACAAAGAATGGTGTGAAAAGGGAAAAACATCCAGTATGCGCCAGTCCTGTGGGCGAAAATGCCTTGTTGATGCTAGAGGTCAGAGGAGAATGGGCCGACTGATTCAAGCTGATAGAAGAGCAACTTTGACTGAAATAACCACTCGTTACAACCGAGGTATGCAGCAAAGCATTTGTGAAGCCACAACACGCACAACCTTGAGGCAGATGGGCTACAACAGCAGAAGACCCCACCGGGTACCACTCATCTCCACTACAAATAGGAAAAAGAGGCTACAATTTGCACGAGCTCACCAAAATTGGACAGTTGAAGACTGGAAAAATGTTGCCTGGTCTGATGAGTCTCGATTTCTGTTGAGACATTCAGATGGTAGAGTCAGAATTTGGCGTAAACAGAATGAGAACATGGATCCATCATGCCTTGTTACCACTGTGCAGGCTGGTGGTGGTGGTGTAATGGTGTGGGGGATGTTTTCTTGGCACACTTTAGGCCCCTTAGTGTCAATTGGGCATCGTTTAAATGCCACGGCCTACCTGAGCATTGTTTCTGACCATGTCCATCCCTTTATGACCACCATGTACCCATCCTCTGATGGCTACTTCCAGCAGGATAATGCACCATGTCACAAAACTCGAATCATTTCAAATTGGTTTCTTGAACATGACAATGAGTTCACTGTACTAAAATGGCCCCCACAGTCACCAGATCTCAACCCAATAGAGCATCTTTGGGATGTGGTGGAACGGGAGCTTCGTGCCCTGGGATGTGCATCCCACAAATATCCATCAACTGCAAGATGCTATCCTATCAATATGGGCCAACATTTCTAAAGAATGCTTTCAGCACCTTGTTGAATCAATGCCACGTAGAATTAAAGCAGTTCTGAAGGTGAAAGGGGGTCAAACACAGTATTAGTATGGTGTTCCTAATAATCCTTTAGGTGAGTGTATATCTGTGTTCTCTGAGATTTGGAGGAGTCATCACATTTTGAGAAAAATAAAGTTTTAATAGGCTATTACAAGAATAAAGTCACTATATTTCAGAAAATAATCTTAGTCTGATGTGCATTACGTGATTGCTCTGCTGGTATGGTAGACCTCAGACCTTCTGACAGACTCAGAGCCCCGTTTGGGTCTCTGGTCTCTGAATGAGACAAAGTTTAGGGAAGTGGCTCTACGTCGGAGGTGGAAACCCGAAACTACGGCAGAAATCGGCACTCGGTTACTAACGTAACCTCAGTTCTCTCTAGAGAGGGAACGAGTGTTGCGTAAGTTTAGCTTACGCTACGGGAAAACTCCTTTTCTCTTTCTTAATTTTTAGAATGTAAAACGCATTTGCTGCAGCAGGCAGACCTAGGCGAGACAGCTCACGTGCCTATTGGCTGCTCTGCGGCAACTGCTGCAACCTATCAGTGCATCAGACATGACGTCAGCGCCAATGAGAGGCTCGCCTCGCCTCGCGCTGTCGTCATGGCCCGCCAAGATTGTTGTGGCCTTAGCCTATAAATACCCATCGCCCAGGTTGCACAATGATTTCAGTCGACTGAAAGCGAAACCATAGTGCAGCATAAGCATGGCAGGCTACGCAACACTCGTTCCCTCTCTAGAGAGAACCGAGGTTACATTAGTAACCGAGTGTCGTTCTCTTACGAGAGTACTCTCGTGTTGCATAAGTTTAGCTTACGCTACGGGAACCCTATGAAAAGCGCCGTGCGTGCTGAGGTTCCAACACTTATGTCCCAAGGGCAGTAGCCCGGGGCTCATGTATAAGTGGAGCGGTCGCAACAACAGAACAGGGCGGGACGACTCGGTGTTGTGAGATAGGTGCACACACATACAGTTAAGGCAGTATATCAACCTTGAAACTGCATAAGCCCACAGGACGTTGCAGCATATCAACGGTCTAATCAAACTGAGTTGGGTAGACAATGTTAATATGGCATAATCAGACTGAGAACAGCCTGACCTGTAGGGCGGGTACTTCCAGGTAATAGAACCTTACAAATGTAGACAGTGAGGCCCAGCCTGCTGCCATACAAATGTCATGAAGTGAGACCCCACTTGTCCATGCCCACGATGAGGCCATACCTCTAGTCAAGTGGGCCCTAACCCCCAAAGGGCAATTCAGGCCCTTGGATGCATAAGCCGACATGATAGCGTCTACTATCCATCTGGACAGGGTCTGTTTCGAGATGGCTAGCCCTTTGACGCGGCCACCGAACGAAACGAAAAGCTGCTCCGTTTGCCTAAAGGCAGCAGAGCGCTCCATATAAATCCTTAAAGCCCCTACTGGGCAAAGGAAGTTAACCCCAGCCTCACTGTCAGATGCAGGGAGGGCCGAAAGGGAAATAACTTGCGCTCTAAAAGGGGTCGCAAGCACCTTTGGGACATAACCGTGCCTTGGTTTGAGGATGACCTTAGAGTCATTAGGCCCAAATTCCAGGCACATAGTGCTCACCGAGAGCGCGTGTAGGTCGCCCACCCATTTTACTGAGGCTAGTGCCAACAGAAAAGCGGTTTTGAAGGACAGGTACTTTAGCTCCACCGCGTGTAATGGTTCGAATGGTCCACCTTTCATGGCCTCTAGGACCGTGGAAAGGTCCCAAGCTGGAACCGAGGGTGGCTGAGGAGGGTTCAGCCTTCTAGCTCGCCTGAGGAAACGGATTATGAGGTCATTCTTTCCCAGCGACTGGCCATTCACAGGCTTCGTAAAAGCCGTTACAGCCGCCACATACACCTTGAGCGTGGATGAGGTTCTCCCGCTGTCCACCAGCTCTTGTAGGAAAGAAAGCACCACCGTTACCTCACAATCTAGCGGGTTTAAGTCATGAGCTGAGCACCATTCAGCGAACACTGACCATTTAGACGCATAGAGCCATCTAGTAGACAGAGCTCTAGCCTCTGTGATCGTGTTCAGCACACCTTCCGGGAGGTGAAATCATGATAGTTGATCGCCCACACATGTAGGGCCCATAGCTCGGGGTATGGTGCCAAATTGCGCCCTGGGCCTGGGATAACAGGTCCTTCCTCAGTGGAATCGGCCATGGAGCTATGTTCCCCTAGCCTGACTTTGTCATACTCATATTCTAGGCAGAATGTGAGTCTGATACTGCTCCATAGGGCTTTCATTATGAGGCATGTCTTAACCGAACCAGAAAAAAAAAAAAAAACTGCACTCAATTGGATAGACCTACAACCAATCAGAGCAACGCAGTGAGCGACGCATAGTTGTCAACAGAGCTCAACTGCACACACGCAGGAAGAAGTAGTAAAGTAATGAGTAAAGTAATAATAAAGCACTCCATGAGGGCGACCAAAGGAGAAACCACAATGACCACAGGGTTTTCATTGCGTCCCATCTTCTTAGTGACCATCGGAGTCAGCTGATAACTTAAACTTTTGCCGAATCCCGTCGATCATCGATTAAAGCCCGCCCTGGCAATTTGATTGGCTCGGCCTTCTGGGAGCCGAGTATAATTACTCCTCAACGGATTGAGTCCAGACCGAACTTCCCGACCAAAAAATGTTGTGGGCGGGGTTCGGGCTGGCACCCAGGCTAATGTTCCCCAGTTCCATCATTTCTGGGAACCAGACTTGATTCTCCCATAGCGGAGCTACCAGCCGGCTTTCATCCACGGTTTCAGAGCTGCTGCGCATATCTGATTCACCGTGAGACGAAGCAAACCTGATGTCCACGCTCGCACTGGCACACGCCGTCTCAGCCACAGCTGAAAAGGGCGCATGTGTAGCAGACCCAGCCGCAGCACCGTCGAGGCTGAGGCCATGAGACCCATCATCCTCTGAAACACTCTGAGGGGAAGATTCTTCCCTACAGTGAATGTCGCTGCTAGGCGCTGGATCGTTGCCGCACGTTGCGTCAGGCACACCACCATAGACCTGGAGTCCAACTCTATCCCCAGAAAGGATATTTCCTGGCTGGGGGATAGAATACTTTTGGCCCAGTTGACTATGAGACCCAACTGTTCCAGATGGGCCAGCAGTAATGCTTTGTGTAACACCAGGTCCTCCTTTGACTGAGCTAAAATTAGCCAGTCGTCCAGATAATGCAGGACTCTCACGCCCCTTCGTCTGAAGGGCGCGAGCGCCGTGTCCATGCACTTCGTAAATGTACAAGGTGCTAAAGACAGGCCGAACGGAAGGACGGTGTACTGATAAGCCTGGCCCTCGAAGGCAAATCTCAAGAATGGCCTGTGACGGGCTGCTATTTGGATCTGAAAATAGGCGTCTTTCAGATCCAATGATATAAACCAGTCCCCCGGTCGAATTCGAGCGAGGATTTGTCTGGTTGTGATCATTTTGAACGAGCGTGTCATCAATGCTTTGTTCAGACGTCTGAGATCTAGTATAGGGCGGAGCCCGCCATCCTTCTTTGGTACTAAGAAGGAACGGCTGTAAAACACCAACTCACTCTCGGCCAATTTTCTCAGCAAATTCGCTATCTCGGTGCAAAGTAGGTGTGCTACTTCCTGATTCACCAAAGTTTTGACCCGGGCTTGGGCCTGGGTCCCCGGGGAGGAGGCGGTCTGCGGCGACTAGTAGAGCGCGAGCAGCGGGTGGCTGCTTCTTAGCGCAGCCTGCTAAAAACACCAAGCTTACATTAGCTACTATTCCCCACCAATTCACAAGCAAAAGAGAAAAAGCAGGAAATTGTGAAAAAATGTGTGTTATTTCTGGTTTAAAGACGTCATGTGACCTCTGTGTTTGTCAGACAGATTCAGTACTGGGCTTAAATGAAAGCGTAAAAGGTCCCCTTTCCAACGATACCAAGCACCATATTATAGAATATTGACAATATCCCTAGCATGAGCCTAAACCAGATATACACCAGATTTCAAAAACAGAATTTATCTTAGGGGGTTAGTAACTTCATGAGCTTCATGAACAGCCACAAAATCTTCTTTGGTATTCACTTTTGTAAACATGCCAAGATGACACAGATCAATCTGTTTAATCCTCTATCCATGGTTCTGAAACCTGTGTGATGTCTTGACTCAGAAGCCAAAAAGACCCAGATACAAACTGGAGAGAAACTTGTTGAAAAGGTTCCATTAGAATATGACAAACACTGATGTTCCATATACTGATTCAGACAATCACTAACATTTAAGTCATAGCACAAGTATAATAATTCTGATTGCTTATAGATTTAGATGCACTTTTATGAGCTCTACTTTTATGGCTGTTTGTTAGTCTACTGTAAGTGGATGACTTAGTAATACTCTGTTGTTTTTCAGATTTATAAAATTAGCTTATGAGCACAACTTAAAAGAAAGATTTGAAAGATTTGGGGGATGCATTTCACAGATAAGTGGCCATTGTCAATAGAACAAAATGCCTTTGAGGGGGAAAATTCCATTTTGATTGTTTTGATTATTGGTGACAGAAACTCAATGATCTTTCAGCAAGTTGCAGTGTTTTTCATTAAGTTCCTTCATTGAGAAACTTCCTCATACCCACAAAAACATATCCTTCTCCTCATAGCTAAACGTTTAAAGACATGCAACAATGGGAGGACATCATTGTTGTCTTACATTGTTGTCACAGAAGATTTGTGAATATCTGAGATGTAACTGATGATTAAAACAATTAGTGCTAACTTTCATTACATCATCAGTCCACATACTGTGAGTCTTACTGACTAAGTAAAGCAAGCTGGCTTTATCTTCCAGTCATAAATTCTGTATAACTAAGTATAACCAATATAAGTATAATAACCAGTGGACAGAGAGACGATGCCAAGGCTATAAATGCAACTTGCCACCCAACAATAATTCTGTTTATAAATAAATATACAAACATACCAATAAACAAGGAAATGAAAAGTAATAAATACAAATAAAAACCAACCCCCAACAAATTCCATTACTGTGTTAAAGGTATATGTAACAAACTTCATTTTTATTTTGCATCAGTGGAGAGTTTACTGTAATATAATGCTTTCCAAAAAGTAAATGACTTAGTAATACTCTGTTGTTTTTCAGATTTATAAAATTAGCTTATGAGCACAACTTAAAAGTAAGATTTGAAACGAAAAAAAAGGGGGGGGGGGAGGTTGCATTTTACAAATAAGTGGCCATTGTCAATAGAACAAAATGCCTTTGAGGGGGAAAATAACATTTTGATTGTTTTGATTGTTTTTGTTTAAAATCAAACTGTCTATTTTGATTTACAGAATGAGCAGGAGCTGGAACATTATGACATTAAATAAAGATATGTAAAGTTTGGCGTCACCACTGGTGACAGAAAATCAGTGATTTTTTTTTTAGCAAGCTGCAGTGTTTTTAATTAAGTTCCTTCATTGAGAAACTTCCTCATACCCACAAAACCATATCCTCCTTCTCAAAGCTAAACGTTTAAAGACATGCAACAATGGGAGGACATCATTGTTGTCTTGCATTGTTGTCACGGAACATTTGTGACTACCTGAGATGTAACTGATGATTAAAACTGAAACTGAAACTAAACCCATTTTTAGCTGTGTAAGGCTGGAGAAACTGGAAGAGAGGGCTATTCTCTGAGAAATCAAATCACACTTGACTTGATCACCTCCCAATTTACACATCATTCCCTTCACCCATCCCTACCTGAATTCACCTAAGAATCTATATGGTTTAATGTGAATAATTATCATACAGTATTACACATGTTTGGTATAATTTGAAATGTCTCAGTGTGACTGGTACAAATGTCTCTTTCACAAAGAGTAAACCCAAAGGTAATAAAGTTTTTTAGAGATAACTTGCACACAAAGGAGGTTGGGTCTTCCAGGCAAACGGTCTCCTTCTCTCAAAAGGTGTAAACTCAATGCAAATTCCCATTGTTAGCAAATATTTCCATGTAAATCAACCCCTGCCCCCAGTAAGTCTGGGAGGGTGATTAATGTAAATTCCCACTGTGAACTCAAGTTTACATTTGAAAAGAGGTTTCTGCCTTGGTTTCTGCCTTGGTCTATATAAAGAAATGCAAAAAGAGGCTCAGGGCGATTCTGTAACTCAGATCAGCCCATAATGTTGAAGGACCTCAAAGACGGGTTTAGCCTACATCTTTTACTCTTTATCTCTGAGCATATTGATGGTATTGTATTGATTATCTTTGAACTGATTATGAAATTGGCATGATACATTTACCTGACATAATAAATTGTAATCTTTTGGTTTTATTCTAACTGACTCTGACATTATTTACAGTAAAGAGTTAAAAAGAATAGTCAAATATTCGCTCATATGTAATGATGTACAGATACCATTAAAACCTTTTCATTTATGGAGTCAGATGAAATAATGAGAAAATACATATGACAAAATGTATTTCATTTAATGGTCTGATGAGTCTCGATTTCTGTTGAGACATTCAGATGGTAGAGTCAGAATTTGGCGTAAACAGAATGAGAACATGGATCCATCATGCCTTGTTACCACTGTGCAGGCTGGTGGTGGTGGTGTAATGGTGTGGGGGATGTTTTCTTGGCACACTTTAGGCCCCTTAGTGCCAATTGGGCATCGTTTAAATGTCACGGCCTACCTGAGCATTGTTTCTGACCATGTCCATCCCTTTATGACCACCATGTACCCATGCTCTGATGGCTACTTCCAGCAGGATAATGCACCATGTCACAAAGCTCGAATCATTTCAAATTGGTTTCTTGAACATGACAATGAGTTCACTGTACTAAAATGGCCCCCACAGTCACCAGATCTCAACCCAATAGAGCATCTTTGGGATGTGGTGGAACGGGAGCTTCGTGCCCTGGGATGTGCATCCCACAAATCTCCATCAACTGCAAGATGCTATCCTATCAATATGGGCCAACATTTCTAAAGAATGCTTTCAGCACCTTGTTGAATCAATGCCATGTAGAATTAAGGCAGTTCTGATGGCGAAAGGGGGTCAAACACAGTATTAGTATGGTGTTCCTAATAATCCTTTAGGTGAGTGTATATCTGTGTTCTCTGAGATTTGGAGGAATCATCATATTTTGAGAAAAATAAAGTTTTAATAGGCTATTACAAGAATAAAGTCACTATATTTCAGAAAATAATCTTAGTCTGATGTGCATTACGTGATTGCTCTGCTGGTACGGTAGATCTCAGACCTTCTGACAGACTCAGAGCCCCGTTTGGGTCTCTGGTCTCTGAATGAGACAAAGTTTAGGGAAGTGGCTCTACGTCGGAGGTGGAAACCCGAAACTACGGCAGAAATCGGCACTCGGTTACTAACGTAACCTCGGTTCTCTCTAGAGAGGGAACGAGTGTTGCGTAAGTTTAGCTTACGCTATGGGAAAACTCCTTTTCTCTTTCTTAATTTTTAGAATGTAAAACGCATTTGCTGCAGCAGGCAGACCTAGGTGAGACAGCTCACGCGCCTATTGGCTGCTCTGCGGCAACTGCTGCAACCTATCAGTGCATCAGACATGAGAGGCTCGCCTTGCGCTGTCGTCATGGCCCGCCAAGATTGGTGTGGCCTTAGCCTATAAATACCCATCGCCCAGGTTGCACAATGATTTCAGTCGACTGGAAGCGAAACCATAGTGCAGCACAAGCACGGCAGGCTACGCAACACTCGTTCCCTCTCTAGAGAGAACCGAGGTTACATTAGTAACCGAGTGTCGTTCTCTTACGAGAGTACTCTCGTGTTGCGTAAGTTTAGCTTATGCTACGGGAACCCTATGTAAAGCGCTGTGCGTGCTGAGGTTCCAACACTTATGTCCCAAGGGCAGTAGCCCGGGGCTCATGTATAAGTGGAGCAGTCGCAACAACAGAACAGGGCGGGACGACTCGGTATTGTGAGATAGGTGCACACATATACAGTTAAGGCAGTATATCAACCTTGAAACTGCATAAGCCCACAGGACGTTGCAGCATATCAACAGTCTAATCAAACTGAGTTGGGTAGACAATGTTAATATGGCATAATCAGACTGAGAACAGCCTGACCTGTAGGGCGGGTACTTCCAGGTAATAGAACCTTACAAATGTAGACAGTGAGGCCCAGCCTGCTGCCATACAAATGTCATGAAATGAGACCCCACTTGTCCATGCCCACGATGAGGCCATACCTCTAGTCGAGTGGGCCCTAACCCCCAAAGGGCAATTCAGGCCCTTGGACGCATAAGCCGACACGATAGCGTCTACTATCCATCTGGACAGGGTCTGTTTCGAGATGGCTAGCCCTTTGGCCACCGAACGAAAAGAAAAGCTGCTCCGTTTGCCTAAAGGCAGCAGAGCGCTCCACATAAATCCTTAAAGCCCTTACTGGGCAAAGGAAGTTAACCCCAGCCTCACTGTCAGATGCAGGGATGGCCGAAAGGGAAATAACTTGCGCTCTAAAAGGGGTCGCAAGCACCTTTGGGACATAACCATGCCTTGGTTTGAGGATGACCTTAGAGTCATTAGGCCCATTTTCCAGGCACATAGTGCTCACCGAGAGCGTGTGTAGGTCGCCCACCCATTTTACTGAGGCTAGTGCCAACAGAAAAGCGGTTTTGAAGGACAGGTACTTTAGCTCCACCGCGTGTAATGGTTCGAATGGTCCACCTTTCATGGCCTCTAGGACCGTGGAAAAGTCCCAAGCTGGAACCGAGGGTGGCTGAGGAGGGTTCAGCCTTCTAGCTCGTCTGAGGAAACGGATTATGAGGTCATTCTTTTCCAGCGACTGGCCATTCACAGGCTTCGTAAAAGCCGTTATAGCTGCCAAAAACAAACCTTGAGCGTGGATGGGGTTCTCCCGCTGTCCAACAGCTCTTGTAGGAAAGAAAGCACCACCGTTACCTCACAATCTAGCGGGTTTAAGTCATGAGCTGAGCACCATTCAGCGAACACTGGCCATTTAGACGCATAGAGCCGTCTAGTAGACGGAGCTCTAGCCTCTGTGATCGTGTTCAGCACTCCCTCCGGGAGGTGAAATGATGATAGTTGATCGCCCACACATGTAGGGCCCACAGCTCGGGGTATGGGTGCCAAATTGCGCCCTGGGCCTGGGATAACAGGTCCTTCCTCAGTGGAATCGGCCATGGAGCTATGTTCCCCTAGCCTGACTTTGTCATACTCATATTCTAGGCAGAATGTGAGTCTGATACTGCTCTATAGGGCTTTCATTATGAGGCGTGTCTTAACCGAACCAGGAAAAAAAAACTGCACTCAACTGGATAGACCTACAACCAATCAGAGCAACGCAGTGAGCGATGCATAGTTGTCAACAGAGCTCAACTGCACACACGCAGGAAGAAGTAGTAAAGTAATGAGTAAAGTAATAATAAAGCACTCCACGAGGGCGACCAAAGGAGAAACCACAATGACCACAGGGTTTTCATTGCGTCCCATCTTCTTAGTGACCATCGGAGTCAGCTGATAACTTAAACTTTTGCCGAATCCTGTAGGAAGGACGGCAAACACATCTTTCCGATCGACAAATGCCTTGATTGCGGTTCTCTGTTCGTCTTTTAAAATGAATGCGCTGTCGATTTCTTTTATAACAGACGTGATAGCGGAATCTAAACATCTCAATTCTCCTGCTGCAGTCGTCTTTGTTGAAAACCAATTCAACCCAAGCGCTCTTTGGTGACGTGGGTGATTACGTAACCGCAGATCATCTGTCCATCATAGATTAAAGCCCGCCCTGGCAATTTGATTGGCTCGGCCTTCTGGGAGCCGAGTATAATTACTCCTCAACGGATTGAGTCCAGACCGAACTTCCCAACCAAAAAATGTTGTGGGCGGGGTTCGGGCTGGCACCCAGGCTAATGTTCCCCAGTTCCATCAGTTCTGGGAACCAGACTTGATTCTCCCACAGCGGAGCTACCAGCCGGCTTTCATCCATGGTTTCAGAGCTGCTGCGCATATCTGATTCACCGTGAGACGAAGCAAACCTGATGTCCACGCTCGCGCTGGCACACGCCGTCTCAGCCACAGCTGAAACCCAGCCGCAGCACCGTCGAGGCTGAGGCCATGAGACCCATCATCCTCTGAAACACTCTGAGGGGAAGATTCTTCCCTACAGTGAATGTCGCTGCTAGGCGCTGGATCGCTGCCGCGCGTTCTTGCGTCAGGCACGCCACCATAGACCTGGAGTCCAACTCTATCCCCAGAAAGGATATTTCCTGGCTGGGGGATAGAATACTTTTGGCCCAGTTGACTCTGAGACCCAACTGTTCCAGATGGGCCAGCAGTAATGCTTTGTGTAACACCAGGTCCTCCTTTGACTGGGCTAAAATTAGCCAGTCGTCCAGATAATTCATGACTCTCACGCCCCTTCGTCTGAGGGGCGCGAGCGCCGTGTCCATGCACTTCGTAAATGTACAAGGTGCTAAAGACAGGCCAAACGGAAGGACGGTATACTGATAAGCCTGGCCCTCGAAGGCGAATCTCAAGAATGGCCTGTGACGGGCTGCTATTTGGATCTGAAAATAGGCGTCTTTCAGATCCAATGATATAAACCAGTCCCCCGGTCGAATTCGAACGAGGATTTGTCTGGTTGTGATCATTTTGAACGAGCGTGTCATCAATGCTTTGTTCAGACGTCTGAGATCTAGTATAGGGCGGAGCCCGCCATCCTTCTTTGGTACTAAGAAGTAACGGCTGTAAAACCCCAACTCACTCTCGGCCAAGCAACGCATTCTCATCCTAGGGCGTCATATACTGACGCTTTTGACATTTCGTCTACATCGAACGCACATGGCACCCTTTAGCGTCAATATGACACGCACAGAGCTTTGTTCGGTTATGGGTAGGTTTAGGTCTGGGGTAGGGTTAGGGTTAGACCGCTAGGAGGCGCCTTCTGGCCCATATCTATCTGCGTCTCATATTGACGCTAAAGGGTGCCAGAGACAGAAGTCAGAAGCCAATAGGCGCACGAGCTGTCTCACCTATGTCTGCCTGCTGCAGCAAATGCGTTTTACATTCTAAAAATTAAGGATAATTTTTTGCTTCAGTATTCTCGAGAAAAGGAGTTTTCCCATAGCGTAAGCTAAACTTACGCAAAACACGAGAGTACTCTCGTAAGAGAAACACGGAGCTCAAACGCGACACATCTGCCGCAGCATCTCCACAGCAGCGCGCGTCCATCATAAACCTGAAGATGCACAGACCACAGACGGCGCGCTGCTCATCACTCTATTTTTACAGCGATTGATTCCTGCCGGTTCCATAATGAGACTGGCACGGCCAGAGACATTTTGGGCGCTGTGGCATATTAAATATATTATAAATAGTCCGCGTTAGAAATACAATGTGTGGCGAGAGGGCGTGACAAAAGACCGAAATGAGTGACTGTCACATGACACTTGAGAGCCCTGACTGCACTGTAGCAGTTACTGTTGCACTGTTTAACCTGCAAGCTAGCTAGCCTGCTAGATAACTAGCCTGCTAAGAACACCAAGCTTACATTAGCTACTTTTCCCCACCAATTCACAAGCAAAACAGAAAAAGTATTTGTACTTACATTTAATACCCCTGGAACTCAATGGAAGTTGATTGAAGATGGCATAGTTGGTAGTGTTGTTATAACCAGTCAACTGAACCAACAATCTTTTCACAAAACTGACAAAACCTTGTCAAACTGTCAAAATCCATCAACATTCCGTGCATGAGCTACTTTCTGACATTCTAACTGAAAGTGGGTGAATATCAAAATACATGATAGAAACATTTTGTTAAACCACTTACAAGTGTTATGTTGACAACACTATTGAAACAATTACTTTCTATTACAACTGTACATGAATAAATAGGCCATTTGGCCCTGGACTAATAGGGTATTCTATTTGTCCATTCTATTGGCTCTATTCTATTTTGAAGACTTGTACTGGCTGCACAAGTCTAATTTAAGGCTCTCACAAATAAATAATATGGGTATATTATACATTTTCTGAGTCATCAGAGTGCCTTGAGTATTGAAGTTGTTGAGTTTTGTGTCCGTGATGTTCTTTTTAATGCCACAGGGATAAAAGAAAGCATACAGTTTAGGCGGAAATTGTGAAAAAATGTGTGTTATTTCTGGTTGAAAGAAGTCATGTGACCTCTGTGTTTGTCAGACAGATTCAGTACTGGGCTTAAATGAAAGCGTAAAAGGTCCCCTTTCCAACGATACCAAGCAGCATATTATAGAATATTGACAATATCCCTAGCATGAGCCTAAACCAGATATACACCAGATTTCAAAAACAGAATTTATCTTAGGGGGTTAGTAACTTCATGAGCTTCATGAACAGCCACAAAATTTTCTTTGGTATTCACTTTTGTAAGCATGCCAAGATGACACATATCAGTCTGTTTAATCCTCTATCCATGGTTCTGAAACCTATGTGATGTCTTGACTCAGAAGCCAAAGAGACCCAGATACAAACTGGAGAGAAGCTTGTTGAAAAGGTTCCATAAGAATATGACAAACACTGATGTTCCATATACTGATTCAGACAATCACTAACATTTAAGTCATAGCACAAGTATAATAATTCTGATTGCTTATAGATTTAGATGCACTTTTATGAGCTCTACTTTTATGGCTGTTTGTTAGTCTACTGTAAGTGGATGACTTAGTTATACTCTGTTGTTTTTCAGATTTATAAAATTAGCTTATGAGCACAACTTAAAAGAAAGATTTGAAACGAAAAAGGGGGGGGGGGGGGGGGAGAGGTTGCATTTTACAAATAAGTGTCCATTGTCAATAGACCAACGCTACTTTTGCGTCATCGAAGGGTAACGCCCCTTTTTGGGGGAAAACAAACGGATTCCCCTAAGAACAGAACTCGCTCGCTCTAGACCTGCAAAGTTTCTTGATAGCAAAAATCGCACAAACATACACTCTCTTTGCCGGCCGAGGACCGTGAGCGGTATTTAAAGAAGCTACTGGATAGGGAGTTACAGAGGTGTCCCTTTGAAATGGTCGAAAACTGGATTAATGACCCCACGCAGTGGCCAAATATGGACTATTATTCAGACATCTACCACTATCTCGTGGAATCACCAAGTAAGTAACGTTAGCCTATTTTTTTTTTTTTGTCATTAACACACTCACAGTATGACAAACTAGACGATTGAGGCCATGTCAAGAGGAGTCGGTGGTTTACTTGGATCATATTTCACTTGATTTAAGCTATTGACAGTTTTGTTGTCGACTAGCTATACTAGTAAGAAACCCTCAAACACTGTACAGAACAATCATGTCAGATGCTAAAAACATAAATAGTCCGTACCTTAAGTGGGGTAGAGACAATGAAAAACATGCCCCATACATAGGTCCCATACATATTTTGCCGTACACTGTAAACCTTTTTACAACTTTTAAAGTCCTTGCACTTTCTAGACACTTAGCAGAAACCAGCCAAGTCCACTTTAGTCCTAGCCTGCCACTATTTCAACAGTAAAATCAGTTAACAGCCAAGGTAGCGTGCCTAGTGAGAGCTAACGTTAATCACGTAGCTGCTAGCAGCTTCGTCTTTCTAACTAGTAAGTTATAGCTAGTCGACAACAAAACTATGTCAATAGCTTAAATCAAGTGAAATATGATCCAAGTAAACCACCGACTCCTCTTGACATGGCCTCATCGTCTAGTTTGTCATACTGTGAGTGTGTTAATGACAAAAAAAATAAAAAAATAGGCTACTTACTTGGTGATTCCACGAGATAGTGATAGATGTCTGAATAGTCCAAAGAGAGTGTATGTTTGTGCGATTTTTGCTATCAAGAAACTTTGCAGGTCTAGAGCGAGCGAGTTCTGTTCTTAGGGGAATCCGTTTGTTTTCCCCCAAAAAGGGGCGTTACCCTTCGATGACGCAAAAGTAGCGTTGGTCTATAGAACAAAATGCCTTTGAGGGGGAAAATAACATTTTGATTGTTTTGTTTTTGTTTAAAATCAAACTGTCCATTTTGATTTACAGAATGAGCAGGAGCTGGAACATTATGACATTAAATAAAGATATGTAAAGTTTGGCGTCACCACTGGTGACAGAAAATCAGTGATTTTTTTTAGCAAGCTGCAGTGTTTTTAATTAAGTTCCTTCATTGAGAAACTTCCTCATACCCAAAAACCCATATCCTCCTTCTCAAAGCTAAACGTTTAAAGACATGCAACAATGGGAGGACATCATTGTTGTCTTGCATTGTTGTCACGGAACATTTGTGAATACCTGAGATGTAACTGATGATTAAAACTGAAACTGAAACTAAACCCATTTTTAGCTGTGTAAGGCTGGAGAAACTGGAAGAGAGGGCTATTCTCTGAGAAATCAAATCACACTTAAGTTGATCACACTTGACTTGATCACCTCCCAATTTACACATCATTCCCTTCACCCATCCCTACCTGAATTCACCCAAGAATATATATGGTTTAATGTGAATAATTATCATACAGTATTACACATGTTTGGTATCATTTGAAATGTCTCAGTGCGACTGGTACAAATGTCTCTTTCACAAAGAGTAAACCCAAAGGTAATAAAGTTTTTTAGAGATAACTTGCACACAAAGGAGGTTGGGTCTTCTAGGCAAACGCGGTCTCCTTCTCTCAAAAGGTGTAAACTCAATGCAAATTCCCATTGTTAGCAAATATTTCCATGTAAATCAACCCCTGCCCCCAGTAAGTCTGGGACGGTGATTAATGTAAATTCCCACTGTGAACTCATGTTTACATTTGAAAAGAGGTTTCTGCCTTGGTCTGTCTATATAAAGAAATGCAACAAGAGGCTCAGGGCGATTCTGTAACTCTGTAAAAACCTTCACCCGCTGACCGGATGCCTCCATTGGGCCGATTGAGTCGGGCTACTCATATTTTAAATTGAATGATCTTAAAGAGACTGCACAATAATTAGGCTACTTTGTTTTGTGCCATGTGGAATCCAACAATAGTTTTGTGAAGACTTGCAAACTGTTCTTCACTGTCATTGATGTCCCATGTCAACAGTTGAAATTGCACATGTAGACAGACACAAACACACTGATCGCTGATTCGATCAAGTTAATAATATTTTAGCTTGAGAGCATAAAATATTTTAATAAAATAAAAAGAGGCATAAGGAATACAAAACCAGCCATAAAGTGAACAATATATCATGCACAACTAGACTGTGTATGTACAGTAAACATACCAATCATTAACATTTATTACAATATTTTACATAATGATCTAGTTTTTTTTTTTTTTTTTTTTTTTTTTAATAGCTTGGCACTTCTGGCAACTCAAGAACTTTAAAAAAGGAAGTTTACATTAGCAACAAATCAAGAGCAGAATCAGAAAATGTGTTTGGAATGAGATGAGCAGATTATCTTGTTTTTCTTTGGGGTTTTTTTCTTCTTCATGTGTTTGAAACAAGATGAGCCAGATAATCTTGCTGGGTTTTTTACGGTTCACAGAGTTATGGTGATTCTATAAATGTTTTAAAAGCAGTTTTCCTTCTTTTAAGCAGTCATATTTTCTTTCGCTTTTTCAGAAGGGTGATTGAATGAAGCAAAGGCGTTCTTATGTGTTTCTCAGTGGCTATGTAAAATATCTTTCATATTCTATTGTGTTGTTTGTGAGGAAGTTTGATTATCTTTCTCAGCACTGTGTACAAACTGATGTTAATACTTTAAAATATACACATAATAATTTTGAAAACAATACAATCCAAATAAAGCCTAAATGGCTAGAATTTAATTCAGCTCGAATCAAAATGTGTTTCACAAATCTGAATTCTAATAAAACACTTAAATTGCATTTAACAATTAGTGCTAACTTTCATTATATCATCAGTCCACAAGTGGTCAGTCTTTTTGAAGCTCTCCACAATTGGTCCTTGGCTCTTGGACAACTCTTCTGATTATTCTTTTCACTCCTCTGTCAGAAATCTTGCGAGGAGCACCTGGTCGAGGCAAATTTATGGTGAAATGATTGTCTTTCCACTTCCG
Organism: Squalius cephalus; assembly: GCF_949319135.1. NCBI lineage: Eukaryota > Metazoa > Chordata > Actinopteri > Cypriniformes > Leuciscidae > Squalius > Squalius cephalus. The sequence continues at coordinate 25,502,755 of NC_137132.1, forward strand.
TATTATGGCCCCAACAGTGCTCACTGGACCATTCAGAAGCTTAGAATGGTGCCTATAACCAATGCCATCATTATGTGTTGGAACAATTAGGTTGCGAAGGTCTTGAGACAGCTCTTTGCTTTTACCCATCATGAGATGTGTCTTGTGTGACACCTTGGCAATGAGACCTTTTTGTAGGCCATCCGTTGGGACTGAACCAGCTGTTATTAATTTGCACGGACAGGGGGCTGGATTGCTTTTTAATTACTAATAGTTTTAAGCTGTTGTCTTGGCTTTCCATGCCTTTTTGCACCTCCCTTTCTTCATGTGTTCAATACTTTTTCCCTGTGTCATTTCACATTATTACACATAACTTAAAGGAGTCATAACCTAGTATTACCTTGGATACCTACTGCTGTATTATAGTCTTTCAGGCCCTTCTAAAAAAGAAAAGTGGAAAAAAAATAAACACAGAGCTCCTCAGACCCTTATTTCTGAAGGCATTATTGTCTTGCGAGATCTGATGCGATATTTTGGCTGTCGTGGACGGTCATTTTAATAATGCAAATGAGGGGCGTGTTGATTGGTGGCAGGAAGGAGGGGGGTTGACAACGCAGGTAACGCTTTAGCATATCATTCCAAAATGACATCATGGCGCAAGTTATGAATGAACCCGACCAGGGGTGCGTTTCCCGAAAGCATCGTTGGCCAACTATGGTCGCAAGTTCCGTCGTTACCAATAGAGTTCAATGGACATTGCGATGAACTTGCGACCATAGTTGGCCAACGATGCTTTCGGGAAACGCACCCCTGGCCGCGACCGGCAATATACAATAGCCGAATTCATGATGATCTCAGTCATTTGTTGTTTGCAAAGTAACGTTAGCAGCCATTCCCCATGTTTATCTCGAAGCTAATACTCCCGCTAGCATACAATAGCCGCATTAGCAGTTAGCTGCTGTTTGTTACACACAGTAGAGCAATAAAAACTCAGTCTTACCGTTTCAATTTCAGGCAAGTCTCTGATGGTTGGAATTGCACCTTTTTCCAAACAGAGCTTCGAGGCCAACTTCGCCTGATATTGCCCCAAATTTGTGTATGATTCCTGTGTGAAATGTTTAGCGCAGACTCCTAACGATAAGCCAGTTGAAAGGGTTGTTGGGACAGCGTCATTAAAAATGAATTTCATCCACTGGTCCCTGATAGTTTGGTCCGTTTTTGGTAGAGAAAACACATTTACATGTTGTTTGTGGCAGTCAACCACAGAGCAACTCAGGTGTGTACTCGTTTCTCCATCTTTCTCGACTGAACTGAATATGAGGGGGAGAGGGGCGGGCTTCCCGCGGCATAGGTTTGCGGTGTCCATATATGGTATATCCTGCCCCGTCATGACGTCAAGACGGGGCTGAAATCAAAATCTCGTATTTGAGTGCGCGTGCACGCGCGCTGGTTTATTTACCCTGAGGTAAACAAACGCTTCACTTTTAAATATCGGCTTCCCGGCCAGTGTATAATCGTTAGGTAATCATAACATACATTGATTCTCGTGGAAAAGTGAAAATTGCAGGTTATGACTCCTTTAATTTCTGAGCTTATTTGTTTTGGTTTATATGAAATATATTTACTGAGAAAAATGGTGACGTGTTCAATACTCATTTCCCCCGCTGTATATGTAACAAACTTTATTTTTATTTTGTATCAGTGGAGAGTTTACTGTAATATAATGCTTTCCAAAAAGTAAATGTAAGTGACGTTGCAGAAAAACACACAGTTGCACAACACTCTCTCCGGTAACTGTGATGTCAACTTATTCGACCGGTTGATTAACATAGAGAATTTTTAGTTTTACTTTCCCTCAGCACTTTACATATAATAAATAAAACCTCACAACAGACAACAACAAAAACGTTTTCCCGTCAGAAATATTTCATAACCTATAACTACAGAGGAAGTATGTTGATTTTCAATAGAAAGAAGTCACACCTTCAAAAGATGCAGATTGTCTCCAGCGATAACAGATCTCAACATTCCTCAGCTGTGAAGTCATTTGAGCTGCTGGGATGGACCTCGATCACATCCCACATTTAATAGATGATATAAAAGCGAGAGAGAGCATCTACAGGTACAACAGTGAGACATCACAAACTCATCGTCATCATGATCTTCACCATCACCTGCCTTGCCTTGGTGGCCTCTGCTCTGGGTAAGTGTCTTCTTTAGAAGTTTGCAAGAAAAGTATTGAGTGCACATATATATATATATATATATTTACAAAATGCAAAACCTACACAAAGAGCTTCATGTGTCATGAACTTCTGTTCTTTATCTACAGGTTGTGGAGTGCCAGCGATTAAGCCACAGACGATTGGCAGCAAGATTGTGAACGGACAGAACGCCATCTCTGGTTCTTGGCCCTGGCAGGTCTCTCTCCAGGTAACGGTGTATTGGCCGACTTTTATCCTGCATTTGCCTGATTTGGTCAAAGAGTATATGTCATGTGTTCAGTGCTTTTACCTCTGAAACAGCAACCCAATGGATTCCACTTCTGCGGAGGATCCCTGATCAACCAGAACTGGGTTCTCACTGCTGCTCACTGCGGTGTCTTGTAAGAGTCTTCAATCTGACAAATGACACATTACAATGGTGCTTTATAGATGCTGTTTCTCTTTTCTTTTCATAGTTAGTTTTGTCTTTACTGCTCTCTTTTTAGGGTCGGCAATCATCGTGTCATTCTTGGAGAACATGATCGTGGCTCCAATGTTGAACCCATCCAGGTCAAACTAGTTTCCAAGGTAAAAATGTTGACTGAATTCAGTGATGAATATCAAAATTAGAGATCAACTCATACTATTTATTACAGTGTTCAATAACTGAACGCTTTTTAATAGTTGGTTCATTTCTGCTTTTTCACACAACTGAACTGAACTTTACTCAACTGAACTGAATCAACACTGAACTGACTTGAGCTGAATAATGACACTATTGTGGTTTTTAGAGCTGCTTTACAGCAGAATTTGAATGTCTCTTATATTTGGTGAATTTTGCATCATTGATTCTGTTTTTTTCCTGTCATTACTGTGATCAATATTGTATAAAGTGTTATATAAATAAAGGTGACTTCACATGACAATAATAAAACGAGATCACTGGACTAGAACAATAAAGACAAAACAAATAATATGCACTATAAATGTTCATTATGAATCCAGTATTATCCTTTTAAATGACTTGATTACTTTTACCTGTTAAATTGAATTGAGTGGATAAATAGGTATTAGTCAAATTATCTCTAGATTAACTTTTGGTCCTGTCTGTCAGCTTATGAAGTCTAGTTTACCCCTAAAAAATTATCCAAATAGATTTACAGATTTAAATTTGAGCATAGGAAATAAAACATCTGTACCATATTCTCAAATGAACATTCATGCTGAGGGTAAAAGGGAAAAATGCATGAAAAGCTTAAGACGACAAGAAGAAATAAAACATGCTTACATGTATATCTTAGATTACCTTCCACAAAGTCAGCTTCCACTAGTAACCGTCCATCTTTTTCGTTCTTTCCGTCTGTGCAGGTCATCACACATCCGCTCTACAGCAGCTCGACCATCAACAATGACATTGCATTGCTGAAACTTGCGTCTCCAGTTGTCTTCACTCCCCGTATCTCTCCTGTATGTCTGGCTCCATCAACCATCAACATCCTGCCTGGAACTCGCTGCTTCACCACTGGATGGGGCGCAACTGCCACCACATGTAAGTTAGACAAAGACCTGTTAGACAAAGACAAATTGCAAAAATGACTCTTGTATATTACTTGCTTTGTTTTTTCCACATGACTCTGAACAGTCTGTCTGATGTTTTCCTTTTTCAGGGAGTCCTCTAATCCTGCAGCAAACAGGTCTGCCCATCATGAGTCCTGCTGTGTGCAGACAGATCTGGGGTCAGAGCACAATCACTGATGCCATGATCTGTGCTGGAGCCTCTGGATCCTCATCTTGCATGGTACGTGAAGACAGATCAGGACAAACACATTACCATATTAACGTTGCTGCTGTTTCGATCTCAAATGTGTGTTTGTGTCTGTGTGATTCCCACAGGGTGATTCTGGTGGTCCTCTGGTGTGTGAGAGATCAGGAGTCTGGACTCTGGTGGGGTCTGTGTCCTGGGGCCTCCGCACTTGTGACACCCGTTTCCCTGGAGTCTACGCCCGTATCGCCCAACTGCGCTCCTGGATCGACAAGACTATCGCTTCCAATTAGAGCGCCAGTCTGAGCATTTACCCTTCAAAGGAGGCAAAGGCAGAGTTTAATCATTAATCTGTATTACAGTTGGTCCCTGTTGATGGTCTTTTTGTTTATGACTTTTGGCCTTGTGTCAGTCTGGGCTCCCGTGACCTGCCTGTTGAGTTTAATGTTTTGTTTTTGGTTCATGTTACATGCTACGGTTTCAATCAAATAATGAAAATTTATGGTAATGAAATAATGAAAATAAAATGAAATGAATACAATAAATTTTAATGAAGTGTAATCATTTATCTGACATTAAAACATAAATTACCATAATCCACATAAAGTACAGCAAACAAAATGAAATATAAAATATTTTCCTTAAAAATATAAGTACTTTTAAAATATACATTTAAATTGCAATTTAAAAAAACTGTTCCACTTTCACAGTAACAAATGACAGACAAAAGTGTTGCAATAGTTAACAACAGTGCATGAAAATGTTAGGGAGGTGCAGAGACAATAGGAACCCAAGAGCAGATCAATTCAGAATAGAATTTATTGTCCAAAAGCTTGAAAAACAAAACAATGCAAAACATAAAATAATTGGTAGCCGAGCTACCAAGTAAGAGGGCGAGACAGAGGCGGAATCCAATGGACAGGCTGGGGTCAAAAACCAGTAGCGGATCAACAGTTTCAAGGATGAGGCCAAGGCAATAGTCCAGGACGAAGGCAGGGGAGTCAAAAGCCGGGTGAGCAAGCTGAGTTGAGATAGGGAACAGGAACTGGGCAAATAAACAACAAAACAGGATCAAATAATCAGACAAGGTTTTAAAGGTCTTTAGAAGCAACCAAAACGAGACTTCAGGCAAGGGGACAGTGGTGAAGCGGACTGAAACCAAAACACACTGACAGAGAACCAAAGAAAGAGAGAAGCATAAGTAGTGGAGAAAATCAGTGCAGAAAATGGGAAACAGGTGTGTGATTAATGAGAGTGAGAGCACTAATTAGGATGGGATTCAGCTGTGAGAGTAGAGTGAGGTGAACTGACAATCAAGACACAAGACAAACACAGCAGAAAGGCTGAAGATCAAACCAGAGTCCTGACAGAAAAGCTACTAGATACTAACTTCCAAACAAGTCAGGATTATCAGATATTCTCATCTGTACAGATAAACTATTTGCCAAAGGTAATGAAATGCACATGATGTTCTCTTACCACCAAACATACAGGCATAAAGATTGATAAAGACAGCCACAAAAAAATCATTCGGATCACATGATCATGTTGAAAATCTTCTTTGGTATTCACTTTGTAAACATGCCAAGATGACACAGATCAATCTGTTTAATCCTCTATCCATGGTTCTGAAACCTGTGTGATGTCTTGACTCAGAAGCCAAAGAGACCCAGATACAAACTGGAGAGAAACTTGTTGAAAAGGTTCCATTAGAATATGACAAACACTGATGTTCCATATACTGATTCAGACAATCACTAACATTTAAGTCATAGCACAAGTATAATAATTATGATTGCTTATAGATTTAGATGCACTTTTAAGAGCTCTACTTTTATGGCTGTTTGTTAGTCTACTGTAAGTGGATGACTTAGTAATACTCTGTACAATAATAGTAATTGCATTTTACAGATAAGTGGCCATTGTCAATAGAACAAAATGCCTTTGAGGGGGGAAATTACATTTTGATTGTTTTGATTATTTTCCACTGGTGACAGAAACTCAATGATCTTTCAGCAAGTTGCAGTGTTTTTCATTAAGTTCCTTCATTGAGAAACTTCCTCACACCCACAAAACCATGTCATTCTCCTCATAGCTAAACGTTTAAAGACATGCAACAATAGGAGGACATCATTGTTGTCTTGCATTGTTGTCACAGAAGATTTGTGAATATCTGAGATGTAACTGATGATTAAAACTGAAACTAAACCCACTTTTAGCTGTACTCGTATTTTAAATTGAATGATCTAAAAGAGACTGCACAATAATTAGGCTACTTTGTTTTGTGCCATGTGGAATCCAACAATAGTTTTGTGAAGACTTGCAAACTGTTCTTCACTGTCATTGATGTCCCATGTCAACAGTTGAAATTGCACATGTAGACAGACACAAACTCACTGATCGCTGACTCGATCAAGTTAATAATATTTCAGCTTGAGAGCATAAAATATTTTAATAAAATAAAAAGAGGCATAAGGGATACAAAAACCAGCCATAAAGTGAACAATATATCATGCACAACTAGACTGTGTATGTACAGCAATTATACCAACCATTAACATTTATTACAATCTTTTACATAATGATATGATTTTTTTTTTTTTTTTTTTTATAGCTTGGCACTTCTGGCAACTCAAGAACTTTAAAAAAGGAAGTTTACATTAGCAACAAATCAAGAGCAGAATCAGAACGTGTTTGAAACAAGATGAGCCAGATTATCTTGCTGGGTTTTTTACGGTTCACAGAGATATGAATGAAGCAAAGGCGTTTTTACGTGTTTCTCAGTGGCTATGTCAAATATCTTTCATATTCTATTGTGTTGTTTGTGAGGAAGTTTGATTATCTTTCTCAGCACTGTGTACAAACTGATGTTAATACTTTAAAATGTGCACATAATAATTTTGACAAAATTACAATCCAAATAAAGCCTAAATGGCTAGAATTTAATTCAGCTCGAATCAAATGAGTTTCACAAATCTGAATTCTAATAAAACACTTAAATTGCATTTAACAATTAGTGCTAACTTTCATTACATCATCAGTCCACATACGGTGAGTCTTACTGACTAAGTAAAGCAAGCTGGCTTTATCTTCCAGTCATAAATTCTGTATAACTAAGTATAACCAATATAAGTATAATAACCAGTGGACAGAGAGACGATAGATGTGGTGTATATATATATATATATATATATATATATATATATATATATAGATAAGTAGTCAGGACAAAATTTTACAAATAAGTGGCCATTGTCAATAGAACAAAATGCCTTTGAGGGGGAAAATAACATTTTGATTGTTTTGATTGTTTTTGCTTAAAATCAAACTGTCCATTTTGATTTACAGAATGAGCAGGAGCTGGAACATTATGACATTAAATAAAGATATGTAAAGTTTGGCGTCACCACTGGTGACAGAAAATCAGTGATTTTTTTTTAGCAAGCTGCAGTGTTTTTAATTAAGTTCCTTCATTGAGAAACTTCCTCATACCCACAAAACCATATGCTCCTTCTCAAAGCTAAACGTTTAAAGACATGCAACAATGGGAGGACATCACTGTTGTCTTGCATTGTTGTCACGGAACATTTGTGAATACCTGAGATGTAACTGATGATTAAAACTGAAACTGAAACTAAACCCATTTTTAGCTGTGTAAGGCTGGAGAAATTGGAAGAGAGGTCTATTCTCTGAGAAATCAAATCACACTTGAGTTAATCACACTTGACTTGATCACCTCCCAATTTACACATCATTCCCTTCACCCATCCCTACCTGAATTCACCCAAGAATCTATATGGTTTAATGTGAATAATTATCATACAGTATTACACATGTTTGGTATAATTTGAAATGTCTCAGTGCGACTGGTACAAATGTCTCTTTCACAGAGTAAACCCAAAGGTAATAAAGTTGTTTAGAGATAACTTGCACACAAAGGAGGTTGGGTCTTCCAGGCAAACGGTCTCCTTCTTTCAAAAGGTGTAAACTCAATGCAAATTCCCATTGTTAGCAAATATTTCCATGTAAATCAACCCCTGCCCCCAGTAAGCCTGGGACGGTGATTCATGTAAATTCCCACTGTGAAATCATGTTTACATTTGAAAAGAGGTTTCTGCCTTGGTCTGTCTATATAAAGAAATGCAACAAGAGGCTCAGGGCGATTCTGTAACTCAGATCAGCCCATAATGTTGAAGGACCTCAAAGACTTCAGCATTATGTATTTTTTCTAAATGTCGGGTTTAGCCTACATCTTTTACTCTTTATCTCTGAGCATATTGATGGTATTGTATTGATTATCTTTGAACTGATTATGAAATTGGCATGATACATTTACCTGACATAATAAATTGTAATCTTTTGGTTTTATTCTAACTGACTCTGACATTATTTACAGTAAAGAGTTAAAAAGAATAGTCAAATATTCGCTCACATGTAATGATGTACAGATACCATTAAAAACTTTTCATTTATGGAGTCAGATGAAATAACGAGAAAATACATATGACAAAATGTATTTAATTTAATCAAATTACTTTACCACGCGGAAAGACAGTAAAGTGCAAAAACCTTCACCCGCTGACCGGATGCCTCCATTGGGCCGATTGAGTCGGGCTACTCATATTTTAAATTGAATGATCTTAAAGAGACTGCACAATAATTAGGCTACTTTGTTTTGTGCCACGTGGAATCCAACAATAGTTTTGTGAAGACTTGCAAACTGTTCTTCACTGTCATTGATGTCCCATGTCAACAGTTGAAATTGCACATGTAGACAGACACAAACACACTGATCGCTGATTCGATCAAGTTAATAATATTTTAGCTTGAGAGCATAAAATATTTTTTAAAAATTAAAAGAGGCATAAGGAATACAAAACCAGCCATAAAGTGAACAATATATCATGCACAACTAGACTGTGTATGTACAGTAAACATACCAATCATTAACATTTATTACAATATTTTACATAATGATCCAGTTTTTTTTTTTTTTTTTTTTTTTTTTTTAATAGCTTGGCACTTCTGGCAACTCAAGAACTTTAAAAAAGGAAGTTTACATTAGCAACAAATCAAGAGCAGAATCAGAACATGTGTTTGGAATGAGATGAGCAGATTTAGTCCATGAGCCAGGGGGGTTGATCGGTATCATCGGGGGGACAAATGCTATCATTGTTTTTTGGCAAGGTATACACCCCTGGTATTAGAAAAATCACGATAGCAGTGCAGGGGTGGTAGCGAAATCACTTTTTTCAGCTCATGAAGTTACTAACCCCCTAAAATAAATTCCGTTTTTGAAATCTGGTGTATTTCTGGTTTAGGCTCATGCTAGGGATATTGTCAATATTCTATAATATGGAGCTTGGTATCGCTGGAAAGGGGACCTTTTAGGCTTTCATTTAAGCCCAGTACTGAATCTGTCTGACAAACACAGAGGTCACATGACTTCTTTAAACCAGAAATAACACACATTTTTTCACAATTTCCGCCTAAACTGTATGCTTTCTTTTATCCCTGTGGCATGAAAGAACACCACGGACACAAAACTCAACAACTTCAATACTTAAGGCACTCTGATGACTCAGAAAATGTATAATATACCCATACTATTTATTTGTGAGAGCCTTAAATTAGACTTGTGCAGCCAGCACTTTTATTTTAAATGACTTTTTTACTAGACGTAACTTGGATATTCTATTTCTGACGGAGACCTGGGCCGGTATTGGTGAGTTGTCAGTCTTTGAGGAACTTTGTCCTTCAAACTGTTGTTTTATTAGTACCCCAAGATCTGCTGGTAGGGGTGGTGGTGTTGCTATGGTTTTTAAACAATCACTTAAAGTAAATACTGTTTCTGTCCAGAGCTACTCATCATTTGAGGCACAGTGTGTAACATTACAGTCTGCTTCCTTTGCGCTATTCTGTGCTCTTATTTACAGGCCACCTAACTTGGCTGGGGCTTTTGTAAATGATTTTTCAGATTTTTTAACTTCTGTTGTTCCGTTGTATGAACATATGTTATTGTTGGGTGATTTTAATGTGCATGTCTGCTGCCCTGGGCGTCCCGTGGTTGCTGAGTTTTGTAACGTCCTGGACTCATTTGGTTTTACTCAACATATTAATCTACCAACACATGTCTTAGGTCATACTCTTGATCTTATTATGTCATATGGGACCCCTGTAGATAATGTATCTATTGAAAATCCTTCTTTTTCTGATCATACGCCCATTGTATTTACGGTCCCTGTTGTCAACCCTGTCACTGTGAATAAGTCTTTAGGCTCTTACTCTCGCTTCATAAACTCACTCACTGCCTCTCAGTTTAGTGAGAAATATTTAGCTAATGCCGTTGAACCATTGATCTTGAATGCTGAGTCCTCCATTGGCCCTGACGATTTAATTGCTCTTTTTTATACATCCTGTTCTGATATTTTAGATTCTATTGCCCCTTTTAAGATAAAACAACCAAAGCAAAAATCTTACTATTGGCTGGATAAAAACACTCGCTGTCTCAGACAGGCTTGTCGCAGAGCGGAGAGGAGATGGAAGCTAGATCGTTTAACTGTATCTTTTGAGATTTTCAAAGAATGTTTGAATAAGTTTCAGAGTGCTGCAAAGTCAGCTAGATCAAAATATTTCTCTGATTTAATTGCTAAACACTGTCATAGACCTAAGATTTTATTTTCCGCGATAAATTCTGTAATTAGTCCAAGGTCTCAATTTCATGGTCGACCCTCGGCTGAACGCTGTGAGAGATTTTTAACTTTTTTTGCTAATAAAGTGTTAGTGATTCGTTCATCTTTTACTTTACAGCTTCCAGATCAGTCTTCGAATTTGTTTGCAAGTCCGGTCTTCTTTCATAATTTTGAGCATGTCTCGTTAACGGAACTTTGTGAAGTAGTTAGTAATATGAAGACAACTATCACCACACTTGATGTTATACCTTCTGATATTTTAAAAGCAACTTTTCCTATAATTGGTCCCAGCATCCAAGCATTGATAAATTCATCTTTGGTCACTGGGATAGTTCCGAGTAGTTTTAAGCATGCGGTTGTTCAGCCTTTGCTTAAGAAACAAGGTTTGGATGAGGGTTGCTTCAATAATTATAGGCCTATCGCTAAGCTATCATTTTTATCAAAACTCTTAGAAAAAGTGGTGCTGTCTCAGTTGCACTCGTTCTTGAATTCTGCAAATTTACTAGAACCTTTTCAATCTGGTTTCACTGCCCTTCATAGTACAGAGTCTGCATTGTTGAAAGTGTTTAATGATATTTTACTTGCAGTTGACGCCGGAAAAAATGCCGTATTGATCCTACTTGATCTTTCGGCTGCCTTTGATACTGTTGACCATAGTGTTCTAATTTGGCGTTTAGAGCATTTTTTTGGTATCAAGGGTACGGCCTTACAGTGGTTTAGATCTTATCTTAGAGACAGGTCTTTTTCAGTGGAGATAGGTACATTTACTTCATCTTCTGCTCCTATAATTAGTGGAGTTCCTCAGGGATCTATTTTGGGCCCCCTTCTTTTTAACTTGTATATGCGTCCATTGGGTGATATTATTAGGAAGCACAACGTATCGTTTCATTTTTATGCAGACGATTCACAGCTGTACCTGCCGTTAAAAGCTGGCGATTCAATTCAACCTTTGTTGGAATGCATCGGGGACATTAAGAAATGGTTAGCGCTTAACTTTCTCCAACTTAATGAGGACAAAACGGAGACAATTGTTTTTGGTTCTCCAAAAATGAGTAGTAGTATTATTAAAGACCTAAGTAATCATTTTCCCTCTGTTTCCTCCCAAGTTAGGAATCTTGGAGTAATCATGGACTCAGAATTGTGTTTAACTAAACAAATAAATTCTGTGGTTAGGAATAGTTTTTATCAATTGCGGATTATTTCCAATATTAAATCTTTTTTGTCAGTGCAAGATTTGGAGAAGGTTACGCATGCTTTTATTACCTCACGCCTAGATTACTGTAACTCTTTGTATCTGGGTCTCCCTCAGTCATCTCTTGGTCGCCTCCAGTTAGTACAAAATGCAGCTGCAAGGCTGCTGACCGGGACTAAGAAATATGATCATGTCACCCCAATTTTAGCATCCCTTCATTGGCTCCCAATTCATTTTAGAATTCATTTTAAAATCTTATTGTTTGTTTTTAAAGCTCTTAATAACCAAGCTCCATCTTATCTTAAAGATCTTCTTACTCCTTTGCCACCTTCCAGATTAAGATCTGCAGACAAGGCTCTATTGTATGTTCCCCGCTCCCGTTTAAAAACTAAAGGAGATAGAGCTTTCTCAGTTGCCACCCCCCGTTTATGGAATCAATTGCCTCTGGAGATCCGCCTTGCACCTTCCATTTACATTTTTAAATCAAAATTGAAAACATACCTCTACTCTCTGGCATTCTGATACTTAATATTCTTGTTTTTCTATTTGTTTTATCTGGTTTTATGTTACTGTGCTTTTATTTAGTCTATTTTTCTCACTATGTTCAGCACTTTGGATAGCTTTGCTATGTTGAAATGTGCTCTATAAATAAAATTTACTTACTTACTTACTTACTTACTTCAAAATAGAATAGAGTGAATAGAATGGACAAATAGGATGGAGACCTTTTAGTTGTAAAAGTCAATAAAGAAACAAGTTGTAAAGTGAATATATTTAATCAAAGACTGGTTTGTATGTTGATGTCCATTATTTTATTATCTAATCATCATCATTTTCCATGTCGTCCTCGTCTTCATCTGAACTTTCTACACAGGTCACCTGGTTTTCACACTCTGTCAGTTTACACATGTCTGTGCACCTGAGGCCATTTGCAAGACACATACATCGTGGGAGTGAACATTTTTTTGTGCAATTCAAAACTTTGTGCACATTCAATATATATAGATATATACTCACCTAAAGGATTATTAGGAACACCTGTTCAATTTCTCATTAATGCAATTATCTAATCAACCAATCACATGGCAGTTGCTTCAATGCATTTAGGGGTGTGGTCCTGGTCAAGACAATCTCCTGAACTCCAAACTGAATGTCAGAATGGGAAAGAAAGGTGATTTAAGCAATTTTGAGCGTGGCATGGTTGTTGGTGCCAGACGGGCCGGTCTGAGTATTTCACAATCTGCTCAGTTACTGGGATTTTCACGCACAACCATTTCTAGGGTTTACAAAGAATGGTGTGAAAAGGGAAAAACATCCAGTATGCGGCAGTCCTGTGGGCGAAAATGCCTTGTTGATGCTAGAGGTCAGAGGAGAATGGGCCGACTGATTCAAGCTGATAGAAGAGCAACTTTGACTGAAATAACCACTCGTTACAACCGAGGTATGCAGCAAAGCATTTGTGAAGCCACAACACACACAACCTTGAGGCGGATGGGCTACAACAGCAGAAGGCCCCACCGGGTACCACTCATCTCCACTACAAATAGGAAAAAGAGGCTACAATTTGCACGAGCTCACCAAAATTGGACAGTTGAAGACTGGAAAAATGTTGCCTGGTCTGATGAGTCTCGATTTCTGTTGAGACATTCAGATGGTAGAGTCAGAATTTGGCGTAAACAGAATGAGAACATGGATCCATCATGCCTTGTTACCACTGTGCAGGCTGGTGGTGGTGGTGTAATGGTGTGGGGGATGTTTTCTTGGCACACTTTAGGCCCCTTAGTGCCAATTGGGCATCGTTTAAATGTCACGGCCTACCTGAGCATTGTTTCTGACCATGTCCATCCCTTTATGACCACCATGTACCCATGCTCTGATGGCTACTTCCAGCAGGATAATGCACCATGTCACAAAGCTCGAATCATTTCAAATTGGTTTCTTGAACATGACAATGAGTTCACTGTACTAAAATGGCCCCCACAGTCACCAGATCTCAACCCAATAGAGCATCTTTGGGATGTGGTGGAACGGGAGCTTCGTGCCCTGGGATGTGCATCCCACAAATCTCCATCAACTGCAAGATGCTATCCTATCAATATGGGCCAACATTTCTAAAGAATGCTTTCAGCACCTTGTTGAATCAATGCCATGTAGAATTAAGGCAGTTCTGATGGCGAAAGGGGGTCAAACACAGTATTAGTATGGTGTTCCTAATAATCCTTTAGGTGAGTGTATATCTGTGTTCTCTGAGATTTGGAGGAATCATCATATTTTGAGAAAAATAAAGTTTTAATAGGCTATTACAAGAATAAAGTCACTATATTTCAGAAAATAATCTTAGTCTGATGTGCATTACGTGATTGCTCTGCTGGTACGGTAGATCTCAGACCTTCTGACAGACTCAGAGCCCCGTTTGGGTCTCTGGTCTCTGAATGAGACAAAGTTTAGGGAAGTGGCTCTACGTCGGAGGTGGAAACCCGAAACTACGGCAGAAATCGGCACTCGGTTACTAACGTAACCTCGGTTCTCTCTAGAGAGGGAACGAGTGTTGCGTAAGTTTAGCTTACGCTATGGGAAAACTCCTTTTCTCTTTCTTAATTTTTAGAATGTAAAACGCATTTGCTGCAGCAGGCAGACCTAGGTGAGACAGCTCACGCGCCTATTGGCTGCTCTGCGGCAACTGCTGCAACCTATCAGTGCATCAGACATGAGAGGCTCGCCTTGCGCTGTCGTCATGGCCCGCCAAGATTGGTGTGGCCTTAGCCTATAAATACCCATCGCCCAGGTTGCACAATGATTTCAGTCGACTGGAAGCGAAACCATAGTGCAGCACAAGCACGGCAGGCTACGCAACACTCGTTCCCTCTCTAGAGAGAACCGAGGTTACATTAGTAACCGAGTGTCGTTCTCTTACGAGAGTACTCTCGTGTTGCGTAAGTTTAGCTTATGCTACGGGAACCCTATGTAAAGCGCTGTGCGTGCTGAGGTTCCAACACTTATGTCCCAAGGGCAGTAGCCCGGGGCTCATGTATAAGTGGAGCAGTCGCAACAACAGAACAGGGCGGGACGACTCGGTATTGTGAGATAGGTGCACACATATACAGTTAAGGCAGTATATCAACCTTGAAACTGCATAAGCCCACAGGACGTTGCAGCATATCAACAGTCTAATCAAACTGAGTTGGGTAGACAATGTTAATATGGCATAATCAGACTGAGAACAGCCTGACCTGTAGGGCGGGTACTTCCAGGTAATAGAACCTTACAAATGTAGACAGTGAGGCCCAGCCTGCTGCCATACAAATGTCATGAAATGAGACCCCACTTGTCCATGCCCACGATGAGGCCATACCTCTAGTCGAGTGGGCCCTAACCCCCAAAGGGCAATTCAGGCCCTTGGACGCATAAGCCGACACGATAGCGTCTACTATCCATCTGGACAGGGTCTGTTTCGAGATGGCTAGCCCTTTGGCCACCGAACGAAAAGAAAAGCTGCTCCGTTTGCCTAAAGGCAGCAGAGCGCTCCACATAAATCCTTAAAGCCCTTACTGGGCAAAGGAAGTTAACCCCAGCCTCACTGTCAGATGCAGGGATGGCCGAAAGGGAAATAACTTGCGCTCTAAAAGGGGTCGCAAGCACCTTTGGGACATAACCATGCCTTGGTTTGAGGATGACCTTAGAGTCATTAGGCCCATTTTCCAGGCACATAGTGCTCACCGAGAGCGTGTGTAGGTCGCCCACCCATTTTACTGAGGCTAGTGCCAACAGAAAAGCGGTTTTGAAGGACAGGTACTTTAGCTCCACCGCGTGTAATGGTTCGAATGGTCCACCTTTCATGGCCTCTAGGACCGTGGAAAAGTCCCAAGCTGGAACCGAGGGTGGCTGAGGAGGGTTCAGCCTTCTAGCTCGTCTGAGGAAACGGATTATGAGGTCATTCTTTTCCAGCGACTGGCCATTCACAGGCTTCGTAAAAGCCGTTATAGCTGCCAAAAACAAACCTTGAGCGTGGATGGGGTTCTCCCGCTGTCCAACAGCTCTTGTAGGAAAGAAAGCACCACCGTTACCTCACAATCTAGCGGGTTTAAGTCATGAGCTGAGCACCATTCAGCGAACACTGGCCATTTAGACGCATAGAGCCGTCTAGTAGACGGAGCTCTAGCCTCTGTGATCGTGTTCAGCACTCCCTCCGGGAGGTGAAATGATGATAGTTGATCGCCCACACATGTAGGGCCCACAGCTCGGGGTATGGGTGCCAAATTGCGCCCTGGGCCTGGGATAACAGGTCCTTCCTCAGTGGAATCGGCCATGGAGCTATGTTCCCCTAGCCTGACTTTGTCATACTCATATTCTAGGCAGAATGTGAGTCTGATACTGCTCTATAGGGCTTTCATTATGAGGCGTGTCTTAACCGAACCAGGAAAAAAAAACTGCACTCAACTGGATAGACCTACAACCAATCAGAGCAACGCAGTGAGCGATGCATAGTTGTCAACAGAGCTCAACTGCACACACGCAGGAAGAAGTAGTAAAGTAATGAGTAAAGTAATAATAAAGCACTCCACGAGGGCGACCAAAGGAGAAACCACAATGACCACAGGGTTTTCATTGCGTCCCATCTTCTTAGTGACCATCGGAGTCAGCTGATAACTTAAACTTTTGCCGAATCCTGTAGGAAGGACGGCAAACACATCTTTCCGATCGACAAATGCCTTGATTGCGGTTCTCTGTTCGTCTTTTAAAATGAATGCGCTGTCGATTTCTTTTATAACAGACGTGATAGCGGAATCTAAACATCTCAATTCTCCTGCTGCAGTCGTCTTTGTTGAAAACCAATTCAACCCAAGCGCTCTTTGGTGACGTGGGTGATTACGTAACCGCAGATCATCTGTCCATCATAGATTAAAGCCCGCCCTGGCAATTTGATTGGCTCGGCCTTCTGGGAGCCGAGTATAATTACTCCTCAACGGATTGAGTCCAGACCGAACTTCCCAACCAAAAAATGTTGTGGGCGGGGTTCGGGCTGGCACCCAGGCTAATGTTCCCCAGTTCCATCAGTTCTGGGAACCAGACTTGATTCTCCCACAGCGGAGCTACCAGCCGGCTTTCATCCATGGTTTCAGAGCTGCTGCGCATATCTGATTCACCGTGAGACGAAGCAAACCTGATGTCCACGCTCGCGCTGGCACACGCCGTCTCAGCCACAGCTGAAACCCAGCCGCAGCACCGTCGAGGCTGAGGCCATGAGACCCATCATCCTCTGAAACACTCTGAGGGGAAGATTCTTCCCTACAGTGAATGTCGCTGCTAGGCGCTGGATCGCTGCCGCGCGTTCTTGCGTCAGGCACGCCACCATAGACCTGGAGTCCAACTCTATCCCCAGAAAGGATATTTCCTGGCTGGGGGATAGAATACTTTTGGCCCAGTTGACTCTGAGACCCAACTGTTCCAGATGGGCCAGCAGTAATGCTTTGTGTAACACCAGGTCCTCCTTTGACTGGGCTAAAATTAGCCAGTCGTCCAGATAATTCATGACTCTCACGCCCCTTCGTCTGAGGGGCGCGAGCGCCGTGTCCATGCACTTCGTAAATGTACAAGGTGCTAAAGACAGGCCAAACGGAAGGACGGTATACTGATAAGCCTGGCCCTCGAAGGCGAATCTCAAGAATGGCCTGTGACGGGCTGCTATTTGGATCTGAAAATAGGCGTCTTTCAGATCCAATGATATAAACCAGTCCCCCGGTCGAATTCGAACGAGGATTTGTCTGGTTGTGATCATTTTGAACGAGCGTGTCATCAATGCATTGTTAAGACGTCTGAGATCTAGTATAGGGCGGAGCCCGCCATCCTTCTTTGGTACTAAGAAGTAACGGCTGTAAAACCCCAACTCACTCTCGGCCAAGCAACGCATTCTCATCCTAGGGCGTCATATACTGACGCTTTTGACATTTCGTCTACATCGAACGCACATGGCACCCTTTAGCACCCAAAGCACCACAGAGCTTTGTTCGGTTATGGGTAGGTTTAGGTCTGGGGTAGGGTTAGGGTTAGACCGCTAGGAGGCGCCTTCTGGCCCATATCTATCTGCGTCTCATATTGACGCTAAAGGGTGCCAGAGACAGAAGTCAGAAGCCAATAGGCGCACGAGCTGTCTCGCCTATGTCTGCCTGCTGCAGCAAATGCGTTTTACATTCTAAAAATTAAGGATAATTTTTTGCTTCTGTATTCTCGAGAAAAGGAGTTTTCCCATAGCGTAAGCTAAACTTACGCAAAACACGAGAGTACTCTCGTAAGAGAAACACGGAGCTCAAACGCAACACATCTGCCGCAGCATCTCCACAGCAGCGCGCGTCCATCATAAACCTGAAGATGCACAGACCACAGACGGCGCGCTGCTCATCACTCTATTTTTACAGCAATTGATTCCTGCCGGTTCCATAATGAGACTGGCACGGCCAGAGACATTTTGGGCGCTGTGGCATATTAAATATATTATAAATAGTCCGCATTAGAAATACAATGTGTGGCGAGAGGGCGTGACAAAAGACCGAAATGAGTGACTGTCACATGACACTTCAGAGCCCTGACTGCACTGTAGCAGTTACTGTTACACTGTTTAACCTGCAAGCTAGCTAGCCTGCTAGATAATTAGCCTGCTAAGAACACCAAGCTTACATTAGCTACTATTCCCCACCAATTCACAAGCAAAAGAGAAAAAGTATTTGTACTTACATTTAATACCCCTGGAACTCAATGGAAGTTGATTGAAGATGGCATAGTTGGTAGTGTTGTTATAACCAGTCAACTGAACCAACAATCTTTTCACAAAACTGACAAAACCTTGTCAAACTGTCAAAATCCATCAACATTCCGTGCATGAGCTACTTTCTGACATTCTAACTGAAAGTGGGTGAATATCAAAATACATGATAGAAACATTTTGTTAAACCACTTACAAGTGTTATGTTGACAACACTATTGAAACAATTACTTTCTATTACAACTGTACATGAATAAATAGGCCATTTGGCCCTGGACAAACAGGGTATTCTATTTGTCCATTCTATTGGCTCTATTCTATTTTGAAGACTTGTACTGGCTGCACAAGTCTAATTTAAGGCTCTCACAAATAAATAATATGGGTATATTATACATTTTCTGAGTCATCAGAGTGCCTTGAGTATTGAAGTTGTTGAGTTTTGTGTCCGTGATGTTCTTTTTAATGCCACAGGGATAAAAGAAAGCATACAGTTTAGGCGGAAATTGTGAAAAAATGTGTGTTATTTCTGGTTGAAAGAAGTCATGTGACCTCTGTGTTTATCAGACAGATTCAGTACTGGGCTTAAATAAAAGCGTAAAAGGTCCCCTTTCCAACGATACCAAGCACCATATTATAGAATATTGACAATATCCCTAGCATGAGCCTAAACCAGATATACACCAGATTTCAAAAACAGAATTTATCTTAGGGGGTTAGTAACTTCATGAGCTTCATGAACAGCCACAAAATTTTCTTTGGTATTCACTTTTGTAAGCATGCCAAGATGACACATATCAGTCTGTTTAATCCTCTATCCATGGTTCTGAAACCTATGTGATGTCTTGACTCAGAAGCCAAAGAGACCCAGATACAAACTGGAGAGAAACTTGTTGAAAAGGTTCCATAAGAATATGACAAACACTGATGTTCCATATACTGATTCAGACAATCATTAACATTTAAGTCATAGCACAAGTATAATAATTCTGATTGCTTATAGATTTAGATGCACTTTTATGAGCTCTACTTTTATGGCTGTTTGTTAGTCTACTGTAAGTGGATGACTTAGTAATACTCTGTTGTTTTTCAGATTTATAAAATTAGCTTATGAGCACAACTTAAAAGAAAGATTTGAAACGAAAAAGGGGGGGGGGGGAGGTTGCATTTTACAAATAAGTGTCCATTGTCAATAGAACAAAATGCCTTTGAGGGGGAAAATAACATTTTGATTGTTTTGTTTTTGTTTAAAATCAAACTGTCCATTTTGATTTACAGAATGAGCAGGAGCTGGAACATTATGACATTAAATAAAGATATGTAAAGTTTGGCGTCACCACTGGTGACAGAAAATCAGTGATTTTTTTTAGCAAGCTGCAGTGTTTTTAATTAAGTTCCTTCATTGAGAAACTTCCTCATACCCAAAAACCCATATCCTCCTTCTCAAAGCTAAACGTTTAAAGACATGCAACAATGGGAGGACATCATTGTTGTCTTGCATTGTTGTCACGGAACATTTGTGAATACCTGAGATGTAACTGATGATTAAAACTGAAACTGAAACTAAACCCATTTTTAGCTGTGTAAAGGCCGGAGAAACTGGAAGAGAGGGCTATTCTCTGAGAAATCAAATCACACTTGAGTTGATCACACTTGACTTGATCACCTCCCAATTTACACATCATTCCCTTCACCCATCCCTACCTGAATTCACCCAAGAATATATATGGTTTAATGTGAATAATTATCATACAGTATTACACATGTTTGGTATCATTTGAAATGTCTCAGTGCGACTGGTACAAATGTCTCTTTCACAAAGAGTAAACCCAAAGGTAATAAAGTTTTTTAGAGATAACTTGCACACAAAGGAGGTTGGGTCTTCCAGGCAAACGGTCTCCTTCTCTCAAAAGGTGTAAACTCAATGCAAATTCCCATTGTTAGCAAATATTTCCATGTAAATCAACCCCTGCCCCCAGTAAGTCTGGGACGGTGATTAATGTAAATTCCCACTGTCAACTCATGTTTACATTTGAAAAGAGGTTTCTGCCTTGGTCTGTCTATATAAAGAAATGCAACAAGAGGCTCAGGGCGATTCTGTAACTCTGTAAAAACCTTCACCCGCTGACCGGATGCCTCCATTGGGCCGATTGAGTCGGGCTACTCATATTTTAAATTGAATGATCTTAAAGAGACTGCACAATAATTAGGCTACTTTGTTTTGTGCCATGTGGAATCCAACAATAGTTTTGTGAAGACTTGCAAACTGTTCTTCACTGTCATTGATGTCCCATGTCAACAGTTGAAATTGCACATGTAGACAGACACAAACACACTGATCGCTGATTCGATCAAGTTAATAATATTTTAGCTTGAGAGCATAAAATATTTTAATAAAATAAAAAGAGGCATAAGGAATACAAAACCAGCCATAAAGTGAACAAAATATCATGCACAACTAGACTGTGTATGTACAGTAAACATACCAATCATTAACATTTATTACAATATTTTACATAATGATCTAGTTTTTTTTTTTTTTTTTTTTTTTTTAATAGCTTGGCACTTCTGGCAACTCAAGAACTTTAAAAAAGGAAGTTTACATTAGCAACAAATCAAGAGCAGAATCAGAAAATGTGTTTGGAATGAGATGAGCAGATTATCTTGTTTTTCTTTGGGGTTTTTTTTCTTCATGTGTTTGAAACAAGATGAGCCAGATAATCTTGCTGGGTTTTTTACGGTTCACAGAGTTATGGTGATTCTATAAATGTTTTAAAAGCAGTTTTCCTTCTTTTAAGCAGTCATATTTTCTTTCGCTTTTTCAGAAGGGTGATTGAATGAAGCAAAGGCGTTCTTATGTGTTTCTCAGTGGCTATGTAAAATATCTTTCATATTCTATTGTGTTGTTTGTGAGGAAGTTTGATTATCTTTCTCAGCACTGTGTACAAACTGATGTTAATACTTTAAAATATACACATAATAATTTTGAAAACAATCCAATCCAAATAAAGCCTAAATGGCTAGAATTTAATTCAGCTCGAATCAAAATGTGTTTCACAAATCTGAATTCTAATAAAACACTTAAATTGCATTTAACAATTAGTGCTAACTTTCATTATATCATCAGTCCACAAGTGGTCAGTCTTTTTGAAGCTCTCCACAAGTGGTCCTTGGCTCTTGGACAACTCTTCTGATTATTCTTTTCACTCCTCTGTCAGAAATCTTGCGAGGAGCACCTGGTCGAGGCAAATTTATGGTGAAATGATTGTCTTTCCACTTCCGTATTATGGCCCCAACAGTGCTCACTGGACCATTCAGAAGCTTAGAATGGTGCCTATAACCAATGCCATCATTATGTGTTGGAACAATTAGGTTGCGAAGGTCTTGAGACAGCTCTTTGCTTTTACCCATCATGAGATGTGTCTTGTGTGACACCTTGGCAATGAGACCTTTTTGTAGGCCATCCGTTGGGACTGAACCAGCTGTTATTAATTTGCACGGACAGGGGGCTGGATTGCTTTTTAATTACTAATAGTTTTAAGCTGTTGTCTTGGCTTTCCATGCCTTTTTGCACCTCCCTTTCTTCATGTGTTCAATACTTTTTCCCTGTGTCATTTCACATTATTACACATAACTTAATTTCTGAGCTTATTTGTTTTGGTTTATATGAAACATATTTACTGAGAAAAATGGTGACATGTTCAATACTCATTTCCCCCGCTGTATATGTAACAAACTTTATTTTTATTTTGTATCAGTGGAGAGTTTACTGTAATATAATGCTTTCCAAAAAGTAAATGTAAGTGACGTTGCAGAAAAACACACAGTTGCACAACACTCTCTCCGGTAACTGTGATGTCAACTTATTCGACAGGTTGATTAACATAGAGAATTTTTAGTTTTACTTTCCCTCAGCACTTTACATATAATAAATAAAACCTCACAACAGACAACAACAAAAACTTTTTCCCATCAGAAACATTTCATAACCTATAACTACAGAGGAAGTATGTTGATTTTCAATAGAAAGAAGTCACACCTTCAAAAGATGCAGATTGTCTCCAGCGATAACAGATCTCAACATTCCTCAGCTGTGAAGTCATTTGAGCTGCTGGGATGGACCTCGATCACATCCCACATTTAATAGATGATATAAAAGCGAGAGAGAGCACCTACAGGTACAACAGTGAGACATCACAAACTCATCGTCATCATGATCTTCACCATCACCTGCCTTGCCTTGGTGGCCTCTGCTCTGGGTAAGTGTCTTCTTTAGAAGTTTGCAAGAAAAGTATTGAGTGCACATATATATATATATATATTTACAAAATGCAAAACCTACACAAAGAGCTTCATGTGTCATGAACTTCTGTTCTTTATCTACAGGTTGTGGAGTGCCAGCGATTAAGCCACAGACGATTGGCAGCAAGATTGTGAACGGACAGAACGCCATCTCTGGTTCTTGGCCCTGGCAGGTCTCTCTCCAGGTAACGGTGTATTGGCCGACTTTTATCCTGCATTTGCCTGATTTGGTCAAAGAGTATATGTCATGTGTTCAGTGCTTTTACCTCTGAAACAGCAACCCAACGGATTCCACTTCTGCGGAGGATCCCTGATCAACCAGAACTGGGTTCTCACTGCTGCTCACTGCGGTGTCTTGTAAGAGTCTTCAATCTGACAAATGACACATACAATGGTGCTTTATAGATGCTGTTTCTCTTTTCTTTTCATAGTTTTGTCTTTACTGCTCTCTTTTTAGGGTCGGCAATCATCGTGTCATTCTTGGAGAACATGATCGTGGGTCCAATGTTGAACCCATCCAGGTCAAACTAGTTTCCAAGGTAAAAATGTTGACTGAATTCAGTGATTAATATCAAAATTAGAGATCAACTCATACTATTTATTACAGTGTTCAATAACTGAACGCTTTTTAATAGTTGGTTCATTTCTGCTTTTTCACACAACTGAACTGAACTGAACTGAAATGAACTGAATCAACACTGAACTGACTTGAGCTGAATAATGACACTATTGTGGTTTTTAGAGCTGCTTTACAGCAGAATTTGAATGTCTCTTATATTTGGTGAATTTTGCATCATTGATTCTGTTTTTTTCCTGTCATTACTGTGATCAATATTGTATAAAGTGTTATATAAATAAAGGTGACTTCACTTGACAATAATACAACGAGATCACTGGACTAGAACAATAAAGACAAAACAAATAATATGCACTATAAATGTTCATTATGAATCCAGTATTATCCTTTTAAATGACTTGATTACTTTTACCTGTTAAATTGAATTGAGTGGATAAATAGGTATTAGTCAAATTATCTCTAGATTAACTTTTGGTCCTGTCTGTCAGCTTATGAAGTCTAGCTTACTCCTAAAAAATTATCCAAATAGATTTACAGATTTAAATTTGAGCATAGGAAAGAAAACATCTGTACCATATTCTCAAATGAACATTCATGCTGAGGGTAAAAGGGGAAAATGCATGAAAAGCTTAAGACGACAAGAAGAAATAAAACATGCTTACATGTATATCTTAGATTACCTTCCACAAAGTCAGCTTCCACTAGTAACCGTCCATCTTTTTCATTCTTTCTGTCTGTGCAGGTCATCACACATCCGCTCTACAGCAGCTCGACCATCAACAATGACATTGCATTGCTGAAACTTGCGTCTCCAGTTGTCTTCACTCCCCGTATCTCTCCTGTATGTCTGGCTCCATCAACCATCAACATCCTGCCTGGAACTCGCTGCTTCACCACTGGATGGGGCGCAACTGCCACCACATGTAAGTTAGACAAAGACCTGTTAGACAAAGACAAATTGCAAAAATGACTCTTGTATATTACTTGTTTTGTTTTTTCCACATGACTCTGAACAGTCTGTCTGATGTTTTCCTCTTTCAGGGAGTCCTCTAATCCTGCAGCAAACAGGTCTGCCCATCATGAGTCCTGCTGTGTGCAGACAGATCTGGGGTCAGAGCACAATCACTGATGCCATGATCTGTGCTGGAGCCTCTGGATCCTCATCTTGCATGGTACGTGAAGACAGATCAGGACAAACACATTACCATATTAACGTTGCTGCTGTTTCGATCTCAAATGTGTGTTTGTGTCTGTGTGATTCCCACAGGGTGATTCTGGTGGTCCTCTGGTGTGTGAGAGATCAGGAGTCTGGACTCTGGTGGGGTCTGTGTCCTGGGGCCTCCGCACTTGTGACACCCGTTTCCCTGGAGTCTACGCCCGTATCTCCCAACTGCGCTCCTGGATCGACAAGACTATCGCTTCCAATTAGAGCGCCAGTCTGAGCATTTATCCTTCAAAGGAGGCAAAGGCAGAGTTTAATCATTAATCTATATTACAGTTGGTCCCTGTTGATGGTCTTTTTGTTTATGACTTTTGGCCTTGTGTCAGTCTGGGC
Organism: Squalius cephalus; assembly: GCF_949319135.1. Lineage (NCBI taxonomy): Eukaryota > Metazoa > Chordata > Actinopteri > Cypriniformes > Leuciscidae > Squalius > Squalius cephalus. The sequence continues at coordinate 25,527,772 of NC_137132.1, forward strand.
TCCCGTGACCTGCCTGTTGAGTTTAATGTTTTGTTTTTGGTTCATGTTACATGCTACGGTTTCAATCAAATAATGAAAATTTCTGGTAATGAAATAATGAAAATAAAATGAATACAATCAATTATAATGAAGTGTAATCATTTATCTGACCTTAAAACATAAACTACCATAATCCACATAAAGTACAGCAAACAAAATTAAATATAAAATATTTTCCTTACAAATATAAGTACTTTTAAAATATACATTTAAATTGCAATTTAAAAAAAAAACTGTGTTCCACTTTCACAGTAACAAATGACAGACAAAAGTGTTGCAATAGTTAACAACAGTGCATGAAAAGCTACTAGATACTAACTTCCAAACACGTCAGGATTATCAGATATTCTCATCTGTACAGATAAACTATTTGCCAAAGGTAATGAAATGCACATGATGTTCTCTTACCACCAAACATACAGGCATTAAGATTGATAAAGACAGCCACAAAAAAATCATTCGGATCACATGATCATGTTGAAAATCTTCTTTGGTATTCACTTTTGTAAACATGCCAAGATGACACAGATCAATCTGTTTAATCCTCTATCCATGGTTCTGAAACCTGTGTGATGTCTTGACTCAGAAGCCAAAGAGACCAAGATACAAACTGGAGAGAAACTTGTTGAAAAGGTTCCATTAGAATATGACAAATACTGATGTTCCATATACTGATTCAGACAATCACTAATATTTAAGTCATAGCACAAGTATAATAATTCTGATTGCTTATAGATTTAGATGCACTTTTATGAGCTCTACTTTTATGGCTGTTTGTTAGTCTACTGTAAGAGGATGACTTAGTTATACTCTGTTGTTTTTCAGATTTATAAAATTAGCTCATGAACACAACTTAAAAGAAAGATTTGAAAAGAAAAAAAGGGGGGGGGGGGGGGTTTACAGATAAGTGGCCATTGTCAATAGAACAAAATGCCTTTGAGGAGGAAAATTACATTGTGATTGTTTTGATTATTTTTGCTTAAAAGCAAACTGTCCATTTTGATTTACAGAATGAGCAGGAGCTGGAACATTATGACATTAAATAAAGATATGTAAAGTCTGGCGTCACCACTGGTGACAGAAAATCTGTGATTTTTTTCGCAAGCTGCAGTGTTTTTAATTAAGTTCCTTCATTGAGAAACTTCCTCATACCCACAAAACCATATCCTTCTTCTCAAAGCTAAACGTTTAAAGACATGCAACAATGGGAGGACATCATTGTTGTCTTGCATTGTTGTCTCAGAACATTTGTGAATACCTGAGTAACTGTAACTGAGTAACTGAGTACCTGAATAACTGATGATTAAAACTGAAACTGAAACTAAACCCACTTTTAGCTGTGTAAGGCTGGAGAAACTGGAAGAACTGGAAGAGAGGGCTATTCTCTGAGAAATCAAATCACACTTGAGTTGATCACACTTGAGTTGATCACCTCCCAATTTACACATCATTCCCTTCACCCATCCCTACCTGAATTCACCCAAGAATATATATGGTTTAATGTGAATAATTATCATACAGTATTACACATGTTTGGTATCATTTGAAATGTCTCATTGCGACTGGTACAAATGTCTTATTCCCAAAGAGTAAACCCAAAGGTAATAAAGGTTTTTTAGAGATAACTTGCACACAAAGGAGGTTGGGTCTTCCAGGCAAATGGTCTCCTTCTTTCAAAAGGTGTAAACTCAATGCAAATTCCCATTGTTAGCGAATACTTCCATGTAAATCAACCTCTGCCCCCAGTAAGCCTGGGACGGTGATTCATGTAAATTCCCACTGTGAACTCACATGTTTACATTTGAAAAGAGGTTTCTGCCTTGGTCTGTCTATATAAAGAAATGCAACAAGAGGCTCAGGGCGATTCTGTAACTCAGATCAGCCCATAATGTTGAAGGACCTCAAAGACTTCAGCATTATGTATTTTTTCTAAATGTCGGGTTTAGCCTACATCTTTTACTCTTTATCTCTGAGCATATTGATGGTATTGTATTGATTATCTTTGAACTGATTATGAAATTGGAATGATACATTTACCTGACATAATAAATTGTAAACTTTTGATATAATTCTAACTGACTCTGACATTATTTTCAGTAAAGAGTTAAAAAGAATAGTCAAACATTTGCTCACATGTAATGATGTACAGATACCATTAAAACCTTTTCATTTATGGAGTCAGATGAAATAACGAGAAAATACATATGACAAAATGTATTTCATTTAATCAAATTACTTTACCACGAGGAAAGACAGTAACGTGCAAAAACCTTCATCCGCTGACTGGATGCCTCCATTGGGCCGATTGAGTCGGGCTACTCATATTTTAAATTGAATGATTTTAAAGAGACTGCACAATAATTAGGCTACTTTGTTTTGTGCCATGTGGAATCCAACAATAGTTTTGTGAACACTTGCAAACTGTTCTTCACTGTCATTGATGTCCCATGTCAATAGTTGAAATTGCACATGTAGACAGACACAAACACACTGATCCCTGACTCAATCAAGTTAATAATATTTTAGCTTGAGAGCATAAAATATTTTAATAAAATAAAAAGAGGCATAAGGGATACAAAAACCAGCCATAAAGTGAACAATATATCATGCACAACTAGACTGTGTATGTACAGTAATTATACCAACCATTAACATTTATTACAATCTTTTTCATAATGATCCCGTTTTTTTTTTTGTTTTTTTTTTAAATAGCTTGGCACTTCTGGCAACTCAAGAACTTTAAAAAAGGAAGTTTACATTAGCAACAAATCAAGAGCAGAATCAGAACATGTGTTTGAAACAAGATGAGCCAGATAATCTTGCTGGGTTTTTTACGGTTCACAGAGTTATGGTGATTCTATAAATGTTTTAAAAGCAGTTTTCCTTTTTTTAAGCAGACATATTTTCTTTCGCTTTCTCAGAAGAGTGATTGAATGAAGCAAAGGCGTTCTTACGTGTTTCTCAGTGGCTATGTAAAATATCTTTCATATTCTATTGTGTTGTTTGTGAGGAAGTTTGATTATCTTTCCCAGCACTGTGTACAAACTGATGTTAATACTTTAAAATGTACACATAATAATTTTGACAACAATACAATCCAAATAAAGCCTAAATGGCTAGAATTTAATTCAGCTCGAATCAAAATGAGTTTCACAAATCTGAATTCTAATAAAACACTTAAATTTCATTTAACAATTAGTGCTAAATTTCATTACATCATCAGTCCACATACTGTGAGTCTTACTAAGTAAAGCAAGCTGGCTTTATCTTCCAGTCATAAATTCTGTACATCTAAGTATAACCAATATAAGTATAATAACCAGTGGACAGAGAGACGATAGATGTGGTGTATATATATATATATATATATATATATATATATATATATATATATATATACAGGTGCTGGTCATATAATTAGAATATCATCAAAAAGTTATTTGTTATAATTTTGATGATTATGGTTTACAGCTTATGAAAACCACAAAATCAAAATCTCAGAAAATTAGAATATTACATGAAATCACACAGTAACTACACAGTAATCCCATGGTCATTGAACCAGGTTTTGGTTCTTTTGGCAGTGTGGGCAGGTGCAAATCCTGCTGGAAAATGAAGGAAGCATGAAGTGCTCTGGAAATGTCCTGGTAGACGGCTGCGTTGACTCTGGATTTAATAAAGCACAGTGGACCAAAGTCCTCTTTTCTGATGAGAGCAAATTTTGCATCTCATTTGGAAACCAAGGTCCCAGAGTCTGGAGGAAGAATAGAGAGGCACACAATCCAAGATGCTTGAAGTCCAGTGTGAAGTTTCCACAGTCTGTGTTGGTTTGGGGACCCATTTCATCGGCTGGTGTTGGTCCATGCTGTCCACTCAACGCAGCCGTCTACCAGGACATTTCTAGAGCACTTCATGCTTCCTTCAGCAGACAAGCTTTATGGAGATGCTTCCTTCATTTTCCAGCAGGATTTGCACCGGCCCACACTGCCAAAATAACCAAAACCTGATTCAATGACCATGGGATTACTGTGTAATTACTGTGTGATTTCATGTAATATTCTAATTTTCTGAGATTTTGATTTTGTGGTTTTCACAAGCTGTAAGCCATAATCATAAAAATTATAACAAATAAAGGCTTGAGATATCTCACTTTGCATGTAATGAGTCTATATAATATACAAGTTTCACTTTTTTAACGGAATTACTGAAATAAATCAACTTTTTGATGATATTCTAATTATATGACCAGCACCATATATATATATATATATATATATATATATATATATATATATATATATATATATATACAGGGTGCGATTTGTGAAAAAAACAGAGGGGGGGATGTTTTGAAACATTTTTATTCATAAAAATAAATCATGAGAACATGAACTTCATTCACTGCATTTGCTGCTCTGGACCCTTTTCATTGTTCCCAGCTAGCTAGCAAGAGTTTTCGTGCTGAAAAATTACATATTACAAGTACATTAAATATTTGTAGGCCTACTTGGTGACATTCTGAAAAGCCGTACATGGATCAAAGCTAATGGACAGGATCAGATAAATCAGAGCTTAGATTCTCTGGCCGAGCCCGAATTTGAGCACTTGTGTTACAAAATGCAACACGTCACGTGTCATGCTCAGCGTCTCCTCCACTCGCACGCATCACACCGGGCCCGGGATAATAAACTTTAAAAATATTTATTTTGTTTAAAAAAAATTCTATATTATTCTAATTAAAACCTTGTTGAATTAAATTAGAGTTGTAGCCTATAGGCCTACTCCTCCTAGGCCATCCAAAGTTCATTCTTGTTCATTTTCTGTGTTCATCATTGTTCACGTTTTTTTTAATTTTTTTTTTTACATTTCTTCATTTGGATCCATTTGCGATCCATTTCATTCTGAATAAACAAACAAGTCAGTTTACATGATTTGTCCTTGTTGCATATTATTCATTAAGATAATAATTACTAAATGCACGCACAATTATCCGTGAACTTGATAAATGTTGCAGATATGTTTTACTATGCACAAACAAATGCCTTTCAACTTATGTGTGCAAAATTCATAAGTAAATAAATGTGCAGAAATTTGTACAGAGATTCTGTAGGCTTACTATAGCCTATGTGTTGTAGCCATTAGCCTAAATAAGCTCATTGATTTTCATATTTGTTCAAATATTATAATGTTATTTTTTTTCTATGTTGATTTATGAAAAGTGAACAGCACGAGTAAGATAGGATGTGCAGTATATTGAGAGACTTGGAGTGGGTTAGACATGATTTTGACCATTTCATTAAGTTTTGTTTTGTAGAAAGCCTTTTTTTAAAGTGAATTTCGTTTTGTATAAATTGTATCTTCATTTTTAATAATTTTTTCATTAACGAATTGCATGTATTTAATAAATAAGAAGCAAATATAACAGGCTATAATCATGGAGGCACCGGCGCGCCTTGCACTGCACGTTAACTGGAGCGCATCTCATCATAAATTAACTGAAACTAAGGCCCAATCCCAATTCTATTTTATACCCCTTTGCCTACCAACAGAACAGAAAACAACGGAGATGACGATATCTTCAATGCCTAAAGCTGCGTTCACACCAAACGCGAATAGAGCGTCTGGCGCAAGTGATTTCAATGTTAAGACGCGTTTACGCGCGTCTGGAGGTCTTACGGCGCAAATGAGGCGTTTAGCGCGGCGCAGTGTACGCGAATTCGCCTCATTCGCGCGTCCACTTCGCTTCAAACTTTTGCTTTTTACACGCGTCATATTGTTAACGAACTTTAAAGTTTTTTTTGTAACCGTTTCTTTGAAGAACATGACCGTAAATATGAACACAAGATTGAATGTGACATAAAGAAAATGATTATGGCAGTCATGTTTCCTCTGTAGCCGGTGTATGCAGGTACATTTCTCATACCCCTTCGTTTGAAGTGTGGTCCCGAAAAATCTAAGTTTCTAGGGCTGGCCCTTCCCCTTACCCCTACCCCTCCATGTTAACAGTGTGCTCTCAATGTGCATTATCAAGTCAAGTCAAGTCATCTTCATTTATATAGCGCTTTTAACAATGTAGATTGTTTCAAAGCAGCTTTACAGAGATAAGCGTATAATTTAAGGTAACAGGGATTGTTTCGGCTTTACAGCAGAGTTAAGTTATTTCCATCTAAAGTTAGTTTTGATTGATTTGCTTCCGTCGCAATGATCATTTGTTATTAAATTAGGGGCCGCTAAGACGACACCATTCCCTCTACACAGACTTTAAACGCGAACCTGTGAGAAACACTGATGGCGTTCACATGAGCATTTAGAATGAGTTCTATAGTTATGTGCGTTTGAATATATGCAGGTTTGGAATTCCCTACAAGCCAAGCCTAAACAAAGTACTTGTCTTTCCCTATAAATTTTGATAAAGAATTGAATTTTATTTTGTTGCTTTGGGGTAGGAACGCGAAACGGATTTTCCCGACAACGCCTTATCTGTAGAGTGGTAGTGGGATCCTCCATAGGGAGAGACTAGTTGGCACTTCAGCACTGCGTTGTCATCGGTCCAGGCGAAGGTCCTTCGTCAGATCTGGATACGGCCTGGATACGGATACGGCCATTATGTTTTTGTTTTGTTAAACTCACAAATGCCATAATGTGTTGTTTTTTTTGGTTTGTTTGTTTGTTTATTGATTGATATTTATGTCTGAGTTGATCGAGCTGAATGAAATGGCACATGATGAGTAATGGGAGTGCGTACATTTGTGATTGGTTGTTTAATTAATAAAATCACCTTGAGTGAGCACAGCACTCTGTGAACACTCCAACCAAAAGAGAATCGAGACAACCCTACCCCTTCACGGGAACGCGCAAAACGGAGGGGTAGGGCCAAGGGGTAGGGGAAAGGGGTGAATTGGGATTGAGCCTCAAGTGTATGCCTCACAGAGAATATTAAGAAATATATCTAAAGAAAGCTTGAAATGTCTTTAAATGAAACAATTCAAAATGAAAAGAAATAGGCAACTCTCTGATGTAATCAATGCATTTCTCCATATAGGCGCTTTCACTACGGTGATGGCGATCGTCAACTTCATCTTTGCTTCATCTCAACTTCCCTGGCGCCACCCCTGGTTATAACGGCCCAGGCTTGATTTTGAAGATAAATTAGCCACAATGTCATCTATTGTCAGAAGGCTAGCGCTGACAGTGGGTGGTCCATTTCGGATTTTATTGTTCTATCGCACTGACAGTTCACATTACAGCGCTTTACTTAGTTGAATAGGCTAGGCTACTTCTATAGGCTATATCAGCCTCTGCTGAACCACAGAAAGTTAAACCATCACAGTAGAAACAGTTTTACTGCTGCTGTTAAAGAATAACGTTATCTGTGTTAGTCAATTCGCCTCATTCGGGCTTCGCGTCTACCGCGCGAAACGCGCCGCAGGACCTCTAGACGTGCGTAAACGCGTCTTTACATTGACATATGAATATGAAATCACTCGCGCCAGACACTCAAAAGTGAGTGAGTAGGCCTAATCAAAATACCTTTGCTTTAGCCTCAATTGAGTGAAACACCGTATTTGTAACTTCGGCCATTCTCAGTGGTGTGACTGGGACACTTGCTTGTCATCATAGAAACAGATAATCAGATTGTGATGTTTTTATTCCCACTTCAGTAGTGTGCTGAATATGCGGTGTAAAAAAAGACCTGCAACCGTCTCGCAAGTGTTGATAGACTATTACTCGTGAGGTGTAACCAATCATATAGTGCCGTGGGCGGGACTTTGAGCAAGTCTGCAGAGTGGTGATTACAGAGAGGCTGCGGAGCCAGTCAAAGTAGCGCATTTTAAAATAAAATTGACTTTAAACAAACCACGGATCCGTGATAAGTTTTGTGATCCGCCTCGCCACTAGTGTAGTAGCACTGATCACTTTGAGGGGGGGATAAATTTATCCCCACCGGGGATAAAAATAATTAAGCAGAGGCAGGGATACATTGACCAGAAAGGGGGTAATCCCACGCGCCAAAAAATATATATATACTGTATATATATTGTGGTGTATTTAATACTATTAATATGTGCATTAAGGTTGACCCTGAAGACTTGCCATTGTTAGCCTCTGCCTTCATCTTCAGGCAGGATATGCAGAGTCCGGACCCTCAGATTGCGAGCTACGGACGGGGCCTATGCCAAAGTACTTTATTGCTTGCTGGGTTGTTAATAAATGGATAATTGTCACAGTATTTATTCTCCCGAGTCTTTCTGGTAGAAAGAAAGTTCCCGTATTGTTGAGCTCGGTCGGTGCAGCAACATATGGCCTTCTACGCAACCTGGTCCAGCATGACAAGCCAAAGGACAAAACTTTTAATCAGATTGTGACCATTCTAAAAGATTACTATGAACCTAAACCATTGGTCATCGCCGAGCGTTTCAGGTACCGTAAATGCAGTGTTCGAATTGAGGGGGGGCTGGGGGGGTCCGGGACCCCCCATAAGCATCAAGAGACCCCCCATAAGGCCCAAAAAAATTACCTCGGGGGTCCCCTGGTTTTTCATTAAAACTAAAATAATAGAAACATAATTTATTAGGTAATATATTTTAATCAAAGTATTGCGCTGCCGCTCCCATTAGAAAGTAATTCAAATTAGATTTGCGTCTGAAAAGACGCTCAAGTGCGCCACACGCTGTTTTCTGAAGGAATTTACAGACTGTTGAATTTATAAACAGATACATTTTATTGATCGTGCCATTTATACGCCAAAAATAGTTTTTTTGCGTGTAAATAATATGCACTGCAAACCCCTTGGGCAGGATTGGGGTGTGGACTACGTGTGTATTACACGCCATAAAGTGCGTATCATATGCACGCAAAAACTATTTTTGGCGAATAAATGGTACGAGAAATAAATTTCGTGCTATAGATAAACACTTTCACGAGAGTCTGGCAGAGTGGATCCTCATTTTCACCTCACGATGACGGTAAGATAATATTTCTTTCTTTTATGATTGTTTGGTAGCCTAATTTACTGATCTGAATAGAATTTCGAGATTAACGCTTGTCCGGGACACGTGCGTGTGTTTTTTAAGGGACAAGTGAAAGAGAATTGTACTTGCCCAACCGGACAAATGCCCTGATTAAAACCATTTTCAATATCAAAAAAATAAAATAAGAAATAACGTACTCGGTTAAGTAACCTTAGTTCCCTGAGAGTAGGGAAAGAGTATAGAGAGTAAAAATTAGGGAAAGAAAGCTAAAAAAAATATTCTGATAAGAGTGTTTTCCAACAGTGATGTAATGAAACATTGACAATTTAAGTTTAAAGGGAGTAAAGCCTCTGTTTAGGCTGGAAATGCAATTTTGACAAAAGAAGAACTTTTATTTTAAATAAATCTTCATTTTAAATCAGCCTACTTCAGTGTGACATTTTATCACATTATCATGCTTACCACTGAGAATTTGAATAATTGAAATGTGATGATCAGATGCAGATATCTAAATCAAAGAATATAGGTTCGGGAGGTTTGCGGGTGGATTATTTATTTTTCACAGCAGATTCGGGGGACTCAAAGTGCACCAGATTAATGAATTTATCTTTAAAATGTACAAAATTTTCTTTCGGGGTACCTTTTCTTTCACACCCCTAGACGTACCGAGCTCAGCCCACAAAAATACTGCGGGAAACAGGTTCTCTTACGAGAGGTTCTCTCGTATTGCGTAGTTGCTACGCTACGGGAAAGCCTTTCTTTCTCGAGATACTGAAGCCAAAAAATTATCCTTAATTTTTATAATCTTGTCAACGCAGTGCGGCAGCCTGCAGACCTAGGGCAAGCTTACTAGCGTGCCCATTGGCTGCCCTGCGGCAACTGCAGCAGCCTACCGCTGAGCCCTTGGCGTGACGTCACGACCAATGAGCGCGCTTGGCGCGCTTAATGCGTCACAGCCCGCGAAAAGGGGTGTGGCTTAGCGTATATAAACAGGGCTCGGAGGCTGCTTCTCTGATTTCTGTCTTTTCAGCGAAGCTCTACGCATCGCTGCTCTCTGAGGAAGCCGCCGTCGAAGCAAGCGACCAGCACGCCGAGGATCTCAGCCTGAGGACGCCGGCCGCCTTCGCCGCATCTGCTCACCACATCTGCTCTCCCCGGCTGCCTCTTCAGGGCCGCAAAAGAAGAAACGCCGCTCTCAAAGGCCTCCCGAGCCGGTGGTTATAGCTGAGCGCTCGCCGGAGCCCCTCCCGCGAGCCTCGCTCTCTCCTTCTCCCCCGCCCTTCACCGAAGCGCAGCGGCCGGCCACTGCCCGCACTGCCGTCGCCTCAGGTGCTGACAGCTGCTCTCTGCTTGCTTCGGATAGCGAGGAGTGGTCAGGCTCTCTCCGCTCCGCCTCCTCGACTCCAGGGTCTGGCAGGTCCCGCTCCAGTGTCGACGCGGAGCTTATCCGCCTCCTCACCAAAGCGGTCGACCGACTGGGATTAGACTGGTCCCCACCCAAGGAGCCCGCGCCGAACCGACTCGACGGGTGTTTTCTGCCTAGCCGCCGCCAAGCGCCAGCCTCTAGGTCAGCACCCTTCCTGCCTGAGCTCCACGCGGAGCTATTGAAGTCGTGGAACGCGTCCTTCTCCGCTAGACTCCGCTCGTCTGTCTCCTCGGCTCTCTCCCAGGTGGACGGGGCCGCCGAGAAAGGCTATACCGGCATCCCTTCCGTTGAGGAAGCGGTGGCAACGCACCTTTGCCCGCCGTCTGCTAGATGGCGCTCAAAGTCTGACCTGCCGTCCAAAGCCTGCAGGACCACATCAGCTCTCGCCGGCCGCGCATTCGCCGCCTCCGGCCAAGCTGCTTCCGCCCTGCACTCGATGGCTGTTCTCCAGATCCTGCAAGCCGACCTCCTCCGTGAATTGGACGAGAAGGGCTCGGATCACACAGCCTTAACAGATCTGCGCAGCGCGACGGACCTTTCGCTCCGCGCTACCAAGACCGCTGCACAAGCCATCGGCAGATCTATGGCCGCGCTCACCGTCATCGACAGACACTTATGGTTGACGCTGGCGGATATGAGTGAGTCTGAACGCGCTGTTTTCCTCAACGCCCCGCTCTCGCCCACTGGCCTCTTCGGCCCTGCGGTCAGCGGGATTGTGGACCGCTTCTCTGAAGTACAGAAGGCGTCGCAGGCTATGAATCTTTTCCTGCCCCGCCGCTCGAGCCCAGCCGCAGGCCGCTCTCAAGCTCAGCCTCCTGCGCGCAGCTCCACACAGCGCTCGTCTCGGCCACCAACTGCTTCGCAGCGACGCCAGGGCGGCCGCCCTAGGTCGCGCTCGACCAGCCGTCACAGACCGCCGCCCCCCCGGGGTCCGCGGCCCAAGATAACGCTGAAGTCTGAGCCCGCGAAGTCCTCCTAGTACCCGCAGGGAGGAAAAGATGGTTGAGTCCCGCTGCGGCCGGACCGCCATCAAAACGCCCAGCTCTGTCAGTCCCCTCAGAACAGGCTACTGCAGCAGCTTACACCGCAGCCAACGAGCCAGTAACACCACTCGCTCGCCTGCACACAAACGCCGTTTTTACGGCGGCCCAAATAAATCTCAGAAAGAGTGTAAATTCGGGTTTTCCGGCTCCGGCCGAGGGTGTTGTAAGTGTATAAAATGTGCCCACTCCCACGTGCTCACTGCTTCACACAAACACGGTCCCCATGGTAACGCGTTCAGAGCGCTCCCTCATAAAGCGGTCACACGCCGCTCGAGTGCTAAGTGTAGCAAATGTGCCCACAACTCTGTGCTCACATCTACCCGTAACTCGCTCTGCCACTCGGTTACCCTGGGCAACAACGGCTCAGGCCGGGGGTGTTATAAGTGTAGAAAATGTGCCCACTCCCATGTGCTCACTGCTTCACACAAACATGGTCCCCATGGTAACGCGCGCAGAGCGCTCTCTCATAAAGCGGACGCAAGCCGCTCGAGTATTAAGTGTAGTAAATGTGCCCACAACCTTGTGCTCACACCTACCCGCTGCTCGCTCTGCCAGTCAGTTACCTCGGGTCGCAGACCCTCTAAAGCTCCTAAACACTGGCCGTGTCATAAGTGTAAACTCTGCGCCCGCTCACGAGCACGCGCACTCACTGTTAGACATTATAATCCCCACGCCGCTCTCGCGCCTGGGATGTTTGACAGCAAATCACGCTCCATCCGATGGGACCGAGCTACTGAACGCTGTACAGTCGGCCAATACTGTTTACCAGCCCCCGTGTTCGAGCACCAGCGGCGCGCACGCCGCTCCATCATCTCTGATACAGGTTCCCCATCCCGCGCAGCGCGGCGATCTGAACCCAGAGACCATTCGACCCCTAGCCATGCATGCGGAAGCATGGGAGGCGATTCAGGGCGCGTCAGAATGGGTGCTGAATACTATAAAACACGGCTATTCGCTTCAATTCGCTCGTCGCCCTCCGCGCCTTATAGCACAGATGGAGACGAGAGTGAGTTCAGAAGCTGCGCACCTGCTTCAAGCAGAAATAGCGAAGCTGCTGCGCAAAGGGGCTATAGAACAGGTTCATCCTTCTCTGAGCGAGTCGGGCTTTTACAGCCGCTACTTCCTCGTACCCAAGAAGGACGGAGCGTTAAGACCTATTTTAGATCTGAGACATCTGAACAAAGCCCTCATGAGACGGCCGTTCAAAATGATCACAACCAGAAAAATCCTCGCGCAGATTCGCCCAGGAGACTGGTTTATCTCTCTCGATCTAAAAGACGCATACTTTCAGATCTAGATAACTCCCCGTCACAGGCCATTCTTGAGATTCGCCTTCAACGGTCGAGTATATCAGTACACAGTCCTGCCCTTCGGCCTGTCCTTGGCACCCCGTACATTTACGAAATGCATGGACACGGCCCTCGCTCCCCTGAGAAAACAGGGAATGCGAATACTGAATTATCTGGACGATTGGCTTATTCTAGCGCAGTCAGAGACGGAACTTGTGTCTCACAGAACAGCGCTTCTCAGCATCTGGAGGAGCTGGGTCTCTCGGTCAACTGGACCAAGAGCTCGCTATCGCCCCGTCAGTCAATTTCCTTTCTTGGAATAGAACTGGACTCAGTGGCTATGACGGCCAGACTGTCGGAGCAGCGCGCGCGCCGCATCCGCCTCCTCGCCGCATCCCTCCAAATAGGCAGCCGGGCTCCGCTGAGGACATTCCAGCGTATCCTGGGGCATATGGCCTCAGCTGCAGCAGCGCTCCAGCTGGGCTTACTGCGCATGCGCCCGCTTCAACGCTGGCTGAAAGCGCGCGTGCCCCGCCGAGCCTGGGCGGCCGGCGGCTTGCGAGTCAGAGTGAATCAGAGCTGCATTTCAGCCCTGCAGCCCTGGCTGGCAGCCGAATGGTATCTCACAGGAGTGACTATGGGAGTGATTTCACACCGGAAAGTTGTCTCGACAGACGCTTCCAACCTAGGTTGGGGAGCGCTCTTCGAAGGCAGACCGGTCTGTGGCCGCTGGTCAGACCAGGAGAATCTCCTACACATAAACTGTCTAGAGATGCTCGCGGTCGAGAAAGCGCTCAAACACTTCCTCCCATTCCTCCACGGTCACCATGTTCTAGTCCGCACGGACAATACATCGGTAGTGGCCTATGTGAATCGCCAGGGCGGTGTCAGATCAAAGACGCTCTGCACCCTGGTGGAACGCCTCCTCGTGTGGGCTCAGCACTCTCTGCGCTCGCTGAGAGCCGCGCATGTGCCTGGCCACCTGAACGAGGGCCCCGACAGACTGTCCAGGGACAACGTTCCCCCTGGGGAGTGGTCTCTACACCCCCAAACAGTCCAGTCACTGTGGCGCCGTTTCGGCAAATCGAAAGTCGACCTTTTTGCGTCAAAAGACAACGCTCATTGCCCAGAGTTCTTCTCGAAGAACGAGGACGCGCTGGCCCAGACCTGGCCCAGCGGCCCGCTGTACGCTTTTCCCCCGGTCTCTCTGCTGCCTCAGGTCATCAAGAGAATCAGGGAAGCGCGCCACACAGTGCTCCTCATAGCCCCATACTGGGAGAACCAAGCTTGGTTCCCGGATCTAATACAGCTGGCAGACTCAGCCCCCTGGCCGATACCGGTGAAGAGAGACCTTCTCTCTCAAGCCCGCGGCTCGATATGGCATCCCCATCCAGAGCGCTGGTCTCTGCATGCGTGGAGCCTCAACGATTACACGCTGATCTGCCAGACGGGGTCATGAACACGATCATACAATCTAGAGCCCCCTCTACGAGGTGGCTCTACATGTCGAAATGGTCAGTGTTTAACAGATGGTGCACTGCTAAGGGGCTCGATCCGCAGACATGTGGGGTATCGCGAGTACTGTGTTTCCTTCAAGAGCTACTGGACGCGGGCAGGTCCCCCTCCACGCTCAAAGTCTATGTTGCGGCCATTTCAGCGCTCTCTGTTTCAGAGCTGGGCCGCGCATTAGGAAGGAACGAGTTCGTCATCCGCTTCCTTAGGGGAGCCAGGAGGATGAACCCCCCGCGACCCCCCTCGGTTCCTATGTGGGATCTTTCTCTGGTCTTGGAGGCCCTGAGAGCGCATCCCTTCGAACCCTTGGAAACTGTGGATATGAAATACCTCACGCTCAAGACCGTTTTTCTGATAGCACTGTCTTCAGTCAAACGAGTGGGAGACCTACACGCGTTATCTATTAACGCCGCGTGCCTCGAGTTCGGACCTAATGACTCCAAAGTCATTCTCAGACCGAGGCATGGGTACGTTCCCAAAATTTTGGGCACTCCCTTCAGAGCACAGGTCATTTCTCTCTCAGCCCTGCCAACTCACGGCAGCGAGGCCGATAGTAATCTCCTCTGCCCGGTCAGGGCGTTGAGAAACTACATTTCACGGTCCGCCGCTTTCAGGCGCTCGGAGCAGCTCTTTGTTTCGTTTGGTGGGTGCACCAAGGGTCTCGCCGCCTCGAAACACAGCCTGTCCAGATGGATAGTGGACGCTATTGCTGCTGCTTATGCGTCTAAAGACCTGCAGTGCCCATTGGGCATTCGAGCTCACTCCACCAGAGGCATGGCCTCGTCGTGGGCATGGTCCAGCGGGATTCCCATTCATGACATTTGTGCAGCGGCAGGCTGGGCCTCCCCCTCCACATTTGTCAGGTTTTACAACCTGGATGTTCCCGCCTTGCAGGCGAAAGTGTTATCAGTCTAAGTCTCGCGTATGCCAGCCCACTATCTGTGCGCGGGCTACGTTGTGTGATTTAGCTCTACTGGTTGAGCTGCACTATGCAGGGAATTGTCAGTTCAGACCGGCCGTGCCGCTCCTAACCCCCTAGTGTGTGCTTATGTACGGCGCTAGCCCTCTTTGGGCCGCCCGGCTCTCTGCTATCACGTTCGGCTCTCCCTGGGACTCATTCAGTGGATGCTGGGCGCGCACGGCGTTGACAAGGGCGTTCCCGTAGCGTAGCAACTACGCAATACGAGAGAACCTCTCGTAAGAGAACGTTTCGGTTACTAACGTAACCTCTGTTCTCTCTAGAAGAGGGAACGAGTATTGCGTAGCCCGCCGTGCTCGCGCCACGAGCTCATTTCGCTTCATGCGACAGAAACCAGAGAAGCAGCCTCCGAGCCCTGTTTATATACGCTAAGCCACACCCCTTTTCGCGGGCTGTGACGCATTAAGCGCGCCAAGCGCGCTCATTGGTCGTGACGTCACGCCAAGGGCTCAGCGGTAGGCTGCTGCAGTTGCCGCAGGGCAGCCAATGGGCACGCTAGTAAGCTTGCCCTAGGTCTGCAGGCTGCCGCACTGCGTTGACAAGATTATAAAAATTAAGGATAATTTTTTGGCTTCAGTATCTCGAGAAAGAAAGGCTTTCCCGTAGCGTAGCAACTACGCAATACTCGTTCCCTCTTCTAGAGAGAACAGAGGTTACGTTAGTAACCGAAACGTTATATGATGGTCTACGAAAAATACACATTTAATTATCTTATTAAAATACATGATCAGGGTTTTAGCACCTACGCCTCGTTTTGAGCCAGGAAAAACCCGGATTATTACATAGATTTGGGTGGAGAAAAGTCTTTGTTCATCAATTATGCACAGAGTTAATGCTCAGCTGCAAAAGCATTAGTCTGAACAACAGTCTGAAACACTAAAAGTTAAGTAAATGAAATTATAGTATTAGGGCCAATATGAAATAAATAAATGAAAATACACCCGAATTCCAGAAAAGTTGGGACATTTTTTAAATTTGAATAAAATGAAAACTAAAAGACTTTTAAACCAGACTTTTGAGCCAATATTTTATTCACAATAGAACATAGATAACATAGCAAATGTTTAAACTGAGAAAGATTACAATTTTGTGCACAAAATGAGCTCATTTCAAATTTGATTTCTGCAACAGGTCTCAAAATAGTTGGGACGGGGCATGTTTACCATGGCGTAGCATCTCCTTTTCTTTTCAAAACAGTTTGAAGACGTCTGGGCATTGAGGCTATGAGTTGCTGGAGTTTTGGTGTTGGAATTTGGTCCCATTCTTGCCTTACATAGATTTCCAGCTGCTGAAGAGTTCGTGGTCGTCTTTGACGTATTTTTCGTTTAATGATGCGCCAAATGTTCTCTATAGGTGAAAGATCTGGACTGCAGGCAGGCCAGTTCAGCACCCGGACTCTTCTACGACGAAGCCATGCTGTTTTCATAGCTGCAGTATGTGGTTTTGCATTGTCCTGCTGAAATAAACAAGGCCTTCCCTGAAATAGACGTTGTTTGGAGGGAAGCATATGTTGCTCTAAAACCTTTATATACCTTTCAGCATTCACAGAGCCTTCCAAAACATGCAAGCTGCCCATACCGTATGCACTTATGCACCCCCATACCATCAGAGATGCTGGCTTTTGAACTGAACGCTGATAACATGCTGGAAGGTCTCCCTCCTCTTTAGCCCGAAGGACACGGCGTCCATGATTTCCAACAAGAATGTCAAACTTGGACTCGTCTGACCATAGAACACTATTCCACTTTGAAATAGTCCATTTTAAATGAGCCTTGGCCCACAGGACACGACGGGGCTTCTGGACCATGTTCACATATGGCTTCCTTTTTGCATGATAGAGCTTTAGTTGGCATCTGCTGATGGCACGGCGGATTGTGTTTACCGACAGTGGTTTCTGGAAGTATTCCTGGGCCCATTTAGTAATGTCATTGACACAATCATGCCGATGAGTGATGCAGTGTCGTCTGAGGGCCCGAAGACCGCGGGCATCCAATAAAGGTCTCCGGCCTTGTCCCTTACGCACAGAGATTTCTCCAGTTTCTCTGAATCTTTTGATGATGTTATGCACTGTAGATGATGAGATTTGCAAAGCCTTTGCAATTTGACGTTGAGGAACATTGTTTTTAAAGTATTCCACAATCTGTTTACGCAGTCTTTCACAGATTGGAGAGCCTCTGCCCATCTTTACTTCTGAGAGACTCTGCTTCTCTAAGACATACCTTTAATAGCTAATCATGTTACAGACCTGATATCAATTAACTTAATTAGTCACTAGATGTTCTCCCAGCTGAATCTTTTCAAAACTGCTTGCTTTTTTAGCCATTTGTTGCCCCCGTGCCAACTTTTTTGAGACCTGTAGCAGGCATTCAATTTGAAATGAGCTAATTAAGTGGATAAAAGTGTAAAATTTCTCAGTTTAAACATTTGCTATGTTATCTATGTTCTATTGTGAATAAAATATTGGCTCATGTGATTTGAAATTCCTTTAGTTTTCATTTTATTCAAATTTAAAAAACGTCCCAACTTTTCCGGAATTTGGGTTGTATGTATATTATTACGTTGTTTTTTTTTTTTGGGAAGGGGGACCCCCCAAGAGCTTTGACACAATTCGAACACTGCGTAAATGTGTCCAGAAAAGCGGCCAGACAGTGACGGAATATGCTGCTGAGCTGCGCCAACTCGCTGCAAAGTGTGATTTCGGGGACAGGCTAGATGAAGCTCTACGTGATGGATTTGTCAGCGGAGTCAGTTCTGAGGCATGCCAGCGCAAATTACTCTCAGAGGATAGACTGACTTTTGCGAGAGCTGTGGAGCTTGCTGTTAACATGGAGACAGCCCACCGAGATGCGCAGCAGTACCGGAAAGGGGATGATGTCACCGCTGTTCACAAGGTAAAGGGGAGACGGCGCTTGCCTTCAAAACAAGAAGGGTGCTATAGATGTAAAGGAAAGGATCATAGCGCCAGTGATTGTTACTACAAAAATGTAAAGTGTCATAAATGTGGCAAAGTCGGGCATATTCAGAAGGCATGCAGGACTGGGGGGCGGACACATGAGAGGCAGGAGAAAAAGGGAAAGAGAAACAGTGAGCGAAAAGAAGAAAAAATGACAGGCTACGTACAAGCTGACGAAATAGAAGATGAAATTCGGATGTTTTCTGTGTTCAGTGCAAGTGGTGCTGGCCGATGGCCATACAGGGCAATTTTTGATGTAAATGGAAAAAAAGTGCCGATGGAAATTGACACAGGAGCAGGAGTCAGCATTATCTCAGAAAATGTGTATGAGCAGTCATTCTCACATGTGCCACTGGAGAGCAGCAGCGTCGCACTGAAGGGCTATTCAGGAGAGACCATTCCAGTGAAAGGACAGTTCATTGCAAAAGTGACTTATGGAAATCAGATTGCTGATCTACCACTCATAGTAGTGGCTGGAGGAGGTCCTTCGCTGTGTGGGCGTGAATGGCTGGATCAAATCAAACTGAACTGGAAAATGATTAAAAAAGTCATAGAAAACGTTACGCACCCAACAACTAAACCCAAGTCAATCCAAGATGTGTTGGATAAACATGCTGATATTTTCAAAGACGAGTTGGGGACATTAAAGGGCATTAAAGCAGCAATCTGTGAAGCCTGACACAGTTCCAAGGTTCCACAAAGCCCGTGTCCTGCCCTTCGCAATGAAAGAAAGGGTAGAAAAAGAACTGGAACGCCTGGAAAAAGATGGTGTCATCAGCCCTGTGAAGCACAGCGAGAGCTGCTCCAGTGGTCCCTGTAACCAAGCGGGACGGTGGACTCCACTTGTGCGGCGACTATAAGGTAACTGTGAACATGGCTACAAACATACCCACTACCACGCATTGAAGAGGTTCTGGCAGCATTATGTGGGGGGAAGATATTCAAGTCAAGTCAAGTCAACTTTATTTATATAGCGCTTTTCACAATACAGATTGTATCAAAGCAGCTTCACAGTATTAAATAAAATAGTACATCAGTGTTTGTTTCTAATGTAAAACGTCCACGTTTGGTAATGCTGATCAATAGTATTGTTGATTGATTAATTAAATTAAGTATCCCCAACTGAGCAAGCCAAAGGCAACAGTGGCAAGGAACCGAAAAACTCCATCAGGTGACCTAATGGAGAAAAAAAAAAAACCTTGGGAGAACCCAGGCTCAGTCGGGGGCCAGTTCTCCTCTGGCGTTTATGAACTAGAGACCGGATTTAACTGTAAGATTAAAAATATTATATAAATGCCTGGCTGAAGAGATGCGTCTTTAATTTAGTTTTAAACTGGGAGAGCGAGTCTGAGCAACGAACAGTCTCAGGAAGGCTATTCCAGAGTTTTGGAGCTAAATGTGAAAATGATCTCCCTCCTTTGGTTGATCTGGATATCCTAGGTATGACCAAAAGCCTCGAATTTAGTGATCTTAAAGAGCGAGATGGATTATAGGGCGATAGAAGATCTGTTAAATAATCTGGAGCTAAGCCGTTTAGGGCTTTATAAGTCAGTAGCAATACCTTGTAATTAATACGGAACTTTATAGGTAACCAATGTAGTGATGATAAAATTGGTGTTATATGGTCAAATTTTCTTGATCTAGTAAGAACTCTAGCGGCGGCATTTTGGACTAACTGTAGCTTGTTTATTGAGGATGCAGGACAACCAGCTAATAAAGCATTACAGTAATCTAGTCTCGAGGTCATGAACGCATGAACTAACTTTTCTGCATCATAAACAGATAGCATATTACATAGCTTAGCAATGTTTCTAAGGTGGAAAAAGGCTGTTTTTGTAACATATGAAATATGATTTTCAAAAGACAGTTTGCAGTCAAGTAAAACACCCAGGTCTTTTACTGTAGAGGATAAAGTAACAGGACATCCTACGATGTTAAAGTTGTATTGTGAGAGGTTTCTAAAAACCTCTAAATTAGTTTGTTTCCATTTACGCTCTAAATTACGGGTTTCTCTCTTTAGTACACGCGTAGTATTGTTGTACCATGGTGCTTTAATTTTCTCTCTGACCTTTTTTAGTCTAATAGGTGCAACAATATCCAATTTTCCAGAGAGAATGGTGCTCATAGTGCTGGTTAGTTCCTCTAGTTCATCTGTTTGTTTGGGTTCACTGAGCAGCTGAGACAGATCCGATAAGCAATTTGAAAAATTATCTATGGTGGATGGAAGGATTGTTCTGCCTAATCGATAATGCGGCGCAGCATGATATATTACAGGGGTACGTAATATGCAAGTTACCATGTAATGGTCAGTTACATCATCACTTTGTGGAATGATATCTATATCGGTTGGATCGGTTCCATATGATATAATTAAATCGAGTGTATGATTAAAACGATGAGTTGGTCCGGTAACGTTTTGCTTAACCCCAAAGGAGTTTAATAAATCTATAAACGCAGCCCCTAACGCATCATTTTGATTATCTACGTGTATGTTAAAATCTCCAACAATTAATGCTTTATCGACATTGACCAATAGGTCTGAGAGAAAATCTGCAAATTCTTTTAGGAAATCAGCGTAAGGCCCTGGCGGTCTATATACGGTAACCAAGGCTAAAGATAATAGGGATGTTTTTCTATCTTCTAAGAGCGTAACATTTAGTACAAGTACAAGTAAACTTATAACCCGTTTTCTGAGTAACACTAAGAAAATCTCTATAGATTGTTGCAATACCGCCGCCACGACCAATCAGACGGGGCTTATGCTTATAGGAGTATCCTGATGGAGTAGACTCATTTATACCGAAATAATCATTTGGTTTAAGCCAGGTTTCAG
The DNA here is from genome assembly GCF_949319135.1 of Squalius cephalus. Taxonomy (NCBI): domain Eukaryota; kingdom Metazoa; phylum Chordata; class Actinopteri; order Cypriniformes; family Leuciscidae; genus Squalius; species Squalius cephalus. Next base: position 25,548,818 of record NC_137132.1, read on the forward strand.
TAAGGCAAAGTACATCAATGCTATTATCTGTGACTATTTCATTTACAATAACTGCCTTAGGTGTGAGTGATCTAATATTTAAAAGACCTAGCTTTAGAAATTTTTTTTGTTTACTAATAGCAACATTTTCTGTTTTAATAACAATTAGATTTTTCCTAGATCCTGCAGTAGATTTATTATTTGATCGCACTAAACGAGGAATAGACACAATTTCTATGCAATGTTCTACACTAGTATTTATATCAGTTAATTTGGTGCAGCACAGACTATGATTTGGACTTTTGGTTACTAGTCAAAAGGTATTTAACATTTTGGAGATGTTATCCGACAGAAGATCCGCTCCGAATCTGCTTGGGTGTAAGCCATCAGCACGGAAAAGCCTAGGACGCTCCCAAAACAGATTCCAATTATTTACAAAGAGCAGTTTCTGCTCATTGCACCATGACGTTAACCATTCATTTAGCGCGAATAATCTACTAAACTTGTCATGTCCTAGACGGTACGTGGGAAGTGGTCCTGACACAATGATCATTATATCAGGCGATGTGCTGCGTACCGTATCGATCAGATTCCTGAAGTCTTTCTTCAGAACTTCCGTCTGGCGCAGCCTGATGTCGTTCACTCCCGCGTGCAGGACAACAGTTCCGACGCGCTCGTTCAGAATTTTGGGAACGCGAGCAGCGATTTCAGAAACACGAGCACCAGGAAAGCAGTGACTGTGCACTTTACTTTTACCTAATGTAGCGTGGACGTGCCGAACGATGGAATCGCCGATGATCACAGCATCGCGTTCTGTTTCGCGAAGAGGGGAGAAGCGGTTTTGTGTGGATAACTTGAAAACCGGGAGGGTCGGAGAGGGTCTTGGTCTAGACCTGACTCGCGTCTTCCGCTGCGGAAATATCCAGGCTTCGTGGTGGCATGTTGGAGCTGGAGTGAACGAGACCATGGCTGATCGTGACCTCGGCGCTCGGGACCGATGCTGAGTAACGCATGGAGTAGACGAGGTCGGAATCAGCGGGTTAACGTTAGTAACGTTAATCTCTGATTTGTGTGCATCGGCGCGTGATGTTTCAAGAGCTAACCACCGGTCTATCAGTTCGGCTTGTCTCACTAAAAGGTTGTGGATCTGTTTCTCAACAGCTTCCAGCTCAGACTGCACCGCGTGCAGCTCAAATGTGTCCTCACCTGCACCAAAAGGTAGACTACTTACATCTGATATATTCGCCATTTTAACAGATGGACAGTAAGTTAGCAACGACGCTACTAGTGATGCTATCAATATTAATACTAATTTATGACTGAAGTCTTAGATATAATCCGTTTTTAGCTTTTTAGTGGTACGGGTGTAGAGTAGACGCACGATAGGCGAAAAATGTTTGTAAGTGAGTGTTGAGAAGACGCGTTCAGCCGTGATCCACGGATGTAACCTATAGGAGTATCCAGCGTTGGATCACTAATAGGCTTGAGACGCGTCTGCTCAACAGTCCGCGTTGTAACTATGAGGTTTGAGCAGTAGTGCTTCTCAGTGAGGAAAAGTAGAAAATGTTTGTTGTAAGTAAGTTTAAAGAGTAAAATCGAGAATTATAAATCAAATCGATGGAGCTCCAAAGACAACAACGCGTTCAGACGCGACGCATGCGCATTCGAAAACAGGAAGTCAGGAAGGGTAGCAAACAGTAGCAAAAAGTTCTCCAAAATTGACCTGGCAGCCGCTTACCAACAAGTCCTCCTAGATGACGAGTCAAAAAAGTATACAACTGTGAACACGCATAAAGGACTGTTTGTGTACAATCGGCTTTGCTTTGGCATTAATTCTGCTGTCAGTATTTTCCAAAGGATCATGGAGAACGTGATGAAGGACCTCAACATCGTGGTCTATTTGGATGACCTGCTGGTGATGGGCAGGGACGAAACTGAGCATCTGATTAACCTGGAGTTCTACAGCGGCTGCAAGAAAATGGCCTGAGAGTAAAAAAGGCAAAGTGTGACTTTGGGAAAACACAAATCGAGTACCTAGGTCACATGTTGGGTGGAAAAGGAGTCTTCCCTTCTAAAGACAAGGTCAGAGCCGTGCATGATGCTCCAACACCCACAAACATCAAAGAACTCAGAGCTTTCCTGGGGTAAGTGAACTATTATGGACGTTTTTTGCCACAGCAAAGTACTGTTTTGGCCCCACTTTACAAACTGCTGAAGGACCAAACAAAATGGGGGTGGAGTAAAGTGGAACAGAGCGCTTTTGATAGGTGCAAAGAAATGTTAGCCAGTGACAAGGTGTTAGTTCACTATGATCCGAACCTGCCGCTTTCTCTCGCATGTGACGCTTCAGCGTACGGAATTGGAGCCGTTATTCAGCACACAACACCTGATGGACAAGAACATCCAATAGCCTATGCTTCTCGTACGTTCTCACCGGCGGAGAAGAACTATTCACAAATTGAAAAGGAGGCGTTGAGCCTGGTGTATGGAGTGAAGAAATTCCACCATTATCTGTGGGTGCGGAAGTTCAACTTGATCACCGACCATAAACCTCTGCTCACGCTGTTTGGAGAACATAAAGGACTTCCAACAATGGCAGCAGCGCGTATACAGAGGTGGGCTATTATACTGTCTCCCTATGATTATCACATAATCTACTGCCAATCAGAAGAACACGGCAACGCAGATGGTCTGTCTCGTGTCCCACTGCCGGAAACTACGGACGCAGGAACAGAGACAATGACAGCATACCTACATGCACTAATCTGTGAACACCTGGAAGATGTACCACTGAGTGCAAAACAGATTTCCAAGGTAACACGCAAGGATGCAGAGCTATCTAGGCTGCACAGATACATCATGGAAGGGTGGCCAAAAGAAGTATCAGAAGAACTGAAAGTGTACTACAAAAAAAGAGAGGAACTATCTGTTGAGCAAGGTTGTGTTCTATGGGGGACAAGAGTAGTGGTGCCTACAAAGCTGAGAACAGCAGTGCTTAATGAGATCCACAGCAGACACCCTGGCATTGTAAAGATGAAGACCGTTGCAAGGCAATATGTCTGGTGGCCACATGTAGACATAGACATTGAAAAAACCTGTAAGCAGTGTGACAGGTGCCAGTTGGAGCAGCATATGCCACGCCAAGTTCCTCTGCACCCCTGGGAGTTTCCGGGAGAGGTTTGGAAAAGGCTTCACATTGACTTTGTGGGTCCATTCATGGGTCACATGTTTATGATAGTTGTAGACGCATATTCTAAGTGGCTGGAGGTTTTCAAGATGGCACAAATAACGTCCTCCGCAACCATTTCAAGGCTTCTGAGACTTTTTGCGTCATATGGATTACCAGAGCAAATTGTCACAGACAACACCACGACCTTCTCGTCAGATGAGTTTCAGCTGTTCATGAAAAGGAACGGTATCCTTCACACGACTAGTGCACCAAGGCATCCAGCTACCAATGGCCTCGCTGAGAGGTATGTTGCCACATTCAAAGCAGGCATGAAGAAGCTGGATGGAGAGGATTTGAGTGTTGAGGACAAAGTCTCGCATTTCTTACTGCGATATCGCACAACTCCCAATAGTGCGACTGGAGAGTCACCCGTAGATTGCTATATAATCACCATTCTGTGTAAGAAGTGTAGTTTTAAGTTGGTGTTATATGTTTATGCACTATGTGGAGATTACCTTTAATTTTAAAGGAGAGGTAATGTGGTGTATTTAATACTATTAATATGTGCATTAAGGTTGACCCTGAAGACTTGCCGTTGTTAGCTAGTGTGTCTTCTGTGCATGTCATAACAAAGTTGAGTCTGTAATACCCTCATGTTGAGCCTTTTGTGTTACGCCCAGATCTCACTTATAAAGCGATAAAACGCGCGCCTTGCCTAGTTATTTAAGTACACATCATATATATATATATATATATATATATATATATATATATATATATATATATATATATATATATATATAGCTGCAACGTGATCTCATGATAATACGTGTGTATTTTTACATAAAGTGTAGTTCTACCAGAAAGACTCGGAGAATAGATATTGCAACAATCGTGCATTTATTAGTGACCCAGCAAGCAATATGTGCGATAAAGTATTTGGCGTAGGCCCCGTCCGTAACTCGCAATCCGAGGGTACGGATTCAGCATTTCCTGCCTGAAGATGAAGGCAGGGGCGCAGCTGACCCCCTGTGAGGTATTGGAAGGGACCGTCCTGGTGGTGGTGGGGAGGTTGGAGGGGAAGGGACCATCCTGCGGTGGTAGAGAAGATGGAGGAAAGAACAATCTTGATGGTGGAGGGAAGAACCATCTTGGTGGTGGTGGGGTGGATGGTGGTGAGTGAAGCGTTCAGCATCTGCAAACTCAGACAAGTGTAAGTACAGGTCCTTTATACTTCTAGTATTAGACGTGAATGGATAGATGAGAAGGAGATAAGTGACGCAACAATTGAGTCTTCCCGGCAGAACTTACGCTAAAGCTTCCATTTCTACCATACGTACATTTATTTATGTTTTATACACACAGAAACGTATAATACTGACGTATTGACAGCACAAAAACGTAATTTATTTACGTATAAACAACTTAACCGACGTACAAATTTTTACGTATTCCTATTTAACTTATGCATTAAAATTGTGGCATTAATGTTTTGACTCTATTGCATTCAACTGTCTTATCAATTAAATTTTCAGTCGCATTTGTTAATACAGTTTAACGTTACTCATATATTAATGTTACTCATAAATAATAACATTTCGCTCGTTTTGGAGGATTAGCCAACATTGTGTTAAACAAGAATACACTTTAAAACCTTAAAAATACCTTCTTTAATTGTTTAACCATTTTGTAATATTTGGTTTATTTACCGTGAGACACAAGGCGTTTTCTCCTATAGACCCATAATACACTAAAACACAACATAAATTCACAAAAGACATACATTTTATTAGCTTGATGTAATCCAAATCTTTAGAATCCATACGTTGTTTGCAAGAAACAGATCCAAATTCAGCCCTTTATCCAGCGATCTTCATCTCCATTTCTCAGCAGAGACCGTAAACGTGTCTGTCTGTTGTTTTTCTTTATAATTGCAGCCTACGTAGTTTTAAGAAATTGTTAGGTTTAGGGGTAGGGGTAGGATTAGTGGCTCAAACTATCTTTTAATGCTATATTGTTAATAAAACTGCCATTTCTCTACACATATCTGTCCATTACGTTTATCCTTTTAATATATAAAATGGGTATGTTTAGGTGTGGGAGTAGGGTTAAGGGATCTTACATTTATAATCTATAAAATGGTAAAAGGGAAATTATACAGATATCTTTATGATATGAAATATTCGTAAATAGTTTACGTTTTTTAACTGTAAAAACGTAATAATGTTACGTTTAAACGTTGCAGATACGTCCATATTATAACTTTCAGCATATCCAAACGTACAAAAAAGTATGTTTTCTATCTTTGAAAATTAAAGTGTAAAGTCATCTTTTCTCGAGATACTGAAGCCAAAAATTATCCTTAATTTTGTGTATATTGTCAACGCATTGCAGCAGCTGGCATGCAGATGACGTGCTTAACTGATGACAGGGCTATCAGAAAAGCGGTCTTGAGCGAAAGGTATTTCAGATCCACGGTCTGCAATGGTTCAAAGGGATGTGCTTTCATGGCCTCCAGGACCACAGAAAGATCCCACATAGGGACAGATGGGGGTCGCGGGGGATTCATCCTCCTGACTCCTCTTAGGAAGTGGATGACTAGTTTATTCCTTCCCATTGCCTGGCCACGCGTCGACTCCGCGAACGCCGCAATAGCCGCAACATAAACTTTGAGCGTGGAAGGGGACCTGCCCTTATCCAGCAGCTCTTGAAGGAAAACAAGTACCTCAGCGACTCCACAGGTTTGTGGATCAGAGCCTTTTGCCGTGCACCAGCTCGCGAACACCGACCATTTCGACGCGTAGAACCTTCTCGTGGAATGAGCTCCAGACTGCGTGATCGTGTTCACCACCCCTTCTGGCAGGCCAATGGGTATCCATTGATTATCCATGCATGCAGAGACCAGCGCTCTGGATGAGGATGCCAAATCGAGCTTGAGAGAGGAGATCTCTTCTCACCGGAATCGGCCACGGAACTAGATCCGTCAGCTGCATCAGCTCTGGGAACCAGACTTGATTCTCCCATCGTGGGGCCACAAGGAGCACTGAATGGCCAGCCTCCCTGATTCTCCTGATTACCTGTGGTAATAGCGAGATCGGGGGAAAAGGTGTGGGAGGAAGTGCCTCAGCGCGTTCTCAACCGCCATCATCTCTAGACAGTTTATGTTAAGACGCTTTTCCTGGTCTGACCACTGGCCAAAGACCGGTCTGCCCTCGAAAAGTGAGCCCCAACCCAGGTTGGATGCGTCTGTCGAGATAACTTTTCGGCGTGAGGTGGCTCCCATCGTCACCCCGATCGGTACCAATCGGCCGCTGTCCAGGGCTCCAGAGCTGAGAACAGCTCTGAGTCACTCTGATGCACAGACCGCCGAGAGCCCAAGCTCGGTGTGGTACTCGTGCATTCAACCAGCGCTGTAGCGGGCGCATACGTAGCAGACCCAGCTGAAGCACTGCTGCGGCTGATGCCATGCAGCCTAGCATTCTCTGAAAAGTTTTCAGGGGAACGAGGCTGCCTGTCCGGAATGAAGCGGCCAAGAGTCGAATGCGGCGCGCACGCTGCGTCGACAGGCGAGCCATCATAGACACGGAATCCAGATCTATTCCCAGAAAAGAGATCGTCTGGCTGGGTAGCAATGAGCTCTTGGTCCAGTTGACCGTGAGACTCAAGCTTTCCAGGTGGCTGAGAAGCAACGTTCTGTGAGATATTAACTCTATCTCCGACTGTGCTAAAATCAACCAATCGTCCAAGTAATTTAATATTCGCATGCCCTGACTTCTGAGGGGAGCGAGAGCTGCGTCCATGCACTTCGTGAAGGTACGGGGTGCTAGGGACAGGCCAAAAGGGAGGACGGTTTATTGATATACCTGACCGTTGAAGGCGAATCTCAAGAATGGCCTGTGACAGGGTATTATCTGAATCTGAAAGTAAGCGTCTTTCAGATAGAGAGAGATAAACCAGTCTCTCGGGCAAGGATTTGCCTGGTCGTGAGCATTTTGAACGGTCGTCTGACGAGAGCTTTGTTCAAATGTCTCAGATCTAGGATCGGTCTGAGATCCCCATCCTTCTTTGGAACGAGGAAATAATGGCTGTAAAAACCTGACTTGCTCTGGGAAGGCTGTACTGGTTCTATGGCCCCCTTGCATAACAGCTTTGCTAATTCTGCACGAAGCAGGTGTGCTACTTCTTGATTCACTTTTGTCTCGGTCCGTGCTAGAAAGCGTGGAGGACGGCGAGCAAATTGCAGTGAATAGCCCTGTGTTACTGTGTTCAGCACCCATTCTGACACGCCTGGAATAGCTTCCCACGCTTTCGCGTGCATAGCTAGGGGTCGAATAGCCTCTAGGTTCCGATCGCCACCTGGCGTGGGCTCGTGAATCTGAAACTGAGGTACCGGTGTGGCGAGCGCACTCTCGATGCTTGAACACAGCGGCGCCCTGAAAGCGGCAGCTGGTCAGTTTACATGTAACATCCTGGTCGCCTTGAGCGGGGAACATTTCATGGAGAAAACCCCGGGACGCGTGTGTAGCGCCGGGCGTGTTGTGTTTATCAGTAAGCGTGAATGCTAGCGGGCAGGCACAGGACTTACATTTAACACATTGCCGGTGAATGCCGGCTTTATAAGTTTTAACCCCTGAGATACAAGTGTGGTAGAGCGGGCGGTGAGTAGGTGTCGGCGCTGAATTGTGGCCACATTTCCTACATCTAACACTCGAGCGGCGTACGCCAGCTTTATGAGAGTGGGCTCTGCGTGAGTGAGTGATACAGGGGGAACCGTGCTTGTGTGTAGGGGTGAACACTGGGAAGCGGGCACATTTTCTACACTCAAGACACCATCGACATGAGTCGGATAACCAGAAATGTAACTCTTTATGAGATTTCTCTGGGCTGCCGTGAAAAAGGCATTTTGGTGCAGGTGAGCGGGTACTGCAACGCGCTCGGTGACTGCAAAGTACACATCTGCAGTCGCCTTCATTAAGGGAACTGACAGAGCGAAACGCTTTGATGGTGGTCCTGCCGCGGCGGGACTTAACCATCTTTTCCTCCTTGATGCTAGGAGGGCTTCGCGGGCTCAGGTGCCAGCGCAATCCTAGGCCGGGGACCCCGCGGGGGAGGCGGCCTGCGGCGGCTTGATGAGCACGATCTCTGACGCGTGCCTTGGCGTCGATGCGAAGGTGGAGGCTGGGAGGGCTGTTGGGTAGAGCTCCGGGCAGGAGGCTGCTTTTGAGAGCGGCCTGCGGCAGAACTCGAGCGTCGAGGCAAGAAGAGCTTCATGGCCTGAGTGGTCTTCTGCACTTCAGAGAACCGGTCGACAATCCCACTTACAGCTGGTCCAAAGAGGCCGGACAGAGAGAGCGGGGTGTTGAGAAACACGGCCCGCTCAGCCTCCCTCATGTCTGCCAATGTGAACCAGAGATGCCTCTCTGTAACTGTGAGCGAAGCCATGCACCTCCCAATAGCCTGGGACGCGGAATTAGTAGCGCGCAGGGAAAGGTCCGTCGCGCTGCGTAAGTTCATGATGATGGCCTTGTTCGTGCCTTTCTCGTCCCATTGACGGAGGAGATCAGCTTGAAGGATCTGAAGAACTGCCATCGAGTGCAGGGCGGAAACAGCCTGTCCGGCGGCAGTGAAAGTGCGGCCGACGAGAGCTGAAGTGGCCCGGCAAGCTTTGGACGGGAGGGCAGACTTCGAGAGCTCATTGTGGAGCTCTGGCAGGAAGGGCGCTGACCTGGAGGCAGACACGTGGCGGCGGCCAGGCAGAAAGCACCCATCAAGCCTGTTGGGTGCGGGCTCCTCAGGCGGGGACCACTCGAGGCCGAGCTGGTCGATGGCCTTAGTGAGGAGGCGAATGAGTTCCGCATCCACGCTGGCCCGGGTTCCACAGGAACCTCTCTTAACGAGAATTTTTCAGTTCTCGTTGAAGGGAACCTATTATGCAAAATTCACTTTTACATGGTGTTTGAACATAAATGTGTGTTGGCAGAGTGTGAGCAAAACCACCCTAGAATGATAAAAATCCACCCAGTGTTTTTTTTAAAATCTCAATAAATCATAAGCACTGTCTCAGAATGAGCTGTTCTCAGATTCGGCGCAATGTGACGTAGAATTGAGCAGGCCCCTCCCACGACTGTTGAGTGACACTTCAGTTTGAGCCTAGACCCGCCCTGAGTGAGCTGGACACAGAGTCCGCCATTGTTCGACGCTTGAGCAGCTGTAGACAAGAATGTCTCCTAAGCGATTGAGGTGTGTTGTTGATGGATGTAAGAATGAACATAGCAGTCTTCATTTACTCCCGTTGTTACTCAAGGATGGATCTGTACTGTTTGTGATCAAGCTTACACTCTCCGGAGCAACAGGCCTAACGTGACTGGACACGGAAGAAATGAAAGTGCGAGCGCGCCCTTTATGACAGCTCTTCGAGTCATTTTACGGATACAAGGTTTACCAGTTTATTTAGCACCCACTGAAAAGGTGTGTATATTTGTTTACTGTTAGTTGTAACGAGTGTTTTGTGTACTTCGCTGTGTATGTTGTTGATAATGAAAGGGAGGGAGAGAGAGAGAGTTTATGGATAAGACTTTAATGCACACTTCTTATACTATGTTTATTCAGCTCTTACAGAGATTCTCTGGAGTAAAACTAACGCTCATCTTTTGTGTGATGTACAATAAACTTCACTGAACTCGTCAGTATATTTTGGTCATCATTCGGATGATGCTCCGCCCCCTGTGCCGTGCAGCAGCAATTAATTTGCATTTAAAGGGCACACACTAAAACAGCGCGTTTTTCTGAGCCCCAAAAAATTACAATTTAAACATGCTGTAAAAAATTATCTGTTGGGTATTTTGAGCTAAAACTTCACATACATACTCTGGGGACATCAGAGACTTATTTTACATCTTGTGAAAAGAGTCATAATAGGTGCCCTTTAATGCTTATTTGGTGTAGTTCTCTTTCGGTTAATGAAGTCTGTTCACTTTTATCTTCGTTCTTGCGTCATACCTACAACATGCTCAGCCAAAGTGTGACAGGCGTTTCCACTAGTGACAGAAACTCAAAGATTTTCCAGCAAGCTGCAGTGTTTAATTCATTTCCTTCCTTTAGAAACTTCCTCATACCCACAAAACCAAATCCTCCTTCTCAAAGCTAAACGTTTAAAGACATGCAACAATGAGAGGACATTAATGTTGTCACAGAACATTTGTGAATATCTGAGATGTAACTGATGATTAAAACTGAAACTAAACCCACTTTTAGCTGTACTCGTATTTTAAATTGAATGATCTTAAAGAGACTGCACAATAATTAAGGCTACTATGTTTTGTGCCATGTGGAATCCAACAATAGTTTCGTGTAGTAGACTTTCAAACTGTTCTTCACTGTCATTGATGTCCCATGTCAACAGTTGAAATTGCACATGTAGACAGACACAAACACACTGATCGTTGACTCGATACATTTTAAAAATATTTAACTTGAGAGCATAATTTTTAAAATAAAATCAAGAGGCATAAGAAAAAGAAAATAAAAAATCAGCCATAAAGTGAACAGGATATCATGCACAACTAGACTGTGAATTACAGCAATTATACAGAAAAAAAGTAAAACATGTAACATTTTGTTTCACCCCATTTGTAACTTCAGATAAAAATGCCTGTGAAAGAAAGAAATAACAATTCCAAATTATAGTGACAGCTCTGTTTACAGATCTGGTTAAATGTTTATCATCTTACATGACATTTTTAACATGCACATGATTTTCCCATACCATCAAACACTAAGGCATGAAGATCGACAAAACTTGATCAATAATTAAAAAAAAGGGTAGCAGTTTTGGTAACTCAACTAAAACATGTTGAGTCATGTTGGCAACAGATCAAGCTGGATCAAAATATGAACCACATCATTTTGCTGTTTTTTGATGGTTTGAAGAAAGAACTGAGAGAGACGTGATAAATATATACATTCTTTGGCTGTAATTTTCTTCCTCGTCTCTGAGCAGACAGATTTCCTCTTGCTCAGAAGTGTGAATGAATGAAACAATGAAACAATGAAAAAATTAACCAGTTTTCACAGGTTTCTCAGTGGTTAAGTACCTATATTGTAAGGAAGTTTAAAGAGCCTTTGTCTTTTCCTGCATTGTGAACAAACTGTACAGAATATATTGTACACATTATAATGTTAACAACATTAATATCAAAATAAAACCTAAACAGCTAGCATTTAATTCAGCTTGGATCAAAATGATTTTGGTTACATTTTATTTCGATAGTCCACTTTGGACATAAAAACTTTACAAGTACATGTCAACTTACTCTCAGAGTATTAGTAGAATGTTAGGTTAGGGTTCGGGTTAGTAGAATAAGTTACCATTTACTTGTAAAGTCACTTATAGTCAATCTGATGTGTGGGGAGTGGGGACCATCTAAATAAGGTGTTAGCAGATATTAAAGTCATAGTTCACCCCAAATTTGTTTTTTTTACCCTCAAGTTGTTGCAAATAAAAGAAGATATTTTAAAGATTGTTGGTAGTCATACAGTAGCCATTGACTTCCAAAGTAAGAAAAATATGTCAAAGAGTTTATTGAACTGGCACATCTCACCTCAATGAACACAGAATGCCTAATGATCTTTTTTCGGGGAGGACTATCTGAACCGCTCAGTTCATTCATGCCCTTGCATGATCCTCACGGGACTTTAGAGCACGAACTGGCCCTTTTGTTGAGCGGCTCATCGTTTACTGTGGGCGGGGTAGAGGAGGAGCTCTGTGAACCCACAGTATCCCATGCCAAGCCTGCGCTCCATGTCTGCCCTGCCGAGCCTGCGCTCCACGTCAGTCCTTACGAGCCACAGCTTCACGTCAGTCCTGCCGAGCCAGAGCTTCACGTCAGTCCTGCCGAGCCAGAGCCTGTTCACGTCACATCTGCCGATCCAGAGCCTGTTCACGTCACGTCTGCCGATCCAGAGACTGTTCACGTCACTTCTGCCGATCCAGAGACTGTTCACGTCACGTCTGCCGATCCAGAGCCTGTTCACGTCACGTCTGCCGATCCAGAGCCTGTTCACGTCACGTCTGCCGATCCAGAGACTGTTCACGTCACGTCTGCCGAGCCAGTGTCTCCGGACAAGATGGCCACCGCCGAGCCAGTGTCTCCGGACAAGATGGCCGCCGCCATGCCGCCTGAGCCCTCAGCAGAGATGGCCGCCACCACGCCTGAACCTGAGCCCTCAGCAGACATGGCCGCCGCCACGCCACGCCTGAACCTGAGCCCTCGGCAGAGATGGCCGCCACCACGTTGCCTGAGCCCTCAGCAGAGATGGCCGCCGCCACGCCACGCCTGAACCTGAGCCCTCAGCAGAGATGGCCGCCGCCACGCCTGAACCTCCCTTGAACTGTCTGGTCCGCCCTGTAGCCCTGAACCGCCAGGTCCGCCTGGTCCCTCTGAACCGTCTGCTCCGCCCTGGCCGCCTGAAGGGTCGTCTCCTCCCTGGCCGCCTGAAGGGTCGTCTCCTCCCTGGTCGCCTGCACTGCCTGCTCCGCCCTGGTCGCCTGCACTGCCTGCTCCGCCCTGGCCTCCCGTCTTGCCGCAGTCTCCAGGTCCTCTTCCACTCCACGGGCCTGGTCCTCCATCCCGCCCCCGGGTCTGCCTCCGCTCCACCTCCCTCCTGGGCAATTTTTAGAGCGTCTGGAAGCCGCTCCTTTGAGGGGGGGCTATGTAACGTCACCAGCTGGAGTGCGCTTGAGAGCCACCAGAGGGCACTCCACACCAGACTATCATGTTTCACTCACAAACTACATCTCCCAAAATTCATTCTCTGCCTGGACTCATCAGCAGTCATTATCACATTCACCTGTGTCTCATTATCTTGTTTAGTTCACCCCATATAAGCCTGGTTCACCCCATCACTCACTGCGAAGTCTTGTTTTAGTGTCACACTGCAATTCCGAGCATTCTCCCTGGTTTCATGTCTCTTGGTTTTTGGATTTCTTGCCTGTTACGTGGATTACTCTTGCCTCTGCCCCCTGCCTGTTTTGTTTGTATGTTTGTTTGTACGGACTGCCTGCCTGTGTTTGACTTTGCCTGTACTTTGGATTACGCCTTTGGATTGCCCATAATAAAGCTGCATTTGGATCTAACCTTCGTGTCTCGGAGCAGTTCGTGACACATGTAGTTGCAAAGTTACTTGTATTTAGGAGAATGTTTAAGTTGACTATCAAAATAAAGTGTTACCTGATTATTAAACATTTGAATTCTAATAAAACTGACCAAGACCCATCAAACTTTTGCAGTTGCATCAAACTGGCTTTATCTTCCACTCATAAATATGTATAACCAATGGAGAGAGCTGACTTTTTTTGTAGATAACCAATAAAAAAGAAACAAAAAATGTATTAATAAACAATAAATAAACCAAACCAATAAAAACACTGTCAGTACTGTATCAGCAATATATAAAAAATATTACTTAATTTTATCAGTAAAGAAAATTGAGTGAACTACTGGATTATAATGCTTTCTAGAGAATAACGCATGAAATTTAAGTGATGTTGCAGAAAAGCACACTCTCTCCAGCAGCATTTCTTAAAGGGGTCCTATTATGCTTTTCCACTTTTTCAACTTTAGTTAGTGTGTAATGTTCCTGTTTGAGCATAAAAAAGATCTGCAAGGTTACAAAGCTCAAAGTCCACTCAAAAGGGAGATATTTTATGTAACATAATCCACTTTTTAAGAACTACAATGAAAGGCTTGTTTGGACTACAACATGATTTTTCCGGATCTTATGAAGTCATGTTACTCATTTAAATAATCTCTTCCCATGGAATAAGCAAAAAAGGTTTGAGGCATGGTTGAGCTGCATTAGAGAAGACAGTGTTGTTGCTATGTTCATGAAGAGATGCTGTTTTGTCCACCCTGTCTCCATGATCAATTACCAAGATCAATTACCAAGATCAAAGCCCTCTCCCCGGACAGCACGCCAAATACGTTTACCAATTTTATCTATCCGACTTATTTGTAAGTGTGAACTCGTGAAACACTGTTCCTGGACATTATAACCCCAATGTTTATCTGTGCGCTGCACATTTCATGGAGAACAGCTTGTTTTCTGTTGCTTTTTTTATGTAATTACATATTATTATACATACCTTATGTATAACTTACATACATACTTTCATTATAAGTATAATGTATAATAAAACTACAAAAAAACATACCACTCTGAAGTCTGAAACTTCCTGTGAAATCCGTGCTTGCAAAGTCTGTGCATGAAATCTGTTCTGCACGATCCTCTTGTTCGTTAACATTGTCAGGGTCTGAATCGGGCTCGAATTGGTTTGAAATTTATGCCATTATTAATATTTACATTAGAGAAGAACTCACAGTTATGGAGGGGTGGGACATTTCCTGAACACAAGCTAAGCGCTGCCAATCACAACACACTGGGCCAGCTAACCAATCACAGCACACTTCATATTTCAGAATCGGAAATAGGAGGGGCTTCATCGAAAAACAAGACTGGGGAGAGAGGAGCTGTAATAATGTAAAATATGTGAAAAATAATGCATTTTTTTAACAATCAAGCATGAAAACATACAAACGTACACCCCAAAAACAAAATCAGGACTTCGTAAAAGGCCATAATAGAACCACTTTAAAAGAACCTGTCCTTAATTTTTTTTTATTTAATCTGCTTGTGGTGTTATAGAAACTGAAATTATTACTTCAAGTTTACTTAAGCCCAGCTCTCATAGCTGATGTAATCATACTGTGACATAATCCCGCAATTTCACTCCCTTCCTCTTCAGTATCAGCTTGAATGGATTGCCAGGTTGAATATGGGATTAGTTAAAATCACAGATTGAATGGGAAAGCATCTTATTTCCTGCAAGTATTTCTGAAAAACTTTTAGGAAGAACTTCAGTAAGGAAGAACTTTTCATGATATAATGAATGAAATTTAACAACAGCAAAAACAAAATCTTCCCACTCAAAACATTTGATAACATAAAAACACAGAGGTGAAATCATGATTCCTGTCAAGGAAATAGACAGAGGTCAAAAACCCCTTCAGAGAATAAAGAATTAATCCTCTTTGCACGTAAGACACCAGCTCTGAACAATGGAGATGCAGATCGATGATCATTCCGCAACTATGAGATCATTGGAGCTGCAGGAAGGAACCTTGATCACGTCCCACATTTAATAAATGCTGTAAATTATATAAAAGCAAGAGAGAGCACCTACAGGTACAACAGGGAGACATCACAAATCTACATCATGATCTTCACCATCACCTGCCTTGCCCTGGTGGCCTCTGCTCTGGGTAAGTGTCTTCTTTAGAAGTTTGCAAGAAAATTGTTAGGTGTACATATATATTTACAAAATGCAAAACCTACACAAAGAGCTTCATGTGTCATGAACTTCTGTTCTTTATCTACAGGTTGTGGAGTGCCAGCGATTAAGCCACAGACGATTGGCAGCAAGATTGTGAACGGACAGAACGCCACCTCTGGTTCTTGGCCCTGGCAGGTCTCTCTCCAGGTAACTGTGTATTGGCCGACTTTTATCCTGGATTTGCCTGATTTGGTCAAAGAGTATATGTCATGTGTTCAGTGCTTTTACCTCTGAAACAGCAACCCAACGGATTCCACTTCTGCGGAGGATCCCTGATCAACCAGAACTGGGTTCTCACTGCTGCTCACTGCGGTGTCGAGTAAGAGACTTCAGTCTGACAAATGACACATTACAATGGTGCTTTATAGATGCTGTTTCTCTTTTCTTTTCACAGTTAGTTTTGTCTTTACTGCTGTCTTTTTAGGGTCGGCAATCATCGTGTCATTCTTGGAGAACATGATCGTGGCTCCAATGTTGAACCCATCCAGGTCAAACTAGTTTCCAAGGTAAAAATGTTGAATGATTTCAAGAATGAATATCAAAATTAGAGATCAACTCATACTATTTATTTCAGTAACTGATAACTGAAATAACTGAACGCTTATTAATAACTGAACGCTTTTTAATTGTTGGTTCATTTCTGCTTTTTCACACAACTGAACTGAACTGAATCAACACTGAACTGACTTGAGCTGAATAATGACACTATTGTGGTTTTTAGAGTTGCTTTACAGCAGAATTTGAATGTCTCTTATATTTGGTGAATTTTGCATCATTGATTCTGTTATTTTCCTGTTTATTACTGTGATCAATATTGTATAAAGTGCTATATCAATAAAGGTGACTTCACTTGACAATAATAAAACGAGATCACTGGACTAGAACAATAAAGACAAAACAAATAATATGCAAAATAAATGTTCATTATGAATCCATTATTATCCTTTTTTATTATATTCCTTTTTTTACCTGTTAAATTGATGTTACGTTTTAACTAAAGAAAACTCGGTGAGGACTCAAATGTGGAAAGAATGATTTATTTAATAAAAGAAACATAAAGTAAAACAAAAACCCACAAGGGGGAAAAACATAATATAAAACAAAACAACAACTTCAAAAACAAACATACCAGAGCGTCATGGGAAAACGGGAGACGTATACAAGACAACGATCCGATACAGACTGCAAACACAATGGAACTTATAAAAGGGACAAATCAGGCAGGTGATGAGGGAACAATTGAATTGAGTGGAGAAATAGGTATTAGTCAAATTATCTCTAGATTAACTTTTGGTCCTGTCTGTCAGCTTATGAAGTCTAGCTTACTCCTAAAAAATTATCCAAATAGATTTACAGATTTAAATTTGAGCATAGGAAAGAAAACATCTGTACCATATTCTCAAATGAACATTCATGCTGAGGGTAAAAGGGAAAAATGCATGAAAAGCTTAAGACGACAAGAAGAAATAAAACATGCTTACATATATATCTTAGATTACCTTCCACAAAGTCAGCTTCCACTAGTAACCGTCCATCTTTATTTATTCTTTCTGTCTGTGCAGGTCATCACACATCCGCTCTACAGCAGCTCGACCATCAACAATGACATTGCATTGCTGAAACTTGCGTCTCCAGTTGTCTTCACTCCCCGTATCTCTCCTGTATGTCTGGCTCCATCAACCATCAACATCCTGCCTGGAACTCGCTGCTTCACCACTGGATGGGGCGCAACTGCCACCACATGTAAGTTAGACAAAGACCTGGCAGACAAAGACGAATTGCAAAAATTACTCTTTTATATTACTTGTTTTGTTTTTTCCACATGACTCTGAACAGTCTGTCTGATGTTTTCCTTTTTCAGGGAGTCCTCTAATCCTGCAGCAAACAGGTCTGCCCATCATGAGTCCTGCTGTGTGCAGACAGATCTGGGGTCAGAGCCAAATCACTGATGCCATGATCTGTGCTGGAGCCTCTGGATCCTCATCTTGCATGGTACGTGAAGACAGATCAGGACAAACACATGACCATTTCTATGTTGCTGCTGTTTCGATCTCAAATGTGTGTTTGTGTCTGTGTGATTCCCACAGGGTGATTCTGGTGGTCCTCTGGTGTGTGGGAGTTCAGGGGTCTGGACTCTGGTGGGGTCTGTGTCCTGGGGCATCCGCACTTGTGACACCCGTTTCCCAGTAGTCTACGCCCGTATCTCCCAACTGCGCTCCTGGATCGACAAGACTATCGCTTCCAACTAGAGCGCCAGTCTGAGCATTTACCCTTCAAAGGAGGCAAAGGCATAATCCACATAAAGTACAGCAAACAAAATGAAATATAAAATATTTTCCTTAAAAATATAAGTACTTTTAAAATATACATTTAAATTGCAATTTAAAATACGTCTCGGGTTACGACTGTAACCCTTGTTCCCTGAAAAGGGAACGAGACGCTGCGTCGAGAATCGACACACTGGGGAACGCCTTCAGCATGACGCGTCTGAAGTCTGGATAGAACTAGTCCAATCTTGATTGGTGTTGCGTCATGACGTCACTCGTGACATCGCATGTGACGGTGATGCGGAAGCTATAAAAGGACGGCGGAACATAACCGCGTCAGCTTCTGATTGGTTGAAGCAAGTCGTTCTCAGGAGAGTGCGAAGTGTGGCCGAGGGACGCAGCGTCTCGTTCCCTTCTCAGGGAACAAGGGTTACAGTCATAACCCGAGACGTTCCCTTTCGAGGAAACTCACGCTGCGTCGAGAATCAACATATTGGGGAATGAAATGCCCACTGTGCCACACTGAGAGATAGACGCCCTGGTGTGAAGCAATCTGGCACACTCAAGACGAGAGAACTTGTGAACCCGGTGTAGAGGGCAGATCCAGACTGTAGTGTCTTATGAAGGTGTGTGGGGAGGCCCAGCCGGCAGCATCACAGACCTCTTAAAGGGAAGCCCCTGCTAGCAGGGCTTTAGAGGATGCCACTGCTCTGGTTGAGTGGGCTCTTATTAGCAGAGGTGAAGGCAAACCGCGCGCCTTGTAAGCTGGAGAAATAGCCTCTACTATCCACCTGCTGATAGTTTGTTTAGAAAGGGTTCCCCTTCTTAGGTGACCCAAAACACACAAGTAACTGATCCGACTTTCTCCAGCCCGAGGTTCTTCGGACATAGACCTCCAGGGCTCGGACCGGGCATAATAGGTGTAGCTTCTCTTGCTCATCCGACACATGCGGTAGAGGATGGAATGCCTGAAGAATTACAGACCGTGCCACATTTGTGGGCACCTTAGGTACATAGCCAAGTCTGGGGTGGAGAATAGCTCTCACTCTGCCGGGAGCGAACACGAGGCAAGAGGGAGCAACGGATAGCGCCTGTAGGTCACCCACTCTTTTTAATGAAGTAATAGCGAGCAGGAAGGCTATCTTAAAAGATAAAAAAAATTCAGACACCTCGTCCAATGGTTCGAAGGGTGCCAGGGATAACCCCTCAAGAACCCCACCAAGAACCCTGGACTGGACGACAGACCTCATCCTCCTAGCTCCACGAAACTAATGTACTATAAGTGGGTGTCTCCCCAAGGTGTCTACCCCTAAAGGCGTGTGGAAGGCAGCTATGGCCGCCACATAGACCTTAAGCATGGACGGGGAGAGCCCGTCAGAGAAACGACTCTGAAACTACTGGGCAGTTAACTGGGTTCAACTGATGTTCTCTGCACCATAAATTGAATACATTCCATTTTAATGCATACAGTTTCCTCGTGGAGGGGGCTCTAGAATTTAAGATGGTCTCAGCAACCTCAGTTGAGAGACCAGCATTTACGAGTTGGTCCCCCTCAGGGGCCAGGCCCATAGTTTCTACAGCTCCGGCTGAAGGTGGAAAATTGTGCCCTCAGCCTGAGAAAGAAGGTCCCTCCTGATCGGGATTTGCCACAGAGGGCCTGCAAGTAGAGTTATGATGTCCGAAAACCATACTCGGGCCGGCCAGTACGGGGCTACTAGGAGCAAGCTGATTCCGTACCTCCAGACCCTCTCTAGAACCCCTGGGAGCAGTGCGATCAGGGGAAAAGCGTACAGATGTTGCCTCCGCCACATCTGTACCATGGCATCCAGTCCTATGGGAGCTGGATGAGTGAGGGAGAAGCAGAGCTGGGTGTTCTTGTGAGAGGCGAACAGATCCACTTCCGCTTGGCCGAACTTCCTCCATATTAACTCCACCGTCTCGGGGTGGAGTCTCCATTCCCCGGGCCTCAGCCCCAGCCTCGACAGGATGTCTGCTCCCACATTTTCATCCCCAGGGATAAACATGGCTCTGACTGAAAGAAGTTTGCCCTGGGACCACAGAAGAACCTGATGTGCCAGTCTGCATAGAGGGCGCAATCTCAGGCCCCCCTGTCAATTTTTAAATGAGACCACCAATGTATTGTCTGTTCGTACTAGGACATGATGGCCTCTGTGGTTCGGAAGGAAATATCTGAGTGCCAGAAATACAGCCAGCATCTCTAGGCAATTGATGTGCCAAGAGAGATGGTGGTCCTTCCATGAACCACTGGTGTAGCAGCCTTCCATGACCGCTCCCCAGCCTGTGAGGGACACATCTGTGGTGACTATTTTTCTCTGACACGGTGCTCCCAACACGGGGCCATGGGACAGGAACCATGGTTTCTTCCACATCGTCAAAGAACGAAGGCATCTGCGCGTTACTTTGATCGTGCGAAATGGGTTCCCCCTCGGGGAAAACCCTCCTGTCCTGAGCCACCATTGCAGGGCTCTCATATACAGCAGGCCAAAAGGTATCACATTGGACGCTGCTGCTAGAAGACCCAGAACTCTTTGAAAATGTTTGACAGTGATGGCCTGGCCTAGCTTGATACTCGTTACTGTAGTCAAGATGATGTTTACACGAGCAGGAGACAATTGTGCCCGCATCATGACTGAGTCCCATTCTACTCCCAGGAAAATAGTTCTCTGTAGAGGAATTAGTGAGCTTTTCTTGACACTGAGTCTCAATCCCAAGCACCTTAGATGGTTCAGAACAACATCTCGATGTTGAACCGCCATATCCTCTGATTGTGCTAGAATGAGCCAATCGTTGATATAGTTGAGGATGCGGATGCCTAGAAGTTACAAAGGAGCAAGAGCCGCATCCATGCATTTCGTGAAGGTGCGAGGAGACAGTGCTAGGCCGAATAGAAGTACTCTGTACTGATACGCTTTCACCCAAAAACGAACCTCAGAAACTTCCTGTGTTGGGGCAGGATGGATATATGGAAGTACGCATCTTTTAGATCTATCGTGACAAATTAGACCTCGGACCTGCATCGCATCAGGACCTCTTTGCCGAAGCCTTCCTCGCCTGAATGACAGTCCTCAGATCTGCCTTCGGCTTGGAAGACTTCGGCTGAGAGTGTTGCTTCTGGCTCCAGGCCTTTTGCGGGGGAGCACGAGAGGCAACACTCTCCTTCTGCTGCTGCAGGTATGAGGAGCTGGCGGCTGCCTCGTGGGACTGCCCCCTGGTAGCAGACCCATGAGACCTAGGATGACGGCGGGGGATAAGATGTTTGAGAGCGGCTGACTGTCATTTCGCCTCCTGAAACCTCACAACGACGGTGTTGACGGCCGTCTGGAATGGCGTTCCTTCTCTGATGATGTAGGTTTGACGGCTTGGGTTGGGAAACGCATAACCACTCCCCTCAAACCGTTTGTCTGCTATGAGCAGAGATGGAGAGGAGGAGCGCTAGAGTAAAACCCTGCCCTCTGTTTAATATTCCGTTTCACTGGGAAATACGTCACAACACTGGAGAAAAGTCGTTTGCAACTTCCGGTTCACGCGGACTTTAATGTCGTCGAGGGCGACCTCCCCACTGTTGTCCACCTCTTTGAGGAGGTCGGCCTGGTATGCCTGCAGGAGCCCCATCGTGTGCAGGCATGCTCCAGCCCGACCTGCCGCCATATATGCCTTGGAGGGCTTGGAGGGAAGCGCCGGAGCTCTTAGGGACAATGCAGAATCGGGCGAGAGATGGGCAGCGAATGATTCTTCTACCCGTGGCATCATCCCATAGCCCTTCTCTTTCAAGCCCAGGATGGTAGAATATAGGTGGACATTAGGGCTCGTAATTCAAGAAGAGAAGGGCTTGTTCCCCGATCTCGACACCTCAGTGAAAAACGGGAGGCTCCGGCGCGAAGGCTATGACCGGGCTTGCAGGAAACGTTCATCGAGTTTGCTTTTTCTTTTCTTTTCCTGCTTTTCTTGTGGCCATTCGATGTTTAACTTAGCCACTGCCCTGGTCACAACCTCCAGCAGCTCCTCAAAGACAGGAGAATGGGGTGGCGAGTCCTCGCATTCTCCCACGTTGATGCTCAAAATATCCAGCTCTTCGGAGCCAGATAGTTCGAGCATCGGATCCTCCTCATGGGCGGAAGAAGCCGCAGAGCGGGCTTCCGATCCCTGAGCAGGATCCATGGAGCTGGCCTCTGAATGCTGAGAAAGGGCCGAGGCCGTCTCAGCATCATCCGCCAACTCCATCTGCGATCCCCATGAATGCAGGCGCCGATCCACGGGGAGCGCGAGCCTGGCCTGATTCATCGAACAGGCTCAGGCGGGAGCGGAGCGTTCTTAGTGGCATTTGATCGCAGTTTGCTCCACTCCCAAACAAACTACACAGAGCGAGTGTGTAGCACCCTCGCTCAAATAGCGCGGGTAAGGGGACGCACACTGTCTGAATTGTTTGCTTTTGCTCGCCATACTATTAATAAAGGGACAAACAACACCAAATAAGACATATGGTAGACACAGAACGCTTGCTGAAGACCAGAAGCTGACGCGGTTATGTTCTGGCGTCCTTTTATAGCTTCCGCATCACCGTCACATGCGACGTCACGAGTGACGTCATGACGCAACACCAATCAAGATTGGACTAGTTCTATACAGACTTCAGACGCGTCACGCTGAAGGCATTCCCCAATGTGTCGATTCTCGACGCAGCACGAGTTCCCTCGAAAGGGAACTGTGTTCCACTTTCACAGTAACAAATTACAGACAAAAGTGTTGCAATAGTTAACAACAGTGCATGAAAAGCTACTAGATATTAACTTCTAAACAAGTCAGGATTATCAGATGTTCTCATCTGTACAGATAAACTATTTGCCAAAGGTAATGAAATGCACATGATGTTCTCTTACCACCAAACATACAGGCATAAAGATTGATAAAGACAGCAACAAAAAAATCATTCTGATCACATGATCATGTTGAAAATCTTCTTTGGTATTCACTTTTGTAAACATGCCAAGATGACACAGATCAATCTGTTTAATCCTCTATCCATGGTTCTGAAACCTGTGTGATGTCTTGACTCAGAAGCCAAAGAGACCCAGATACAAACTGGAGAGAAACTTGTTGAAAAGGTTCCATTATAATATGACAAACACTGATGTTCCATATACTGATTCAGACAATCACTAAAATGAATGGGGATTTTGCAATTTTACAGATAAGTGACCATTATTAATAAAACTGGGGGGGGGGGGGGGGGGGTTACATTTTTATTACCTTTGCTTAAAAGCAAATTTTTCATTTCGATGAACAGAATGAGCAGGAACTGGAACATTATGATATTAAATAAAGATATGTAAAGTTTGGCGTTGTCATGATTATTCATAGTTTCACCCTCATGGACTCTTAATTTGTTTCCCTTCAGTCACACATCTCTTTTGTTCTCAGTTTCCCATGACTTGTTTGTCTCCTAGGTTACTCATTGCATTCTAGTTTGTTTATATGGTTACTCATCATTAGTTCCCTGGTTTGTATCACCTGTGTTAATCCTATCATCTTTGTTTTCACTTAGTATAAATATACCTGTGTTTTAGTTCTCATTTTTCAGTTCTCGTTAATGCTTATTTGGTGTAGTTCTCTTTCAGTTAATAAAGTCTTTTCACTTTTATCTTCGTTCTTGCGTCATACCTACAACACGCTCAGCCAAAGTGTGACAGGCATTTCCACTAGTGACAGAAACTAAAAGATTTTCCAGCAAGCTGCAGTGTTTAATTCATTTCCTTCCTTTAGAAACTTCCTCATAACCACAAAACCAAATCCTCCTTCTCAAAGCTAAACGTTTAAAGACATGCAACAATGAGAGGACATTATTGTTGTCACAGAACATTTGTGAATATCTGAGATGTAACTGATGATTAAAACTGAAACTAAACCCACTTTTAGCTGTACTCGTATTTTAAATTGAATGACCTTAAAGAGACTGCACAATAATTAGGCTACTATGTTTTGTGCCATGTGGAATCCAACAATAGTTTTGTGAAGCCTTGCAAACTGTTCTTCACTGTCATTGATGTCCCATGTCAACAGTTGAAACACACTGATCGCTGACTCGATAATTTTTAAAAATATTTAGTTTGAGAGTATAATTTTTTTTAATAAAATCGGCATAAGAAATAAAAAATAAAAAATCAGCCATAAAGTGAACAAGATATCATGCACAACTAGACTGTGAATTACAGCAATTATTTGCTCATTTGCAACTTCAGATAAAAATGCCTGTGAAAAAAATAACAATCCAAAATTAGTGACAGCTCTGTTTATAAATACAGATCTGGTAAAATGTTTATCATCTTGCATAGCATTTTTAACATGCACATGATTTTCCCATACCATCAAACACTAAGGCATGAAGATTGATAAAACTTCGAAAAAAAAAAAAAAAAAGGCTAGCAGTTTTGGTAACTCAACTAAAACATGTCGAGTCATGTTGGCAACAAATCAAGCTGGATCAAAATATGAGCCACATCATTTTGATGTTTTTTTTGATGGTTTGAAGAAAGAACTGAGAGAGACGTGATAAATATATAAATTCTTTGGCAGAAATATTCTTCCTCATCTCTGAGCAGACAGATTTCCTCTTGCTCAGAAGTGTGAATGAATGAAACAATGAAACAATGAAGCAGGGGTTTTCACAGGTTTATCAGTGGTTAAGTACCTGCATTGTGATGAAGTTTAAAGAGCCTTTATTGTCTTTTTCCTGCATTGTGATCAAAGTGTACCGAATATATTGTACACATTATAATGTTAATTTATTATCAAAATAAAACCTAAACAGCTAGCATTTAATTCAGCTTGGATCAAAATGATTTTGGTGACATTTTATTTCGATAGTCCACTTTGGACATAACTTTACAAGTACATGTCAACTTACTCTCAGAGTATTAGTAGAATGTTAGGTTAGGGTTCGGGTTAGTAAGTTAACATTTACTTGTAAAGTCACTTATAGACAATCTGATGTCTGAAGATTGGGGATCATCTAAATAAAGTGTTAACAGATATTAAAGTGATAGTTCACCCAAAATTTTAATTTTACCCTCAAGTTGTTGCAACCAAAAGAAGGTATTTTAAAGATTGTCGGTAGTCATACAGTAGCCATTGACTTCCAAAGTAAGAAAAATATATATACTATGGAAGTCAATGGCTACCATCAACTGTCTGGTTACCAACATTCTTCAAAATATCTTATTTTGTGTTCAACAGAACAAAGAAAGTCAGAAAGTTTGGAACAACACAAGGGTGAGTATGATGACAGAATTTAATTTTTTTGGGCAACTATCCCTTTAAGTAGACAGTCTACTAATACTCTAATGACTGGTAGCTGACATATAGTTGCAAAGTTACTTGTATTTAGGAGAATGTCTAAGTTGACTATCAAAATAAAGTGTTACCTGATTATTAAACATTTGAATTCTAATAAAACTGACCAAGACCCATCAAACTTTTG
Organism: Squalius cephalus; assembly: GCF_949319135.1. Lineage (NCBI taxonomy): Eukaryota > Metazoa > Chordata > Actinopteri > Cypriniformes > Leuciscidae > Squalius > Squalius cephalus. The sequence goes on from NC_137132.1 coordinate 25,574,119, forward strand.
CAGAGTTGCATCAAACTGGCTTTATCTTCCACTCATAAATATGTATAACCAATGGAGAGAGCTGACTTTTTTTGTAGATTACCAATAAACAAAGAAACAAAAAAAAATATTAATAAACAATAAATAAACCAAACCAATAAAAAAAAAGTCAGTACTGTGTCAGCACTATGTAACAAATATTACTTAATTTTATCAGTAAAGAAAATTGAGTGAACTACTGGATTATAATGCTTTCTAGAGAATAATGCATGAAATTTAAGTGATGTTGCAGAAAAGCACACTCTCTCCAGCAGCATGTCTTAAAGGGGTCCTATTATGCTTTTCCACTTTTTCAACTTTAGTTAGTGTGTAATGTTCCTGTTTGAGCATAAAAAAGATCTGCAAGGTTACAAAGCTCAAAGTCCACTCAAAAGGGAGACATTTTATTGTCACATGTCTGTCCTGTCTTGTGCTGTACATGGGTGTTTGTTGTTTTGTGCCATGTGCTCTCCTGTCTATTGTCTAGCCCCTCCCATCTTGTTATCTAATTATTGGTTAATTTGTCCCACCTGTCCTTCTCGTTTCCCTCCTTTGTTTGTTCCCCTATTTAGCCTCCCTGTGTTTGTAGTCCTGTGCTGGTTCGTTGTCCGAGTTACCTGTTTCCTAGACCCGGTTTTTCAAAAGGTTTAATCCGGATAAAATTGATCCGGATTTAGTAATCCTTTTTTTTGCGATCCGTGATCACGTAATCCAGCTTACTTTTGAGCCAGTTTTTCAAAGCAACATCGGATTGGATCAATCTGATCCGGATAGGAACTTTTCAGGATCACCAAATCCTGTTTACTAGAGCCTTAAATGGAACCAACAGTGTAGCCTACTGGCTTAGCAAAGAACAACAGTTGGCAAAATACCGGTGGCCACAAATAACCATTGTTTATTTTAATTTTAAGAAACAGAAACACTGTAATAAACAGAAACATTTTACTTTCCTTATTTTGTTATAATGTTAAATTGTAGATTTTGTTGTTTTACCATATCTCATTAGATGTGACATGCTTCATATATGCTTCAGATATGAAGAAATGTATATATCATCAGTAAACATTGATTTTGTGATCATTCACTTAAAAAAAAAACCTCTCTGGTTTTATTTGGTTCGAAAAATCACAACTGAATCCACCCTTCTGATGGGATCAGGATAATCCTGTTTTTTTGGATCAAATAGATCCCAAACCGAGTTCAAAGTTCTGAAAAACCCAAAGGGCAGGTTTGATCCAGATCAAATTTAAGATCGGATTACATGATCTGATCTTAGTTCAGAATCCCTCTTTTGCTTTTGAAAAACCCATTTCCAAGATTTGATCCAATCCGTGATCCGAAATCCCACTGGATTACTTTTGAAAAACTGGGCCCTGGAGTCCTGAGTTTTTTGAGTTTGTACCTTGTCTGATTGTCTCTAATAAATCTCCTCTGCATTTGTATCCTCGTCTCTCGTTCACTGTTCCGTGACATTTTATATAACATAATCCACTTTTTAAGAATACAATGAAAGGCTTGTTTGGACTACAACGTGATTTTTCCGGATCTTATGAAGTCATGTTACTCATTTAAATAATCTCCTCCCACGGAATAAGCAAAAAAGGTGTGAGGCCTGGTTGAGCTGCATTAGAGAAGACAGTGTTGCTATGTTCATGAAGAGATGCTGTTTTGTCCACCCCATCTCCAAAACTCTTTTGTTTAACCTTCCTATAAGGCTGATGAACTTAGAGTGATTGACATTTATTTTAAACACTGTTCCTTGACATTATAACCCCAATGTTTATCTGTGCGCTGCAAATTTTATGGAGAGCAGCTTGTTTTCTGTTGCTTTTTGTATGTAATTACATATTATTATACATACTTTATGTATAACTTACATACATACTTTCATTATAAGTATAATGTATAATAAAACTACAAAAAACATACCACTCTGAAGTCTGAAACGTCCTGTGAAATCCGTGCTTGCAAAGTCCGTGCATGAAATCTGTTCCTCGCGATCCTCTTGTTCGTTAACATTGTCAGGGTCTGAATCGGGCTCGAATTGGTTTGAAATTTATATTAATGCCATTAAATTAAATTTATGCCACTATTAATATTTACATTAGAGAAGAACACACAGTTATGGAGGGGTGGGACATTTCCTGAACACAAGCTAAGCGCTGCCAATCACAACACACTGAGCCAGCTAACCAATCACAGCACACTTCATATTTCAGAATCGGAAATAGGAGGGGCTTCATCGAAAACAATGCGTTCAACCAGACTGGGGAGAGAGGAGCTGTAATAATGTAAAATATGTGAAAAATAATGCATTTTTTGAACAATCAAGCATGAAAACATACAAACGTACACCCCAAAAACAAAATCAAGACTTATAAAAGGCCATAATAGAACCACTTTAAAAGAACCTGTTCGACTGTCCTTCATTTTTTTTTTTATTGAAACTGCTTGTGGTGTTATAGAAACTGAAATTATTACTTCAAGTTTACTTAAGCCCAGCTCTCATAGCTGATGTAATCATACTGTGACATAATCCCGCAATTTCACTCCCTTCCTCTTCAGTATCAGCTTGAATGGATTGCCAGATTGAATATGGGATTAGTTAAAATCACAGATTTAATGGGAAAGCAGCTTATTTCCTGCAATTATTGCTGAAAAACTTTTAAGAAGAACTTCATTAAGGAAGAACTTTTCATGATATAATGAATGAAATTTCACAACAGCAAAAACAAAACCTTCCCACTCAAAACATTTGATAACATAAAAACACAGAGGTGAAATCATGATGCCTGTCAAGGAAATAGACAGAGGTCAAAAAGCCCAACAGAGAATAAAGAATGAATCCTCTTTGCACGTAAGACACCAGCTCTGAACAATGGAGATGCAGATTGATGTTCGATGAAAATTCCACAACTATGAGATCATTGGAGCTGCGGGGATGGACCTTGATCACGTCCCACATTTAATAGATGCTGTAAATGATATAAAAGCGAGAGAGAGAGCATCTACAGGTACAACAGGGAGACATCACAAATCTACATCATGATCTTCACCATCACCTGCCTTGCCCTTGTGGCCTCTGCTCTGGGTAAGTGTCTTATTTAGAAGTTTGCAAGAAAAGTGAAGAGTGAATATATATATATTTACAAAATACAAAACCTAAATAAAGAGCTTTATTCTTGTGTCATGAACTTTTGTTCTTTATCTACAGGTTGTGGAGTGCCAGCGATTAAGCCACAGACGATTGGTAGCAGGATTGTGAATGGACAGAATGCCATCTCTGGTTCTTGGCCCTGGCAGGTCTCTCTCCAGGTAACTGTGTATTGGCCGACTTTTATCCTGCATTTGCCTGATTTGGTCAAAGAGTATATGTCATGTGTTCAATGCTTTTACCTCTGAAACAGCAACCCAACGGATTCCACTTCTGCGGTGGATCCCTGATCAACCAGAACTGGGTTCTCACTGCTGCTCACTGTGGTTTCGTGTAAGTCTGACAAACGTCACAAACAATATTGCTTAATAAATGCTGTTGCTCTTTTCTTTTCACAGTTAGTTTTTTCTTTATCTCTCTCTTTTTAGAGTGGGCCGTCATCGTGTCGTTCTTGGAGAACATAATCGTGTCTCCAATGTTGAACCCATCCAGGTCAAACTAGTTTCCAAGGTAAAAATGTTGAATTACTGGAACAGAGATGACATTGAAAAAAGAGACCAGTTTTATAAGTTGCAGTTGCAAAAATACCTATTGCATACAGAATAGATTAATGTTATTTCAAAGCATCTAATAACTGGTCATTTTTAATTGTTGTTTTACTCTGTTCTTTTAAATGCAGTAATAAACAAGTGATCAAGATACTACAGAACACAATATTTATTATAAATATTTTATTTAAATATTCATTAAAATATTTTATTAGTACTACTACTAGTAGTATCTCTTGTAATTTATGCAAAGGTATGATCTAAAAGGTTACAAATTTATTTTAATTTTCGATTTGCACTTTTTAAAATTATTATTTTATTTAAAAAGTTAAACAGTGGTGTTTTTTAATTGGCGAAAATCGGAAAAGCTCAATTAAGTTGAAAAGTATATTTAAAAAAAGGTAAAAAAATAATATTGGTTAAATGTCTTTTTCTTCTGTATACATTGGTATAGACCTTATGCGCCAGAGAAACAAGGGCACAGCCATCTTTAGAATATTGTCTTTGAACTTCCATTTTTGCGGTCGCTCTGTATATTTCTATTGCATTGCTGTGAGTAATTAGCTTTTGAAGTGGATTTACTTAATGTAAAGTCAAAGAAAGTTATCAAGAGGATTGTTATGTTTAAAGCAGATGCCTTAACAAATGTCAGTAGACCGGGAAGATTTTAAAACGAGCCGTTAATTCTTAAATACGCAAGATCACTGTGAAAATACAGACCGAAAGACAACGAGCGCAGCGCTGAAAAGGGGCGGGGCTACATAAGGTCTGTACAATTCAACACAGAAAAGAAAATATCCAAACTATATTCTGAAATTATAGGGTGTAAGAATTGATAAATTAGGAAATTCCAGACAGTCTGTTTTGAGAGTGACCAGGCCCTGAGAGAACAAAAGGACCTCTCTGGAGATTAGCATTTGAACTGGCTCTCATGCACCATCGAGACGAAAGTCTCACCCCCGAGTCATCTAATCTACATCTCCTTCCCTCTCCCTTCACCCCCTCTCTCTCATGCTCAGGTGATAACCTGATTTCACCCAAGAAAATGTATAGTTTAATGGGAATGATTATCACAGAGTATTTTCATGTTTGGTATTGTTTAAAATGTCACAGTGCGACTGGTACAATTCTCTCATCTCAGAATAAGTAAAACACAAGGTAATAAGGTTTTTGAAGGTTTATGGATAACTAGCATACAAGGAGGGGTTGGTCTCTCAAGCAAATGGTCACACCCCCCCAAGAGGTGCTACAGTGTACCTCCGAATGCAAATTTACTATTGTTAGCACATGTTTACATGTGAAAGAGGTCTGGCTATTTAATGGAGTACAGCAGGGAGATCGGGGCCTTTTCTGTACTTCAGATCGGTCCGTTAGGCTGAGAGATATAGATCTCTCAGCCTCATGTATTTCTTAATGTTGGGTTTGCATCTTTTCTTTATTCCGGATAATTTAATGTTTTGTATCGATTATCTTTGAATTGATTATGAAATTGGCATGATACATTTACCTGACATAATAAATTGTTACGTGATTATTCCAACTGATTTTGACATTGTTAATTTAATGGTTAAACGGAATAGTCAAACATTCACCCATGATTAATGATCCACAGATATCATTAAAACCCTTTCATTTATGGAGTCAGATGAAATAAACGAGAGAATACATAACTAAATGTATTGTAAATTTAACCAACCAATACTTTACATGAGTGAGGACAGAGCACGTGAGACCTTCCCCGTGTATTGGCGAGCCGGCATATTGGACCAATTTCACGGGCCTTACAAGTGGTGACCTCGACGTGAACTCAAAACAGATCAAAACAGATTCACGAGAGACGTCCTTTCCAGCAAGTATTGGGAGTTTAGAATCAACAAGAGGTTTTAACATCTTCTCTTTCTTCCGTGGTTGTGGTAAGTCAATTTTCTTTGCATTCTTAGAAGTGTTGAAGAAATGTTTGCATTGTTTATGGGTAAGCGTGATGCCGCAGCCAGATGAAGAGTGATTAGATTTTAAAGATCTCCTTGTTTTGCCTAAGCAACAGGAAGCAAAACCTAAAGTGAGAATAACATCTTCCAAATAATTAATAACTCGATGAAGAGCCGAAAAAGTAAAGCCTAAAAGTTTTAAAATCAACCGCATGTTTTCAGGCCATTGTTGTATCTGGGCTTGTTAAAGACAAACCAGCAACACGTGAAGAGAATGAGCAAACTAACAGAAAACAGAGAAAGAAAAATCTAAGTTTGTAAACGATCGGAAAACACGTGATTTTATAAATAAAAGGCAGATCGATGCATTGTTTATAAAAAGAAAATTTTGGGAAAACAGGATGATATGATTTACAGGCTAAAAACTCAAATATCAAGGCTAATGCTAAATGCTAAAACCATGCTGCGCTCAAGGCTATTGTCAATGCTAAGCCATGCTGCGCCCAAGGCTAATGCTAAATGCTATTGTCCATGTTGCTTTCAAAACGCTAAAGGCTAACTTTAATGCTAAATGCTAAAGCCATGCTGCGCCCAAAACGCTTAACCCTTGTTTTGTGTCACTGGCTGACTGGGAGGGAAAGTCTCCATTTGCATGAATTGTATGAAACAGAGATTAGAAGTAACAGAATAATCTAAGTAGTCCCATTATTGTGAAATCATGTGTACTGATAATGTCCTGTTTACATTATGGGCTGAAAAGGTTGAGCCTACACTGTACAAACTAAGTAGAAAAGGTCTTAACATGGATGCTATTGACAATGAAATTTTCACTTGGTGGAAAGCAGTGGGTAGTAAGCAGAAGAAATCAAAACATGGTGAAATAATTGAGGCTTTAAACTTCATAAGTTATAAAAGGCTAAATGAGTCAACAAAATTTATATCTTCGCTTATGGATGCTAAATGTGAAGAAGTGCATTCTAAAAATGCAGAGGCACAAAAGTCTGAGGAAAAGATTCAAGATCTTCAAACACAGCTAGATAAATTACTAGCTGAGCTGTTAGCCCTGACTGAAAAGTGTAAAAATCACAAAGAGACCATTGCAGATCTCAAGGCTAAGCTAAATGCTAAAAGCAAGTCTCCCAAAAAGCTTAACAGCGATTGGGCTAAAAATGTACACTTCTTAGATGAGGCAGCCTGCTCTAATGATCTCGTATCTTTCCAGACAGATGAAGCATGTGATAAAGTTATGAAAAGAGTGCCTGTTTCAGCCCTTAAGGTGGTACGGCACCCAAACGGCACAGAGTCAACCATTCGGCGTCCTTTAACAGTAACTGAATGCAGCTGGTTTAAGGCAGAGATCGGACCATTCCCTTTGAAAGGGCCATTCGAACCATGGTGGAGACGCATTGTTAGTCTAAAACATGCATTTCAGCTCGAACCAAAAGATATTTGGCAAATTGTTATCAGCTCAATTCCAGATGTTCTGAACTATAAGATACCACAGGTTTTGATGACGGGCACCATTGTGCAGTCAATGCATCAAAATGAGCCTGAGAGCGAAATCTTGAATAGACTAAAACAATGCCTTCGCGAGCTGCGTGGTTGTAGTCCTGTTGGATGGGAATTGATTTTCAATCGGAAACAGAGTACTGAAGAATCGTTTGAGACATATGCAGAAAATATGTTTGAACTTTTTGAGGAGTATTCTGGAATTGAAGGTGTTAACCACAACAATGTAGTTCTCCTTGAATTCCTGCTTACAAATGCAGGGCCGCGTGTACAGCAATCACTCATGTGTGGTGCTTCTCCAGCAAAAAATACATTCGAAGGTATTGTTAGCTGGGCAACAAGAATTGAGTCACGGAAACAAATGCATGGTGAGGTAGCTGTGTTAGAATGTCATGAAAATCCTCCATCTACAGGAAAATTCAGAAAGCCACACTGTGGCAAACTGAACAGATTCTGTAATTCCTGTCACAAAACAGGCCATACAGAGGAAAAGTGTTGGTCACTTGGCAGAGGCAGACCTCCACCCTATTTCATAAAACGCAGACAATCACAATCTAATGACACGAACCAGCACTCAGCAAGTAACCAAAGCTCAAATGCATCTAAAACTCTTACTGACCTGACAACTTTGGTCACTCAAGGCCCTCAGCTATTAGCGTCATTTGCTAGTTGGGTAGCAGCCCAATAGCAAATAGCTTAATAGTTTAACATCTAAATTCATTGAACCTGTCTGCATTTTCAAAATTTGAAATTGTGCTTAACACATCGTGCACTACACATCGTGCACATAGAACACAATTTGGTTGTTTGTGCTACAACATGCACATAGGCTAATTTAAAGTTTATTCTTTAACACAGGATTGCTTTACTGTAAGTGTATTTGAAATACTTAAGCAAAGGTGATATAGATGTTGTATTCTATTGTTTTGCTGTGGGAGTATTTGGAACACTTAGGTAAAAAGGTTGTAGATGTTGTATTCTAGGCCATGTATCCGGTGTAAACTGAATTAAACGTGTGTCTATGCTAAATTTAGTGGCTATAATGTGATTCACAATGAATTTTGAAAATCAGTAACAGCGAACGCATCTCATTAATCCTGAAACAAAAACCTTTTCATATTTAAGGCTTCAGAGAACAAAATATTGTCACGTTTGAACTCATTCTGGATTGCTCTGCAATTATTTTTCCCAAATAGATTACCGGATTCGTATATATTTCCACAAGCCTGCGCTAGACATTAGTGACAACTAATACTGATATCAGATTCAAGTGTACTTGAATGAGGGGGGCGAGTTATTTCCGTCCAGAATTAGCGAATGCTATTTGATCAACCTGGATTCGGGTGCGTTCCATAACCTCTGTTCTCATTTAAATGTTCCTTTAGATACGTGTACGTGGTTATACCACGGGCTTGACTAAACCAAAGCCATTTTAAGAAAAGTAAGTTGATCGACTAACGTCTTTTATGGTGGTCATGACCTCTACTAAAGTGAAACAATTTGATTAAGTTCCTGAGGTGGCATTCAAGGGGGCTATTTAAGTGTCTGTTATTTTGTACGTGTGAATACGGCAAATCTCAGATGTTTAGCCAATTACCTCTGTTTTGAGAATCAGACTGGCGAGATTGTGTCGTGCATCCTTAGGAGAAGGACTGCAAAGCGATATAGTTTCCCTGATCTATAAACGGAAAATATAAAGTAAGAGTAAATAGAAGAATCAAACGTTATAATGGCCATTTAAAAAGACTAAATGAGAAAAAAGGTATTTGAGACCTAGCAAAGAAAAAAGAGAAACAGCAAATGTACATCTATCAGCCCTGAGCCAGAAAAGCCTTTTTCATATTCAAATGTATTGACATGAGAACAAGTAGAGATTTGACCATGCGTTAAGTTGTTCCAGACACTCTTCAGAGACTGAAAACAATATAATTTGACTTGTATTGTTAAAGAATATAATTATATTATAACTTGAATTATAATAAACATTATATTACACTCACAGAGTAGGATAATAATTGGAGAAGTGTGACTTTCGACATTAAAACTGAATTTCTGAAACAGAATTTCATTTATGTGCTACCCAGTGCCAAAAAGGGGCGGGGTATGCCTTTATTTTTCACCGTTAGAAAACACGGCTAGAATTGTGGCACAGGTAATAGCAAACCAAATTGTGCAACAACTAAAATGTAATCTAATCAGAGAAGTAAATTTACAAGGAGGGTGTGAAATGCTAAACAGCAGACAAAGTACCACAGTTTTTTGCAGGTCAAAAAATATCTGCACAAATTAAAATGTGTGAACGACACCATAAACAGCAAATGCTAACCAGACAACCCACAGATCTGGCTGTAATGAGAGAAAGCAATGAGCATTGCACATGCAGCGGACTGAAGGCTGAACTGAAAGAGCAGCTTCAGGTGTCACAACACACTGAAACAACAGGAACAATTCAGACGTGGTCAATGAAACTCGGTTTCATGTGACATCTGGAATTAAAATGGCAATTGACATGATAATGGAACAAGTAAAAGAATTCCACACGTCTGTATTTAATGTTTTTGAAATATTGGAATTGTCTGTGGTTCGCTCTCCTCTGTTTTATGTCTCAGGTTTACTTCTGCAAATTCCTCGAAGGACGGACGCCAGGATGGGCCGGACCCCACCTGGATCAAGGCCAGGACAGTGGAATTGTTAGAACATAACCTCGGGAGATGGGTGAAAAGACACTTCAAGAGGCCATTCACACTCACAATAGTACATCACTGAATAAATATGGCCTCCCAGTTTAGAACTGGATCAAAATTTGCAACACAATTGTTATAGATTAGATTACACCCATCTCCTAGAAGTGAACACTGAACACACACCTCCATCACTATACCCTCACAGCATCATCACCTGGGGTAGATAGTCTATCCAGGCTGAACACTGCACATCAGACGAAGATGTGTCATCTTCACACTAACAGATCCAGATAGCTTCACACACACAGGGTGGAGATGATCTCATGATCATGGTCTAACAGAGACACAGAGAATAGCTATTCACAACACACTGCCAACTCATTGGAAAACACTGAAATATACGTATGAATGACTACAGTCACAAGTCAATGATGCAAATTATAAAGCAGAGACAGACCTGCTATAAAATTTCAAAATGTTCAAACTTTCTGATTGTTATTGAGGTGGTTGGAAAATCAGAGGGCCCCTGATTTCTCAACTTACCACTAATAACAGAAATCTCATAAAACGGATAGATCTGAAGTGTGAGCACTTCAATCAATTACAAAATTTACAATTTAACCCTGTCATCGACTGTGACTTAGCCAGCTCTCTCTCTCTCTCACTCACACACACACACACACACACTCTCTCTCTCGCACCAACACAAACACACACACACACACAACACTGTTGCAATGAATGAACAATCTCCATTCTTATATGCTTAAACATGTTCCAAGTCACTTCTTAGACCTGCATATGTGGCTTGCTTTGGAAGATTCATGAACAAACAAAGTGATTATTATATATATTTGCACTTCAACTGTTATTACAAGATGTATTGATGCATACCATTGATTTTATTATTTAGGTTACACCGACCTCTTGCTGCATTTCCTTTGAATAATTCAGATCAAGAATATTTAAATTCCACTACCATTTAACATCACAGTGGTAGTGAAGAATTGGATAGTTAAAACAAGACCATCCTACATGACCTTGAGAAACACTTGAGACCAGATGTACCATTCGCACTCGCTGACATGAACATGATATTTTATATTAGACATGATATGATTTTGTTTTGTTGCATTATGTGTTCCTATGCATTTCCATACGACTTCAAGTTCATAAGTGATCAATCGTGAATTGGACATTTAAGATGCTTTTCAGGTGTCTCAGGCTTTTCACACAACGCAGTGTGAACCAAGGAGAAGCCCTTCATCCACTGAGGTCTGCCCAGACAACCGTACCGCTGGAGGTGACAGGATTAGTCAAGAAGGGTCAGATCATCATCGTGGAGAAGGTGCCAGAGAAGCAGAAGTTTCTCCATGGAGGAGTGACACATCAACTGAACAAGTCACAAAGGTCCAGATTGACTCTGCTCACGTCCCAGGATTACAGGAAGAGAACCTGAATGCATTCATCCACCTGCTGGACTCAAGCAACATACACCTGGTGAGACCAGGTGTTCTGCAGGTGAACACAGCCCTCTGCAAGCTTCTACAGATGCTGATATTGAAAAGACAATTTTCGGGTGAACATCTCAAGAATGACAACAGACGTTTATCAGTGACTCCATAGGAGCTCATTTGAATTTGACCCACGGAGTCAAGGAGGGAAAACTGTAAGAATTGATAAATTAGGAAATTCCAGACAGTCTGTTTTGAGAGTGACCAGGCCCTGAGAGAACAAAAGGACCTCTCTGGAGATTAGCATTTGAACTGGCTCTCATGCACCATCGAGACGAAAGTCTCACCCCCGAGTCATCTAATCTACATCTCCTTCCCTCTCCCTTCACCCCCTCTCTCTCATGCTCAGGTGATAACCTGATTTCACCCAAGAAAATGTATAGTTTAATGGGAATGATTATCACAGAGTATTTTCATGTTTGGTATTGTTTAAAATGTCACAGTGCGACTGGTACAATTCTCTCATCTCAGAATAAGTAAAACACAAGGTAATAAGGTTTTTGAAGGTTTATGGATAACTAGCATACAAGGAGGGGTTGGTCTCTCAAGCAAATGGTCACACCCCCCCAAGAGGTGCTACAGTGTACCTCCGAATGCAAATTTACTATTGTTAGCACATGTTTACATGTGAAAGAGGTCTGGCTATTTAATGGAGTACAGCAGGGAGATCGGGGCCTTTTCTGTACTTCAGATCGGTCCGTTAGGCTGAGAGATATAGATCTCTCAGCCTCATGTATTTCTTAATGTTGGGTTTGCATCTTTTCTTTATTCCGGATAATTTAATGTTTTGTATCGATTATCTTTGAATTGATTATGAAATTGGCATGATACATTTACCTGACATAATAAATTGTTACGTGATTATTCCAACTGATTTTGACATTGTTAATTTAATGGTTAAACGGAATAGTCAAACATTCACCCATGATTAATGATCCACAGATATCATTAAAACCCTTTCATTTATGGAGTCAGATGAAATAAACGAGAGAATACATAACTAAATGTATTGTAAATTTAACCAACCAATACTTTACATGAGTGAGGACAGAGCACGTGAGACCTTCCCCGTGTATTGGCGAGCCGGCATATTGGACCAATTTCACGGGCCTTACAAGGGTATAAGATGCTTACATCTTAGTTTACCTTTTATAAAGTCAGCTTTCAGTAGTAACCATTCATCCTTATTTGTCTGTGCAGGTCATCAGGCATCCGCTCTACAACAGCAGGACCATAAACAATGACATTGCGTTGCTGAAACTTGCATCTCCAGTTGTCTTCACTCCCCGTATCTCTCCTGTATGTCTGGCTCCATCAACCATCAACATCCTGCCTGGAACCCGCTGCTTCACCACTGGATGGGGCAGAACTGCCACCACATGTAAGTCACATGTAATTTTGATTTATGATGTTATAACAACATATATATTCATTCCACTAATCCAATAATTCCTTTTAAAGTTCTACTAACATTTGTTGATAATATGATTATATATGAGTCTAAACAGCCAGTATCATTTTTTCTTCTCTTTTTTTCAGCGAGTCCTCTAATCCTGCAGCAAACAGGTCTGCCCATCACGAGTCCTGCTGTGTGCAGACAGATCTGGGGTCAGAGCCAAATCACTGATGCCATGATCTGTGCTGGAGCCTCTGGATCCTCATCTTGCCAAGTATATGAAGACATATCAAGACAAACACATTACCATATCTATGTTGCTGCTGTTTCGATCTCAAATGTGTGTTTGTGTCTGTGTGATTCCCACAGGGTGATTCTGGTGGTCCTCTGGTGTGTGAGAGATCAGGAGTCTGGACTCTGGTGGGGTCTGTGTCCTGGGGCAGCCGCACTTGTGACACCCGTTTCCCTGGAGTCTACGCCCGTATCTCCCAACTGCGCTCCTGGATTGACACCACTATTGCTTCCAACTAGAGCGCCAGTCTGAATATTTCTTGAATATAACTAAGTCTGGACTTCTGATTGCCTGTCTGTGACTTCATACTGTTTTCCTGTTTCAGCTGTACAAATAATAAAAATGTGTCAAATAAAATGATGAGGGAAAAAAATGGGGAAAAAAAGATAATAAAGAGTGTTGCAGAGTGTATAATGATCTGGGGCCTCATTTATAAAACTTTGCGTAGGATTTGCGTCAGAAGTGGCGTACGGATGAAACATAGGACGTGCGTACGCACAGAAATATTCGGATTTATAAAACCGTGCGCATGCAGTTTTCCCTTAATAAATCACAATCAATTCTAAATGTAGCGCAGCTTTTGCGGCTTCATGTCACGCCCATAGTTGCCCATAAATAGACCGTGAAACACCCACAAGTTAATATTCATCGATTGCGAAATCATGGCAAACACAGAGGAAAACCAAGAAACTTAACTTCACTCACGCGCAAGCGTGAAGCGCATGATCAGCCATTGTGCGTCATTACGCATTGTGATGGCATCATGGCATTTTATTACCATCCATTTGATTGCATCTGACAAGTTACAGATGTGTTATGAGGATGAATTGCATAACATGCTAATATTATTGCAGAACATATTTATATCTGTTTGCAAATATGTGTTAATTTGCATTTCTGTTGTAATCTTCATTTGACTTTGTTTGTTTTACACTGCAGATCGATCACACGGGTGTTTCTGTAGGCTGTTAATTGTAAGACTTGCTTTGTGAAGTCTTCATGTTATTTATGAGACGCAGTATTGCCATTTCTTTTACACAACGGTCTACAGTTTCACACACTTTCACGTGTTTCATCCATCTGCCAACTTTGTCGCCATTTCTCATTTCACCCGTTTTTGTGCGTACGCCTGGGTCAGAGCTTGCGTGAAGGACCGCACATTTTCCCGTCAAGTTTGCTTTTTATAAATACCAATTATTGCGTAGCTCGCGGCGTACGCCTTCTTTTGTGCTTACGCAACGTTTATAAATGAGGCCCCTGAACTTTACGGCCTGGTTTCACAGCTTAGATTAAGCCAGGATTAGGCCTTAGTTTAATTAGGGCATTTAAGTAGCTTTTATAAATGTGCCTTTACTGCTAAAACATTACTGCTGTGCATCTTGAGACAAAACAAAGAAGTTACGTATTTTAAGATATGTCAGTGCAAGTTGCTTTCTGTTAAAACAGCTCAAACATGCTTTTTAGTCTAGGACTAGGCTTAAGCCTTGTCTGTGAAACTGGGGATAAATGTAATAGGTATATGTTGCCATAATAAAAAATGACAAAATAATATACTCCTTTAAAGTAAAGCATTTTAAAGTATAATATAAAATAAACAAGTCCACTTTCACAATGACAGAAACTTTGAAGCAAGATACAACGCAGGTTCCTAGACATAGTAACTTTCAAACACATAAGGATTGTCAGATGTTCTCATCTGTGATTATTTCCTATAGCAATGATGGTCTCTTACCACCAAACCTAAACGTTTAAAAAAAGTGCCAAGAAGATACAAACATAAATAATTTCCCATTTCCAATCTTCCCCTTTTGCTAGAACTTTAGAACTAAGTATTGCTTCTCAATTACAATCAAATCTTACTGCAAACAATCTTTTTGAGCCCCTTCATTCTGGCTTCCGTAAACGCCACAGCACGTTAGTTAAGGTTACTAAGGACTGGCTGTCTTTACATTTTGATCCCTCTTGATCTCAGAGCTGCTTTTGACTCTGTAGATCACTCTCTTTTACACATTTAAAGACTGTCTTTGGTGTTTCTAATACTGCACTAAACTGGTTTAAGTCCTACCTTTCAGATTGTAAGCAGTTTATTACTATGGGTGGTTGCAGGTCTGAGGTAGGTGTGGTGCAATCTGGCGTTCCTCAGGGATAAATTTTGGGCCCTTTTGTAATTACATTTTTTCCACTTGGTCAACTCTTAAAGTGCCCCTATTATGTGTTTTTTTTTTAAAATGACCTTTCATGTAGTGTGTAACATAGCTCTAAGTGAATGAAAACATACTGCAAAGTTTTAAATCTGAAAGTTCACAGTACATAAAGTTATTGTCTTTCAAAAGTTATTGTCTTTCAAAAGTAAGAGTCGACTCTGAGTCAATGAAATGAATCGTTTTTCAAACGAGTCATAAGCCATTTCGTTGAGACGTCAAGACGAAACACTAGCATATTGCCTGCCCACTTATTGCGCATGCAGACACCAGTAAAAACTTGAACCTCAAACTGGCAGCTGATTCCTGTGGATACTGGATAGCATCATGTCGAGAAGAAGCTGTGCTCATCAATGTGAAGGTAAAGCCAGTTTTTTTCACTGCCCAAGGACACGCATGTGAAGAATCAGTGGTTAAAATTCATGTTTAACACGATACCACAGCAGTATAATCCTAAACTTTTGCTGTGTTCCCTTTATTTTACTGATGACTGCTTCTCAAATCTCGCAGTTCAGTGGAGGATTTGCAAACCGCTTGCTCTTGAAAGATGGTGTTCAAAATACTTAGTTTTGAGTTTTATATTGTGTAGGTCTCCTGCTAACTGGCTAACTCACATTATTTCTGTCTTACTGAAATACTTCTGCTAATCAGTTGTGAGCCACTATTACCTAAAACTCTGTCTATTAATGCAGATTGTCTGTCGTTCTTACTACTTTGAGTAAAGATTAAGCATGGAGCAAGATTTGTTTTACCAACGTTTATGTTACATCAGTCATTCACGCTAGAGCTCGGTTAATGTATGCACTGTTATTGATGGAGTTTCAACATGTTCACTGCAATAAATTAGAAAAATACTCTATAAATAACTAAGTATAATAAAATCTATGAATAAATAAATACAAGTAAAATAATCTGTTTGTTGATGGACATGCACTTGTTAATGCTGATGGTGATTAATTACAGTTGCAACATCCCATAATGTACCTCAAACTGAGTAGCGTATCACTGAGAAATGTCCTGCTCAAGTCGTCCTTGCGATGGAGGTTCGGGTTGAATAACAGTTCTTCCAATGTTTTATCATCGGACTCGCGCTCGGATTGATATGGTAAAATCAACGTCATTGTTCGTTACTGTCTTTAGTTTACCATGTAGGAAGCTGATGTTGTATGGCAATGGTCATTTTGTTTTCGACACGCACTGTACGTGGTAGACCAATCACAACAGACTGAGCTGTCTGGCCAATCAGAGCAGAGTAGCTTGCGGAAAGGAGGGATTTAGAAAATGGCACCCTAAGCACTCGTGGTCTTCCTACGAGTCCGCACTTTCGTGACGTAATGCCGCTTTGACTGTCGGGAAGAAGTCTGCTGCGGAGCGGGCTTGACAAAAGTGTGCATCGAGGGCACATATCGACCGCAAAGGGGGCGCTCGCGAGTACCCTTGTGAGGCTTAAAATGACAAGTGGGACACCCTACGGTCTCACGGACTTAACGGACACGCGCACGCAGCAGCCATTGTAAGTCCACAAGACCGAAAGTGCATATGAAGTGTGCCATTTGGAACAGAGCCATTGATTAATCTCACAAGTCATTTGAGAATCATTGAAAATGTGGTGATGTGCAAATGTATATTATGAGAAATTTAAACAGTTTTTTTACCTTTGATGCATGTAAACCTGTTGTAGGAGACTCCAAAACAACATTAGGAAAATTTAAAATAGCATAATAGGGGCACTTTAAGACCATTCATAACTTTCATTTTCACACAGATGACACCCAGATTTACATACATTCAAAACCTGATGATAATGTGGCTGTGACCTTTCTTTCTCAATGTATTTCTGAAAAAAATCTCTCAAATTTTTTTTTTCTTTTTTTTTTCTTTTTGGTCTTAACAGTGACAAGACTGAGGTTATGTTCATCAGCTCACCGCACCAGCTACACAAAGCTGGGCCTTTAACCTTAAATGTGTATGGCTCTACTTTGGAGTTTCAAACAAAAACTAAAAAAAATTGGGGGTGATATTTGAGGTTATTTTAACATTTGATTCTTACATCCAGGCATTAAAGGAGACATATCATGCTTTTAAATTGTTCCTTTTTACATATAAATCATACATTTGTGGTCTATATAAAGCGGAACTGCAATGCTTGGGTCTGAATTCCTCATTATTATAGCTCCACGGGCCCCTTTTTTACCCCTTTTCTGAGGTGCTTCTGAGATCAACTCGTTTTGGTGCGGTCTCTTTAAATACAATTGAGACACTTCATACCCCGCCCCCTCTCCAGGTTGCAGAGGTTCAACTCCACCCCGTTCGGCCATTTTTGTAGTCTGATAGCAGAGATGGGATTATCTAGCGGCACAGAAACTTTTTATTCACACGTTATTAACAAAATGTCAACAACGGAAGACTTGTCCAGCCAGCCTTACATGTTCGAGCCAGAGTCGGAGCCAGAGCGAGATGAAAATGAAGACGACGAACCTGCAGAACAACGTCTTCATATGGATGTATCGCAATGGTGTGTTACTGTATTTATACATGAAACTTTGGTCTTCCGACCTTTTACCACCGTGTCGATTTATTTTGATTAATATGTGCGAGGGAGAGAGAGCAAGACAGCGTCTAGTTTGGAGACGGTGTCTTGTTTACACTTTCGCCGGGCTCCGAGAGAGAGTGCGAGCGCACGCGAGACCGGTTCTCTCTCTCTCTCTGCTCGTTCTTTCAGTTAAACATGCGCCACAAGCGCGGCAGTTCATCTACATTAGACGGTGTAATGAAGCGTGTGGGTTACTACATCCAACAACCGATCATTTTAACTTACCCTCTCGTAACTTCTGCATCCTTTAGCTTGGACTACAAAATTGCAGCGAGAAATAATAATGGCGGATCGCTCGAAGTGTTGGGCCGGAAGTCAATGTCCTTATTTGGCAGTTCCGCTGCAAATACTGTGACGTGATAGTTCACAAAACGTCATAGATAACAGAAAAATCGGAACAGGTTGAAAAATATGACCAAAACAGAATATAAAGATATCAACGAAGCACCTGAAGAGAATAATTTCATCTTTTCTGTACTTCTAAACACTCCAAATATACAACAAAATGCATTTAAGGGCTAAAAAAGTGCATTTAGCATGATATGTCCCCTTTAAAACATCTTTTTTTTATCTTAGAAATATTGACTACGCTCACATTGTGATTTTCCCTGTGGCTGAAAAGTTAATGAACTTTTTTTTTTTTTTTCCTGCATTGATAATTGCAATGCTCTACTTGCTAGGGTTTCAAAAGCTACACTAAATAAAAAATTCTGCTGCTAGATTCCTGAATAGGACTAGAACAAGGGATCATATCACTCCTATCTTGGAGTCCTTACACTGGCTCCCTGTTGTCACAGTCACCAGCTCAGTCACCAACTCTGTAAGATGTCTGCACTACGCATCCCTTCTGGTCCCCACCTGCACTCAGTCAGCCATCACCACACCTGCTGCTGATCATCATCAGATACTGATTCCCTGCACCTGCACTCCCTCATCAGCACAGCCTATATCAACCTGCATCAGACTCCTTACCTGAACACTCACCTGAGATCATCCTGTCAAGTCTCCCGTCTCCCGTCTATCGTCTATCTCCTGTCCGTCATCCCGATCCAGATCTCCAGTCATTGTGTTCATCCTTCACCTGAAGTTTCCACTTCAGTCATTGCCAGTTAAGTCTTCATCACCTATCATCAAGTCACCATCCTTTCACCATCGTCTGGTTCCCGCTGTTGTCCCATCACTCTGCTTTTACTTGATTAAACCATTTTACCTTACCATCTGTCTGTTCCCTTCTGTGTGTGTGACACCTGTCAGGTTTCATGTTGACTTTAAAATTCTCATGCTTACCTATAAGGCTTTGCATTGTTTGGCTTCTCAAAATTTGTCAGAGCTTATAACCCCCTATCCCCAACGCGTGATCTCCGCTCATCCAAAGATGGTCTTTTAACTGTTCTGCCAATTTGTTTAAGATCGATAGGGCTTTCTCCTCTTCTGCTCTAAAACTATGGAACTCTCTGCCTTCTGAGATTAGGCAAGCAGAATCTCTTAAGCCCCTTTCACACAGCGCACTGATCCCAGGAAATTGTTGTAAACGCTGATTGTCGTAAAATTGCTAGAGTGCCTTCTGTGTGAAAGCAAACACGTCCCGGGATCGATGCCGGGATGGGGACCTATAAACATTGCCGGGATCAGTTTGGGAACGCACCCTGTGTTAACAAAAGCCAGGACCAATGCCGTAAGGGGTGTATCGTAGTGATGATGCACGTGCCATCACGCGACTCTGTTGCTCTTAGAAGAAAGTTTGTGTTCGTCATCAACAAAGAAAGATAAAAAAAAATGTCTGCAAACTTTAATGAAGGAGAGGCCAGGGAGCTCCTTACTATCTGCACTGAAGCTGAGATTGTTCGCCAACTTTGTGAAACGGTACGCAATGCGTTAGTGTACATGTTTTCGACGCATACGTTACACATCACATCCTGACGTCATGTGTCTTTACGGTATCTTTACGGGATGTGTGTGAATGCACTCACAGATTCCGGAAAATCACTGGCAGTGTGAATGAACCAACATGAAAAGATCCCGGGACACATTATCCGTGTCTTTTCTGGAATCTCTGTGTGAAAGGGGCTTTACTGTTTTTAAATCTTTTTTAAAAGGTTTTTTAGGGTAGCTTTTATTTGATTACATTGTTATTGTTTTATTCTATACTATGTCTCCCACTGTTTTAAGAGATGTGATTACTAGAAGGAAAACAGTTTTCAGGGTCAGAAACTTTTCTGGAACAGTCTCGATAGGCTCGAAAGGAGCCGTAGATAATCCCACTAGCACAATGGCCAGGACCCAAGCTGGAACTTTGTACAACTTGCAGGCTTCAGCCTCAAAGCACCATGGAGGAAACGTGTCACCAATGTTTCTCCCTAATGATACACCACCCAAAGGACATGGAAGGCAGCTATGGCCACAACATACACCTAGTGTGGGAGGGGATAGCCCTGGGGAAAAATGATCCTGCAGGAACTCCAGCACTGAACCAACCAGGCAGTTAACTGTATCCCACTGGATCCCACATGATGGCCTCTTAGGTATGGGAGGAAAGATTTAACACTAGGAAGACAGCCATCATTTCCAGGCAATTTATGTCCATGAGAGACGATGACTCCTCCACAGACCCCAAGCTGAGCGGCCTTCCATGACCTCTCCCCAGCCCGTGAGGGTAGCATCTGTCATGAGCGTGACATGATAATAACGAGCTCCTAACACAGGACCTTGAGACAAAAACCAAGGCTTCATCCACATCACTAAGGTGCGAGGTTACACCTGCGCGTAACCTTGATCATGTAGAGTGGGTTGGGAAAACCCCTTGATCTTGGCATATGCTCTGAATGAGCCAATCGTCTATGTAATTCAACATGCAAATGCCCTGGAGTCTCAACAAAGCCAGAGCCGCATCCACACATTTCGTGAAAGAGCTGAAAATATCACACAGAACGCTCTCTGAGGCACAGATAATTTTCTTGTGATCTTGACATAACAAAAGTTGTTTTCTCGTGATCACGACTTAATTTTCTCGTGATCTCGATGTAACAAAAGTTCTTTTTAAAATGATTGTTTGATTCTGGAACACAATGCACCAGGAGTCTACTGTTGCTACTTTTTTGCTGAAATATCCACAACATGTTAGAGCGCATGGTTCATCTGTCGATCAGATGAACGTGAAAGTTACATTCGTTACAATAGGCTATTGTAACGAATGTAACTTTCACGTTCATCTGATCGACAGATGAACCATGCGCTCTAACATGTTGTGGATATTTCAGCAAAAAAGTTTGCTTCGCTTAACAATAGTCTAGATTAAATAAATAAATGTAGGCTATTCAATCATGCACGCTAAACATCTTATTTGTGTTATTAACATGTTTAAATGACAACAGAGCATTCAAGACCTCAAGCACAGGTGGATCGAGTTCCTTCAGAAGGATGCCAGATTCTATAACTATTCTAAACATTTTTAGAGCTCAGTGGATTCAACCCACTTTATTTTCCTTATTCGTTTGGAAGAAAATTATTTTACATAATTTGTTTGTGGTTTTTTATTTTTTATTTTTTTTTATTCGTCGTGTGTAATAGGCTATGACTGATATAATGTACAATGGCTTACTCCACTTGCTCTTCAATTAAAAAGAGGTGCAATACTCCAGATTTCCCCCAAATATTTTTTAATTCAGTTGATAGCTATATATGTACAATCTTGAGATGCTGTTTGAGAAGAGTTTATATGTGTGTGGTTTCAAGAAATGTAGAAAATACAATAGGTTTCAACACTTTCACTGAATTCAATTCTACACATCTTTACAAATATAAATCAAATTTCAAATTAATGATTTGAGTCACATTGAGTGACACAGTAAACTAATGATGCAGTTACTAAGACTGTGATCATTAAAATGGCGTCTTAAAGATGTACAGATAAAGATACAGAATAGCCTACTTGTCACCATTATGTTCTGTTTGTGTCATTATCGTGGACTTTTAGTTTGTTTTCATTCTCATCATGTGTTCCTTTTGTTCAGTTTTCCCGCTCCTCATTTGTGTTCTTGGTTTCAGCTGTGTCTTATTAATTATCCTCATTTGTGTTTGCTTTATAAGTTGATCCCTCACATTCATTCTCTTTTCGGTCTACGTTACATTTAGCGTGTATTGCCCTGCCTGTCCAAGTATTATTTGTATTACCCTCATTAAACTTGCGTATTGGAATTTTATTCTTCATCTTCGTCTGCCTTCCTGCAACCACACCTCACACTACTATAGGGTGAAGTCAGCTAAAATGGGCCACGTTTTGGTAAATTACTTATTAGATCTCATGCATAGCTAATTTGATGGTATTATGATTTTTTTTTTAAATAGGAAGGGTCTATTGAAATAAATAAATAGATAAATAATAATAATAATAATTATTATTATTATTATTATTTATTTTATTATTTTTTGTGAAAATGTATAATTGTTTTAAAATTATGAGAGTTAGAGTATCAGCAGGTTCTGTTAAAATGGGCCAATATAAAAAGAGAATAACACAGGTAATTTAGGCTGAAATCATTTTATTACACAGTAAATTGACAAACACAAACACTTCAACATTTCCTGTATACTGTAGGTCTTAACATCGCGATTCGTACCTAGTCAGGGAAGTTAGATCTTTTGCTGCATTCCCTTCAAAGGCAGTCTTTGCAGATATAACCATCTTCGTCACAGATGCCATTATCCTCTCCACAGCTCTCTGGTACCATAAATTGCACAGACAACAGCACACCCAGTCCTCATGGCCTTTGGGTCATTCACATCGCCATACACTCTCTGGCATGCGCTTTTTTTTTTTGTTTGTTTTTTTGGCACTAACTTGCTTTATTTGAAAAAGGTAACTCAGATGTTTTGTTAATTTAAAAGTAATGTGTTTATTAATAGTTACTGATTATGTAACTCGCATTGCTTAATGCGTTACCCCACACTGACCTTATGACATGATTAAATGGAAAAATAGCATAAGTTAACTATTTATAATCATAAAATATATCTGCCAGGCCCAACAACATTTGCATATTGAGTGATAGTGTCGTTTTTGTTAACTAATAATAATACTATTAAAATTCATTAATTGAAATTAACCTAAAATATAAATATTAGATGAAAAGCTTTAAAAAATGTCAAATGTTGCTTCGGCAATTATAACTGCAATACAATAAGTTGAAGTAGTACTAAACTAAAACTGATATGAAAATTAGAGCTAAAAGGTAATATTAAAAAAAATTAATAACGACAAACGCATAAAATTACAAACACTTTAAGTAAAATTGAAATTAAAAATAAATACAAAAGCAAATTTAAAATATTAATACACTTTACAGTATAATGGTATATAAATAATCCTACTTTGTAGTATTTTTCAGCAACCATATATTCTTTGTTGTATCCAAAAAGAGGCAATCAATTCATAATGTACCACTCTGTGTAGTTCACAGACTGGTACTGACTAATGGAAAAATTCCTGAAGCCCCAAAACAATGGTGCTGACAAGAAGGAAATCTCAACCATAAAACACTCAGCCTGAGAACAATCAACTGGTGTCTATTCTTGGTATTCAGGGTTAAGATTTACTTATAATGCAACAATCTGGCAGATCCAGTTCTTGGTCAGTTATGCAGGCCTTTGTCCATTTTGGTGATGCATGTTTTGGTGATTCATGGCTGACTTCACATTACCGGTTTCCTATTTCAGTTGCATAAATCCTGAAGATCTGCAGAAAAAAATACGATGATTAAAATAAAATAAAAATGTCAAGACTACAAGAACAATGTCACTAGAGTACACTGAAGCAAACTGAAATACAGCTATGAATGGCTATACATTTCTTGTAGCTATAAATCTCATTCTCTCTCTTCTCCTGATCAACCACTAGAGGTCGGTAATAATCTATTAAGATACCGAACCTTGAGTTTCGCAGGGGTGAGGCCAGAATTTTCTTCAAAACTCTGATGTCATATTAAACAGAAAACAAATAGGGGTGTATAAAAAAACATAAATAGCAATAAATATTAATACTGTTTACAAAATTATTTTGTATAAATAACAAATTAAATATATTAATACAACAATGCAAATGTTTTCACTTAATTTTAAAATGCATTATAAGATCATGTCATGAAGGGGTTGTTAAATTCTCACCACTGCTGACACAAGCCTTGCCATTTCAGAGATACTCTGACCCAGTCACTTGCCATAACAATTTGGCTCTTTTCAAAGTCGTTTAGATCTTTATTCCTGCCCATTTCTCCTGCATCCAATGTGTTGATTTCGAGAAATCATTGTTTGCTTACCATCTAATTGTAACAAGTATAGTCAGTTATGGTTTAGTTTTCACTTTGTTCCTAGTTAGTTTCTTTCCTTGGTTGATAATTAGCTCCACACACCTGTTTCTGTTCAGTTCATTATGTCTCACTGTGTATTTAAACCCTGAGGGGCTGTTTACACAACAAAGATATGCTTTTAAAACGAAGAGTTTTCCGCATACAGACGACACCATTGTCAAAACGATCCCCATTCAACACTGATCCGTGAAAACGACTAAAAACGCTGTATTCTACTGCAAGGCCATTAGATGGCGATGAAACACTCTATAGACTGCACCCTAATACGCATGTACATGACCTCATCGTCTTCAGAGATTGCGTTTTTTTTTGTTTGCACCCATGACCGTTTTCAAAAACTTGCACTTTGAAACCGTTTTCTAAAGTTTGGGTTTTCAGGCACCCAAAACGCATAAAGTTTTACGTTTTTAGTTGAAAATGGTATCGTGTAAACAGCCCCTTACTTTACTCAGCTCTTTGTTTGGTCTGATTTATGTGTAGTGGTTGCATTCCCCTGTATTTCTCTGCGATCTCCTGAGTGCTATTAGTTTAAGTGTTAATAAAAGTTTTGCCAAAAAGGAGTGGTCAGTAATTCCAGTCTTACTTCCGTAACATTCATACATAACAATGTAACAAATTTGCATAATGCTAACCTATGGTCTTCATTGGCTACCTATGAAAAACGTCTACTTTGACCCGCCCTCAAAATGTAGTTGGTTTGTGTTGTGTACATGTCGAGAAGACGCTGTTTTCTGAGCTGCAAAGGCAAATTCTCTTTGTATACACTTCCACAATGAGGATGTGAAGAAACGGTAGTTAAAATTACAACAGCGGTATAACCTTTTGTTGTGTTACCGTCATTTTACTGACGACAGCTTCTCAAATTTCAGCAAGGTCATTGAGGGATTTTCTATTAAAGATTGGTCAGTACCCAGTTTATTTGGACCACAACCTGTAAATAGGCTATAATTAAACGGGTGGTTGATTAGGATTTCACTTTTTTAACTTTAGTTAGTGTGTAATGTTTCTGTTTGAGCATAAACAACATCTGCAAAGTTACAATGCTCAAAGTTCAATGCAAAGGGAGATATTTGCTTTTAAAGAAAAGGACTACAACAAACCCTAAAATGTACATAAATCCCGCCCCAGAGAACACGGTGAGTCAATGTTGAGAAGAGGTAAAGGAAGCTCTGCCTTCTGTGCTGGGAGCATCAGTTCATTTGCATTTAAAGGGACACACACAAAACTATGCGTTTTTGCTCACCCTCAAAAAGGGACAATTTTAACATGCTACAAAACTAAAATTCCACATACACACTCTGGGGACATCAGAGACTTATTTTACATCATGTAATAAGGGGCATTATACCACCCTGTATATACCATGTATATATTTTCTACTGAGTGTTATACGTAGTTTTGTGATTTATATTTTGTACACCAAGTGCAGCTTTAGGTCTCCTGCCAATCAGCTAAAGGCGGGCATACACTGTGCGATTTTCGCCCGATTTTGAGCCGAATTCTGAATCGTGCGACTCTTTTTCGGGTCGGGCCGATTTTCAGCTTTGTCGAGCGTCGTTTGTCGTGCAGTGTACAGGGGGAAACGAGAGGCGATTAACCTCTCCCGACCGGCAATCGGATGGTCGGATGAATTTCTGGCATGTTAGAAATTTTGGTCGCTCCTCGTGACTATCGCACAGTTGAAGCAGAACTGATCGCCCTAAACTCAGTGTTTTTCCCCTCACTGCACCTGCGCGAAAACAGAAGTTTAACCATTTCATCTGCAGCAAAAAAAAAAAAAAAAAAAAAAAAAAAACACGAAAAGAGGGAGATGAAAAAGTTCTGTAGTTCAAACTAGCAACAAATTACTGTTGCTTGCCTCCAGTTCGTGTTGCAAAATGGATTAACCATTACCCAAGTCTTCCAAGCCACCAGCGATCTACACCGTGCATTTTTTTTTATTAATTTGTTAAACAATGTTTTTGAAATAAGCTGTTTTTAACTTTCATTGATGACTAATTATTGCAGTGTTCGGACTCGGATATATTATAGACTGTTAATAATTAATTATATGGCTATAATTCACTGTAATCGACCTTAATGTTTTAGACAAAAAGGAGGAAGCTTCTATGTAATATTTTATTATCCTCACAGCTTTTTTATTGCTTTTTTACAGAAATTATTGCGTGGCAATTTAATTATAATAGCCTATAAATTTTATAATAAAAATAGCCTAGTCCTTCCCTAATAATAATAATAATAATAATAATAATAATAATACCAATTTAATACATAAATTAGAAATGCTAAATCATCTTGATATTGATAGCTGATGCGTGTTTTGATAATATCTCTGGTACGGTGTACATTTTAGGACATGCTCAGACCTCAGACATATGAAGACAAGGCATCATGCCTCAGACTAAAAGGCTTCAGTCATTGGACAAAACGGCATCGCGCCTCAGACTGAAAAGCTTCAGGTCTCAGGAAAAACAATGTCAGGTGTCAGGTCTCGTACAATTAGGCATCAGACGAAACAGCCTCAGACAAAAAGGCATCAGACATAAAGGCATCAGACTAAAAGGCATCAGACGAAAAGGCATCGGACGAAAAGGACTCGGACTAAAAGGCATCGGACAAAAAGGACTCGGACTAAAAGGCATCAGACATAAAGGCATCAGACAAAAAAGGCATCAGACATAAAGGCATCAGACAAAAAGGCATCAGACAAAAAGGCATCAGACAAAAAAGGCATCGGACGAAAAGGCATCGGACGAAAAGGACTCGGACGAAAAGGACTCGGACGAAAAGGACTCGGACGAAAAGGCATCAGACTAAAAGGACTCGGACGAAAAGAACTCGGACGAAAAGGACTCGGACGAAAAGGCATCAGACTAAAAGGACTCGGACGAAAAGGACTCGGACGAAAAGGCATCAGACGAAAAGGACTCGGACTAAAAGGCATCAGACATAAAGGCATCAGACATAAAGGCATCAGACAAAAAGGCATCAGACAAAAAGGCATCAGACAAAAAAGGCATCGGACATAAAGGCATCGGACGAAAAGGCATCGGACGAAAAGGACTCGGACGAAAAGGACTCGGACGAAAAGGCATCAGACTAAAAGGACTCGGACGAAAAGGACTCGGACGAAAAGGCATCAGACGAAAAGGACTCGGACTAAAAGGCATCGGACAAAAAGGACTCGGACTAAAAGGCATCAGACATAAAGGCATCAGACAAAAAAGGCATCAGACATAAAGGCATCAGACAAAAAGGCATCAGACAAAAAGGCATCAGACAAAAAAGGCATCGGACATAAAGGCATCGGACGAAAAGGCATCGGACGAAAAGGACTCGGACGAAAAGGACTCGGACGAAAAGGCATCAGACTAAAAGGACTCGGACGAAAAGGACTCGGACGAAAAGGACTCGGACGAAAAGGACTCGGACGAAAAGGCATCAGACTAAAAGGACTCGGACGAAAAGGACTCGGACGAAAAGGCATCAGACTAAAAGGACTCGGACGAAAAGGACTCGGACGAAAAGGCATCAGACTAAAAGGCATCGGACGAAAAGGACTCGGACTAAAAGGCATCAGACAAAAAGGCATCAGACTAAAAGGCATCGGACGAAACAGACTCAGATGGAGTTTGGAGATTCGCATTGCCCCACCCCATATTATGTCACATGTACGCGATTCATAGCTCGAAAGAATGCTTTAACTCCATGATAGTTTGCCAACATACAAACTAGCTAGTTGAAATATGGCATCTAAGTTTTTAAATGTGCAAATAAAACTTGCGAAATGCATGTTCTCTTCTGTAAACAACTTAATTAGTGTAAAATTTCAATAAAGCAGTGATTTTAAGCAGTGATTTTAACACTGTTTTAACATTTAATTAAAGCATGCTATAGCATGTATATATTATATGCTTTAATTAAATGTTAAAACAGTGTTAAAATCACTGCTTAAAATCACTGCTTTATTGAAATGTTACACTAATTAAGTTGTTTACAGAAGAGAACATGCATTTCACAAGTTTTATTTGCACATTTAAAAACTTAGATGCCTAGCTAGTTTGTATGTTGGCAAACTAGCGTTCTTTCGAGCTATGAACCGCGTACATGTGATGTCATATGGGGTGGGACAAAGCGAATCTCCAAACTCCATCTGAGTCCGTTTCGTCCGATGCCTTTATGTCTGATGCCTTTTAGTCTGAGTCCGTTTCGTCCGATGCCTTTTTGTCTGATGCCTTTTTGTCTGATGCCTTTTAGTCTGAGTCCTTTTCGTCCGATGCCTTTTTGTCCGATGCCTTTTTGTCTGATGCCTTTTAGTCTGAGTCCTTTTCGTCCGATGCCTTTTTGTCCGATGCCTTTATGTCTGATGCCTTTATGTCTGAGTCCTTTTCGTCCGAGTCCTTTTAGTCCGATGCCTTTATGTCTGATGCCTTTTAGTCCGAGTCCTTTTCGTCCGAGTCCTTTTAGTCTGATGCCTTTATGTCTGATGCCTTTGTCTGATGCCTTTGTCTGATGCCTTTATGTCTGATGCCTTTTAGTCCGAGTCCTTTTCGTCCGATGCCTTTATGTCCGATGCCTTTATGTCTGATGCCTTTTAGTCCGAGTCCTTTTCGTCCGATGCCTTTTTGTCCGATGCCTTTTAGTCTGATGCCTTTTTTGTCTGATGCCTTTTTGTCTGATGCCTTTTTGTCTGATGCCTTTATGTCTGATGCCTTTATGTCTGATGCCTTTTAGTCCGAGTCCTTTTCGTCCGATGCCTTTTAGTCCGAGTCCTTTTCGTCCGATGCCTTTATGTCTGATGCCTTTTTGTCTGAGGCTGTTTCGTCTGATGCCTAATTGTACGAGACCTGACACCTGACATTGTTTTTCCTGAGACCTGAAGCTTTTCAGTCTGAGGCGCGATGCCGTTTTGTCCAATGACTGAAGCCTTTTAGTCTGAGGCATGATGCCTTGTCTTCATATGTCTGAGGATGTACTAAAATGTACACCGTACTACGGATACATGATATCATATAGGCGCAACCCGGGTTTATCGCGCTGATTCACGCATATTTCACACGTACAATGTGAGCAGTGAAGTCGCAGCTCGATGATCGGACCGTATAGTGTGAGCACATAAATCCTGAGCTTTGGCTTTACATCGCATGCGATCTACTCGTTCAGTGTGAGTAGGTACCTTGCTGAAATCGCACAGACATCGCACAGTGTATGCCTTCAAGTTGAATAACTAGCTCTTGAATTATGGTCAAATTTAAGCCATCGTTACTGTCTTTATAGTGTGTACAATAGCTGAGGATTAAGGGAAGCCTCCGGAACTGAAATTCAGTTTTGGGAATGGGTGTTTCGTTTCCGACAAGCATGGTCGACCAATCACAACAGACTGGGCCATCTGACCAATTAAAGCAGAGTAGCTCTATTAAGGGTGGGACTGAATCTTTTGAAGAATCGTTTCTTTCGTTTTCAGGCTCTTTGAGGTCAGTTCATTAGGTGCATTTGGTGATGTGCTATGTATGTTATTAGAAAATGAAAGTGTTTTTTGACCTTTGATGCATGTAAACCTGTTTTAGGAGACCTCCAAAACAAACCTTTAGGAACCTTTAAAATCGCATAATAGGGGCACTTTAATATGTGGCAGTGGCACAGTGGCCTTGTTAGGAGATGATCAACGATATTCGTTTCACTCATTTAGTAAGATGTACAAGCTGTTTTCCTCATGGGGAACAAAAACAAGAAGCAAGTAAAAAGAACAAAAACAGAAGGGATTTTCTTGACAAATATATTTCTTTTTTATTAATGCACTCCAAAAGCATTTGTTACATCCAACAAACCAATACACAACCAGAATGTTTTACAGTAACACATCTGCAAGATCATTAGGACATGTCAATGATTTTTTTTTTTTTTTTCTATGTGCAGCCAGGTGAGGTATAGTGTGTACTTGGTGCACTGTAAAATCCAATAGCTTTCCTGACTCACATATACGTAGTATACTCAGTAATATAAAATACATACTTCTTACTAGGTTTTGTTGAGTTACAGTCAATTGCAGGGTGAAAATAACAAGTTACTCAATCGTTTGAGTGACGCTTACTTGAAATAAGCAAGTAGCAACAAAGGATACAATGACATTACTAAACCAGTGAGAGGCAGCAGTGAATTGAAGCATGCCTAATGTGCAGAAAAAAACAAAGAAGAAGAAGCGGCACTTGTGAGAGCATGCGCAATAGATTCTGTGCGTATTTCATTTTCGGCGCCCATTCTGCAGATGTGGAAAGGCTTTGACAGACTACTAGAGAATGTCTAATAGGAAGAGAATTGGCACTCTCTGCTTACTTCCGGTTTCTGGACTGGCTGCAGTAACACGTCTCTGTCCATGCGGGGGCGCTCGCAGGCGAGTGCAGATTGAATGGAGGTCTATGGCGAAATACCCCTCAAAATCCACTTTTCTCAGGATATAATTTTTTGTCTAGTAATTTGAATGTTGTATTCGAAAGGAGATGCAAAGAAATTACACATTGCTGGGTGTTAGATTTTTTTGAGTCACTTATTTGCTTTAAAAAGTCTTTTAAAATGTCAATGACGTCAGAATGCTGACGTCATTAGCAGAATGCTAGCGTGTTATGGGCAACAACAACTCAACCTGTAAGAAATCGAAAATAAATAAGTACTCGTTCATTCAACTTTCAACCTATAACCCATGTTGAACTTGCAAAACCTACAATAAAATCTGAGATTTCTCAAAGGCAATCGGGTGAAAGAGACATAAAGCCGTCTAGCCCCATAGACTCCCATTCAGTCTGCACTCGCCCGCGATCACCTCCAGTGGAATTCTAATGGAACTGCAACCAAGATCGATACAATGGGGCTAATAGGAAGTGCCAATGCTCTCCGTAGACGGGCTCTGAGACTACCTACATTTTTATCTGGAGCTTCGCTACGTTTTTGGAATAGTAATAAGGTGAGTAATCAAGCATGCGACTTTTGTGTGAATGTTTTTTAGCGCAATTTTCCACCGGAAAAAATTGCGCTTGTTAACTCATGATTTCTGTTCTGTGCGTCTGTGCGCACCAATCTTGCACTTCTATCTACTCCTCAACCAGACCACCTAGAGACTTCGGGTTTTCGGCATTATGTTAAGGAAGGTCTCTCGGGAACGCACAAAAAAAAAAAATCCAGGAAAAGATTTACTATCTTAGTGTTGTGATCCCATGAGGTGAGAAAATTGCGCTAAAACACTCACTGAGTTTTTATTACTTGTTTGTTTTTGTTTTTTTACTGTCTGTCGCCAATTTTGACTGATTTCCTTAATGTCTAACGTTACCAAATAATTGAGATAATTAGAGCTTGAAGAATATGGTTTGGCCTGTTTTTTGTTGTTTTTTTTCGCATAAAACTATCAGGTACCATGACAGTTCCTGGAATGCCTGAAAAGCGATTTATTTGTCCCAAATGTAAGAATTATGGTTTTCTATTTTACCATTTTCACTGATGCATTCTCCTCTGTTGGCATTGGTTTAATTATTAAGGTTCCAAATCTGGTGAAATGGCGCACATACAATTAAAGGTAACCTGCAGCTTATGTGATGCTTTTTGACAGTATTTGTGATTTCACAACAGCATTAAACTATTATTTTTTAAATTGAGTAAATTCAGATTCAGCAAGCACTGTAAAAGTGTTTTTTTGTTTTGTTTTTTTACTCAAACTCAACTGCTTTATCACTGCATCAAAGATGGACCAGACCTTCTCAATGCGAAGACGTGAAATTGTGGATGCAGATGGAGCAGTGGCCAGCTCTTTTTACAGAGAGACAAGTAAGTACTTATTCATACCCTTTTCCACCCCCCTTTTTGGTTTATGAGAAACCAAATTCTGTTTAGGTTTGGCTTTAGAATTGGCCTGTTGGCCTGACCATGCAAGATATTTTTTATAAAGATCAGAAAAGTCAAAATAATTGTTCATTGAAAGATTTCCACACTGTCCCATGTCTATTTTTTTTTACATTTTTTTTTTCCTGTGTTGTAGGTGTTTGCAGAGTTTAACAGGATAGTCCCCACAGATCTGCAGACTGCAGAGTAACTTTTATGGTGCTGTAGATCGCTACACACCACGCTTTGTCACAATCTTCAAGTCTTCAAGAAGCACTGGAGAGAAATTAGATGAGCTTATGCAGCAAATTAATACAGGGGTGAGTTTACTGCAGCCTTAATTTTTTATTATTTTCTGAGTTGATCATGGTTTTGCTTACAATCTATCTAGCTGTTGTCTAAAGTGTTGTGGGGTTTTGCTGATAAACTCTTTAACTGTGGACTGTAATCTTAAAGGATTAGTTCACTTTCAAATAAAAATTTCCTGATAATTTACTCACCCCCATGTCATCCAAGATGTCCATGTCTTTCTTTCTTCAGTCGAAAAGAATAATAATAATAAATAAATAATAATAAATTAAAACAAAGATGTTTGCCCTTCCCTACCTTTTTGAACCGGAGTACACAGACAAATAACTTGACGCTTTACCTTTCCAACGTGATGACGCAATGCGTGGCACATCTCAGAGATGGTACACAACGAGCATTTGTGATTAAAAAGTATATAATTGTTTTTTTTGTGTGTGAAAATGACAGATTGTTTCGCTGGATAAGACCCTTATTTCTCGATTGGAATCGTGTAGAGACTTTAAAGCTGCATTCAGACTGACATTTGAACCTTCTTTGAACATTTGAAAAGTTGGTTGCCAAGTCCATTATATGGAGAAAAATACTGGAACGTTTGCCTCAAAAACCTTAATTTCTTTTTGATCGAGGAAAGAAAGACATGGACATCTTGAATGACATGGGGGTGAGTAAATTATCAGGAATTTTTTTTTTGAAAGTGAACTAATCCTTTAATAGTCACTTCTCCACTTAAATGCATAATGGTAATGACACTTTTCACTTTTTTTTCCACCGGACAAAATTGCGATTGTTAACTCATGATTTCTGTTCTGTCTGTGCGCACCAAACTTGTACTTCTATCTACTCCTCAACCAGACCACCTAGAGACTTCGGGTTTTCGGCATTATGTTAAGGAAGGTCTAATCTCGGGAACGCACAAAAAAAATCCAGGAAAAGATTTACTATCTCTTACGCCGCCTTCACACTGGCAGTTGAAATCATAGATATCATATAAAGGCTAGATGGCTCAAGGCGGAGTCACTTCCGGCATCACCGGCGGCCATCTTAGGACAGGGCTCTGTGAATTAAGGTGAGTGAGCAGCACGCACACAAATCCTCTTATCTCGCTGAAATCTGGACGGATTTACAAACGGTTTGGTTTCTTACAAACGTTATTAACGTGGCTATAATTCTGAATGCTTAAACATTTTGAACATAATTATTCATATGTATGCAGTATAATAGCTACATCTCTGACGTTTATAACAAACCAAACCGTTTGAAAATCGGTAGAAAATTGAGCAAGTTATGGTTATTTAAAAGTACATGCACCATGTTATGAGTGAGCGAGCACCCTGTCGTAAGATGGCCGCCGTGTGCGGATGTCGAGCTCCATTGGCCAGCAGCGCGGACGAGCCATCTAGCCTTTATATGATATCTATGGTTGAAATCAGCTCCGTAATACGCAATACGCCCCCATCGGACGTCGTACACAACGGTGAAAAGCGTCGGAAGCACTGATCTATATAGAATGACATTATATGTCATTAGCCTATATAGATCAGTGGTCGGAAGCCTCGGAAGCGAGTATATTTAAATATTGAATTATTTAATTGTATTAACTGCCCTAATAACGTTAAAACATCATGAAAATAAAAAAATGACATGACAACTAATCGTTATAAAATCATTATTTATTTTATTAAAAGTTAAGAATCCAGGTTTGTTTATCAGTACCATAGCAACGCTAACTTCCGTTGGGATTTTCGGATAGAAACCGTCCGTAGCCTTTCGCAAGAGTTCAATTTTTTGAACGCATCCGGATGGCCAACGGACACGATTTTTTTCGCACCGCACTCGTTCGCACCTCGTTCGGACCCATTCGCATGCGGTCTGCGAATCTCCATAGGAAATGAATGACTTCCGGTCGTTTCGCTGCCGTATCGGAGCTGATTTCAACTGCCAGTGTGAAGGCGGCGTGTTGTGATCCCATGACGTCAGAAAATTGCGCTAAAACACTCACTGAGTTTTTATTACTCGTTTGATCTTCAGAACAAAAAATGAAGATACTTTAATGATATCCGAGTCCTTTCTGTTCCTCAATAGGCAGCAATGAAATAAATCATTAAAGTAGTTCATCTGACTCCAGTGATTTAACCTCATTTCATGAAGCAACATGAGTGCTTTTTGTAAAAAAACAA
Source organism: Squalius cephalus (assembly GCF_949319135.1). NCBI lineage: Eukaryota > Metazoa > Chordata > Actinopteri > Cypriniformes > Leuciscidae > Squalius > Squalius cephalus. Next base: position 25,608,670 of record NC_137132.1, read on the forward strand.
AAATGTTTTACTAAATCTTATCGAATTGTTCAAAGAACAACAACTGGCTGCTCATGCATGAGCAAAACACACTTTGTGATGTCCTCTTGAACATGCATTGCAGGTCAGTTATTTTGTAAATAAAGTGGAATATTGTTTTTTTTGCACAAACAAAGTAATCGCACTGCGTCATAAAATTAAGATTATACAATTAAATTTGCATGGATTACTTTGTCTTTCTTAACTTTCTGGGGCTTTAAAGTGCTAGATGCCTAGGCTGCCTATGAAGGGGCCGAAAGCTCTCAGAGTTCATAATAAATATCTTCATCTGTGTTCTGAAGATAAACAAAAGTCTCAAAGGTATGGAATGACATGTGGGTGAGTAATTAATGACAGAATTTATATCTTTGGGTGAAGTAACCCTTTAACAAAATTATTTTTACTCTAGTTTTAATTCAATACCTTGCATACTTAAAGGGATAGTTCACCCAAAAGTTAAAATTATCCCATGATTTACTCACATGATTAAGTAAAATGTCCTGTCTCATCCAAGCTTTATAACAGCAGTGAATGGCCGTATATTTTTTTGAAGTCCATCAAAATGCATCCATGATAAAAGTGCATCTATCCATCATTAAAATATACAGCCATTCACTATAAATCTTTTTTAAATTATAAAATTTTAATTTATAATTTATAAATCATGCCTTTTCACTTTTCTCTGTTGTAATATTTTTATTGTTTGGTTTCATTCAGGTACAGTATGTGATGTTGATGAAGCCTGGGCACAACTATCTGTTGGGGTGCTGACTGTCAACTTCCCTCTTTAAATAAACTCTACCTTTGCCCAGTGTCTACTGCCATCATTGTTGAGAGAGGTATTGTAATGGATAATCTGCAGAACCTGCCTCAGGCAATTTGCATATATTTTGGTCTGTCTTATGCTTTAAATTTGGATTACCCAAAAGACATGAAAAATACTTTTAACTTCATTTCAGAAATTGATGCTTGCTTTGGGACAGAACAAACTCTCACCAAAACTGCAATCTCTGAACAATCTCCTGTTGAGTAATCAAATGTGCAAGATTGATGTTTGGTATTAGATTACATTTGTTTATGACAGTGGAGTTAGATTAGTTGATAGAAAAATAAAAGGGAAACTAAGCCACTTGTTTAAAATTGTCAGCCCATTAGTTCATGAGCAAGTTAAAGGGTTAGTTCACCCAAAAATGAAAATTCTGTCAGTAATTACTCACCTTCATGTCGTTCAAAACCCGTAAGACCTTCGTTCATCTTCAAAACACAAATAAAGATATTTTTGATGAAATCTGAGAGCTTTCTACCCCCCAATGACCGCAACGTCATTGTAACATCAAGAAGTATTCTTGTTGCTTCATAACATTAAGGTTAAAGTACTGTAGTCACATGGACTATTTAAACTATGTCTTTACTACCTTTCTGGGCCTTGGAAGTTGCAATGACATTGCAGTCTATGGAGAGACAGAAACCTCTCAGATTTCATCAAAAATATCTTCATTTGTGTTCCTAAGATGAACGAAAGTCTTACGGGGTTGTAACTACATGAGGGTGAGTAATTACTGACAGAATGAACATTTTTGGGTGAACTAACCCTTTAAGAATCTGTCAGTGTATTCATTTCTAATGTACATGTGTGTCAGAGACATTGCTTTTTCATCGTTTAGGCTTAAACGATGAAATACTATTCCATTAAATTATGAAATACTATTCCATCATTAATGAATATAGCCACTTTTTTTGCACTTCTATATACCAAGTTTGGTCTCCGAAGTGTTATTGATTAAAGTGAGTCATTGTTATGTATTGAATTGTTAAAGCTGTTTGTTGAGAATCTGTTAGAGTCAGGGTATGGTCTCAAATATATTTATTTTTATTCAGATTTTATATACTAATACGTTATTAAAATCAAAGGTCGTATTTTTTAACATTAGTTAATGCACTGTAAACTAACATGAACAATGAATAGCTGTATTTTTATTAACTAACATTAACAAAGAATAATAAATACTGTAACAAATGTATTTCTCATGGTTGGTTCATGTTAGTTAATACACTACCTAATGTTGACTAATAAACCTTATTATAAAGTGTTTCAGTTTTCTTGTTTTCAAAAAAAATGTAAAAACCTAAAGTGACTATTTACATAAATTGTATACCCCAATGCAAACTTGTGTGGACCACCCCTGTGTCAGTTGTTAGAAAAACAAATACAATATATGTACCTTTTAACTGTATAATTGCCTTACATTTATTTGTCCAGTTGTAAATGTTATCTTTGTAAAATTGTGAAAGTATTCTCAATGATATATAATAGATGATTGATAGCACTTAAGTTATTGGAGTAAAGCTTACTTGCTATTTTAAGTGCAATTGGTTTGCATGGTTTTAACAAGTAAACTGGATTGCTTTTGAAGTAAAGTAAACTCAGTAATTCCAAGTTGTATGCAGAAAACATCAGAGTTAACACAACTAGCATAAATGAGTACATCTAAAGTAAATAATCAAGTATACTATACAAATTAGTTTTAAGTTACTGGAACTCTCTTGTAAGTGTACACTACTAGACATGCACTTGTTAGTACTACATACTATTCCTATTTCACGTTACTTAGTTTTTTAAGTGCAATACCTCTTTATTTTAGCAATAATTGTGTAAATGCTCCTAATGGTCTAGTATTTTGTAAAGGAAATGTATGGGGTTACCATCCACCTTTTATAGAAAATAAAACTGAAAGATATGCCAGATGCCACTGTATTGTTTTAGCAGAGCCATGTGTGGGCTGAAAAGAGGGGTTCTCCAGACCCTCACACAGGGTTCAATAAAAGTTTGTTTAACCTTCTCTCCATCTTTTTTCTTGACATTGTACCTGTGATTGAGTTTATTTTCTTTTATGAAAATAGTTTAAAGGGTGTCACCACTTTTATTAGGGTAATACAGTCAGACTGTCCATCTAAAGTAATATATAAAATGTGGCTGTTCATCTCTGTTATATACATCTATAATGAAAGGCAGAAAAGGGTGATCATTTTTCTACATTTCCACATAGACTTGTGGGAGCATGTAGACCTTTTCCTCTGTTCATATGTCAAAAACAACTGTGGTGAATGTGGTGCTTGTGTGTATACATGATGTAAATTTGGGGTGAACGTGCAGGGAAATACCTCCAGTCAAACCACAACTCTGGGAAACACTACTGTACATTCAGTGATCTCTTCTGAAGCAAGTTAGGTGTGGTGAGTGCTGGCGTTTCTGAGGAACAAGAAACTTAACACTACAGCTAAGGAGTGGGTGGGGCGGGGGTGTTTCATGCAAAAAAGAGGGTTATTTCAAAACTAACTATTTTCTCCAGAAAATCCAAGCTTGGTGAAATCACAGACACATTTCAAAGCTATATCATCAATCGTTTCACACAATTTAGAGTCAGACCTCAAAGAAGGGCAGTATATGACACAATGGAATCGTGTGAGACGGTGTGCTTTTTACCTTACAAAAGGTTAGACGTAGATGTGACCAGTGACAAAGATGTGTCAGTGGACAGCATTACTCACCCAAGGGGCTACTCTTTCCACTTGTTTAAACTGGGGCAGGCCCCCTCCTAAAACCATATTGACACTGATCGCCCACTATGGGACTCTGGTAGACTATTGTTTAAGCCTCTGGGCTATTGTTTTAGTCATAGGGGTGAATGACCTGTACATTTAGAATTTAGAAAATTCTGCCTGATTCTGATAAGCTGTTAATTAACATGCTGTGGCCGATAACAAATATTATATTTTGGTTAACCAGTGATTTTATTTATTTTCTTCTAAATAATTTTAAATGTACAACACTAAAACTGTAATTAGTTTTAAATGGAATAATATATATATATATATAATTATCCAACCCTAATCGAAACAAACCAATATTAAAGGGATAGTTCACCCAAAAAATAAATTGCTGTCATCATTTACTCACCCTCAAGTTGAGAGTAGCCATTGACTTCCATAGTAAGAAAAAAATACTATTGCATTCAATGGTTACCATTAACTCAATTTAATTTAGGCATGTATACATGGTCAAGACGGTCTGCTGAAGCTCAAACTGAGCATACTGTATATTACTGATTTAATAGAAAAGGTGTCTTTTAAAATCCAATAGTTAATGAAGTAATTGTATATTGGTTATCAGTAATGTAATAAAGGCAAACAATAGCAAAAGCTGTTTCATATTAACCTATAAGCATCCTATTTCATCAATAAAACAACCCCAGACTTGAGACAGGCTGTTACAATAATTAAATTTTTAACACAACCAATCATATCTTTAAAACTAATTCCAACATGTCAGATAAGCTCAGAAGACAACTGTTTCACAGGTATCATACAACATATGCCTCAAAGACAAAAAAAAAAAAAAAAAAAGACATTTAGTCATGTTCTAGTTTATAGTATCATGCGCACACACACAAAAGACCCTAGATATTCACACTACATTAATAGAACAGTCCAGGTTTCAGATGTATGGCATTTCACTTGCAAACTAAACAGGAACTGCATGCTCTGTTCATCACATCCTTTGACTTGAAGATGAGGCCACACCACTGACAACCTCAAAATACAGTGTGTAAAAAGAAAGGTTCAATTAAGCATGAAACGGAAAAATCGCATTTTAGTTGTCACAGTTCCCGTACACCGGCATTGCTGACAAGTAACCAAGTTGATCTCCATAGGCCCTTACATCTCGCTGCTGCAAACCCACAAATTACAGAGAATTTCATGATTAAACCACGACTGGAGAGTTCCCCGTTCAAGATTCATTCATGACACATTCAGTGTTCATTTATTTTCTCCTTCTCTGTCTCTCTCTCGTTCTCTCTCTGCGTTTCTTTCAACCACAACTCTTGACATTCGTTGCTCTTCTGACTAGGCTGTGTTTACGGAGATCAGTCTGGTGTCATGTTGTGGTAACTAGAAACTACTTGTCATTCATGCATTTTGTGTAAGTCCTAGTCATCTTGATAGTTGTTCATGTTCAAAGTAAACTACCATAGACTTTTATTCAATTTTGTTCCAGTCGTACTAACCTGCCTGATTAGAATTAGATTTTTATGTATTGAGCAAATAAAACGTAATTAAAGAGAATGAAACTAATCAAATACACTTTGATTAGGCTTGTCATACGAATATAAATTTAGCTAAATAATAATTTTAATTGCAGCTGGAAGCTGCATTTCTTTATATCTGCTCAGGAAGCTTGTCACGCTGAAAGGGGGCGTACATAAAGGTTTCTGAGAACTGATGACCCACGGCAGACTTGTTTTATTTAGGTTTCGTTAGGACCCTTGGAAGGGCAGTATTTACATGTTTAACACTTATATGTGGTGGGCATGACTCAGACTTAGAAGATGACAATTTGATCGGTTCCTTCCACTGTCTTTTATACGGCTCTTGCAAACTGCAATGTTTTAGAAAGTTTTGATCAGTTGAGTCAAACTGGACTCTGTTCTCACTCTGCCGCTTCCGAGCATTTTAAACAGTGGCCCACTTTAGTTTAACTTTTGAGGTAGAGATGACCTGCTTATGTGGTCTTCCTTTAAGGTCTGATAGCTAACTGCAAATGCCAAAATGGTAAATATACTATTTAGATAACTACTTGCACTATGAATCTTTGTACATCAACTATCAAAAAAGTGTGACAACTTTACACTTGAAAATTCACAGTTAGTCTATACGTGGACGTTGCCTTAGTGTTTCTGTGCAGTTCCTCATGTGTTCTGAGTGGTGATTTTAGATCCTACATGGTTTCTAGAGTGTTCTGGGTGGTTACTAAGTCAAAACTGTCATTCTTTATTCTCCCTAGATATGACTGTCCTCCTAAAGATGATTCTGTGTAGTGATGTGCATCCACGTGTAATGAATTATCAGAAAAGAGAAAAAAAGTAGGACGGGGCATGGTTTTATCCATGGGATGTTGGTTGGAGTTTGAAATATGGGTGTTGCACTCAAAAATAAATGCGAGATTGCAGTAATTTTTAAGAAGGGCAGGAGAGAAGTCTGTTGTATCACCAGAAGACAGAGATATGACATTTTGATGACAAATAATGAGCTCAAAGATAATGTTAAAAAATAAAATATACACTGATGAGCCAAAACATTATGACTACCTGTCTAATGTGCTGTTGTTCTTCCACGTGCTGCCAAAGCTGTGCCGAGCCGCAGAGGCATGTACCTGGTCTGCAACGATGTTTAGGTGGCACGTGTCAAATTTACATCCACATGAATGGCTAGACCCAGGGTTTCCCAGCAGATCATTGTCCAGAGAATCACTCTCCCTCCATTGGCTTGTCGTCGTCCCACATTGCATCCTGGTTTATCTCTTCCCCAGGTAAACGGCGCACACATACACAGCTGTCCATGTGATGTAAAAGATAACAGGACTCATTGAACCAGACGGTTTCTTTCACTGTTCCAAGGTCCAATTCTGACACTCGCATGCCCATTTGTAGATGCTTTCGATGGTGGACAGGGGTCATCATATGATATGATTGAGTGCGATGGACTGTGTGTTGTGACACATTCCTCCAGTAAGCATCATTAAAATTTAGACCTTCTGTTGGCCCACGGTATGGTCTCATGAATATTCATGGTAGCTCCACCCATTGGAACCAAATATTTCAGGAACCAAATATATTGTAACACCTGTTATAACAAAACACGCGAATCTCAGTCATCCAAAATCTCAGAAATAACCAGTAGCAGAGTGCAGCCTTACGGAGAGACTCAGGAAGAGGTTGCAACTTTTAGACTGCACCTGGACGTTTCCGAATGGTTAGTGGATACATTTATGTAGTTGTTGTGGAGTTACATTGATTCACCTCATTGACTTGTGTAAACGTTAAACATTACGGTACATGCAAGTTGACACAGTTCCCTGAGGTCTTTATAAGACAGCTGTGAAATTTTTTGGTCAAATAGTGTTCTGTGCTCGTCTGTGCAGCCAATGACAGAACAGTCTGCCTGCTTTACTCAAACTTTTGTCATTGTGTTAGAACTGCATACTACGGAGCCCGGGAAGTCACCAAAACAATCCATGGCGACGGTTTTGCAATCCGTCCCCTCAGTTTATAAACCGTACTCACAAATTCTTAAACTGTTCCCTCAGTTTAAAAAATAGTGCCCACGGATTAATAAACCGTACCCACGAGTTCCTAATCCGCGCTATCAGATTTGTAAACCGTGCCTTCAGTTCCCTTTCGTGAGCGGTAACTCTACATTGTATAGCTACGCTGCGGGAACTCCTCTCTTCTCCACTTTTGTTGAAATCTTATGGGCTAACGCCAGCTTGGAACAGCTGGCCAATTGTCGTGAAGTAGGCAAATACTGACAGGCTTGCGGGCAGTATAAAATGCATGGGTTCGACAATTGCGTCAGAATCTCTTCACGCTGTCATCATTGAAGTTGCACCTGAGGACTAGTTACCTTTTCTTCCTCGCATCCGATGGCTAACCAAAGCAGGATTTGTGCAGGCCCCATCGACCTGCCCCACAGCTACGAGTTCTGCGCAGCCTGCCTGGGCCTGGCCCACACCGAGGCGTCCTTCTTGGACTCCACGTGCGTGCACTGCGCCGACCTGCAGGTGCGCACTTGATACGGTTTTTGCTATTACAGGGTCGAGGCCCACTGCTGCCAACGAGCCGCTGGTTGGCCCTTCCCCACCCAGAAACGACGGTGATGACGAGGCCTGGGGCTATAGTTCTCTGCTGTCGCCACGCACCGGTCCTTTTCACGGACGCGCTGGACTCGACGCAAAATGTTCCGGTAAAAAGGAAGTAAGTCTGGCAAACTCAGTCAAGCCACCGCCAGGCTGCTTCGAGGAGGAGGCCTCAGTTCTTCCACGACGTCCACGAGCACGTAGTGAAGTCGTGGTCTGCACCACAATCGGCGCACGTCTAAAGGGACGTGGCGGAAGCCCACGGCTCTGTGCACATGCCTCCCTTCGAGGAGACCAATGCCATGCATCTGTGCCCGTCCGTTTGTGTCTAGGCGCGGATCTCAGCTCCAGGATTTATGTTTTGCTGCTGGCTGGTCTACTCAGAACGCCTTCGCCAGATTTTACAAGATGGATGTACCTCTGTGGCGTCTTAAGTGTTTTTGGTGAGTTAAGTTCCTTACTCATTTATTGTGAACTGTTCTAGTTGTACGCAGTGGTTACCGCTATGCTGTTGACTCTGTGCATATGGCTTCTAGTGTTTAATACAGCTGTTACCGCAAAAGCCGTTGACAGTGTGTTTACATTCATGCTTGAGTGCTTAGTGTTGTGTCTGCCCTGGATCAGTGCAGCCTTCGCTTTCATTGCGTTTGTATATGCAAATTTTGATAGGGTTAGAGATGATGTCTCATTGGTCTAGTTCCGCCTATCAGATGCGAGCACTCCTAGCAGCGCGGCTATTGGCTGACTGTCTGCCTCTTCCGTGGCTGGTGTAGCTCGGCCCCATTTTCCCCGGGCTTATCTTCACTAGTCTCACGGCGGGATTTAATAGTTTCCGCAGCGTAGCTACGCAATGTAGAGTTACCGCTCTCGGAAGGGAACGTCTCCGGTTACTATCGTAACCTCGGTTCCCTGAGAGGCGGGAACGATACATTGCCTTAGCCGCCTTGTTCGCTGTTCGATCAGCTGTGCAGCGTTCAATCGTGATTCTGACGCAATTGTCACGCCCCTGCATTTTATATTTCCCGCGAGCCTGTCAGTATTTGCATACTTCACTACAATTGTCCAGCTGTTCCAAGCTGGCGTTAGCCCATAATATTTCAACAAAAGTGGAGAAGGGAGGAGTTTCCGCAGCGTAGCAACTCAATGTCTCGTTCCCGCCTCTCAGGGAACTGAGGTTACGATAGTAACCGGAGAAGTTTTTTGGGTTGGTAGATGCACCGGGGATCCGATTATAGCACTTAAACATGAAAAAAGTCATACTTTCATGATTTGTCCCTTTTAATGTTGACAATAAAAATCTCTAAGGGATTTCAGTTTTGTTCTCTACAGGTAGCTAAAGAAAAACTATTTAAGCCTTAGCAAGCACCACTAATGAATGGATTCATTTGGAGATCTGTCGAAGCTTGAATATCATCCAAAAAAAAGAAAAGAAGGATTTGAGCAATACCAAAGTTAAATATCATTACAACCCTTTCAGGGCATCCAGACAGAAACAAAGAAATACAAATATTATTTAAGCGAGCTTATAACCAACAGTTAAGTGTCAGAATAAAAGGTTCTACAAAAAAAAAAAAAGAAAAAAAAAAGGAAAACACAAAGTAAAAAGTTGTTTTGTTTTTACTGTGGACAGAAAAATATAGATGCAGCTAGTGGGTTATGCACCTGGTTAATCATCTATGAGCAGTGAGAATCGTTTTAGAGATTAAACAAACATCTTAGAATGTTTGCACCTTAGAAAAGTTTGCTCACGATTTATATTTGCAGATATAAAAAAAACTAACAGTTCAAATGTTCACTTCATGTGTGCACAAGTAACTCAGTAAATAATACAGACAATTACGCATGATGTCCGTGCGGTTTCCTTCAGTCATGGTGAGCTCTAGTGTCATTCATTAGCCTTTGCAATCATCTTGCTGACATTTTTAATATCAAGTATTAACAGTAAACTAAAAGTAGGAACCTTACTGGACCACTCTGGGTTTAAATATAGGCTACATTGTACATTTACTCTATTTTTCATTGTTTAGACCACTGCTAACCCCAACTCCTACCCTAATTCCAGAGGACTTTGTTCACTTTTCCTGTTTGTTCACACATACATTTTTTTGCATGCGCGCGCACACACACACACACACACACACACACACACACACACACACACACACTAAACCACATACGGATGATGCAGATGATAGATGATGCAGTCTATTTCAAAGTGACTCAGCTGCATACAGGGTCGTGGTCAAAATCACAAGTGTAGGTATCAATATGTGTGTAGGCATCAATACGTATGTGTAAATGTCCTTGTGCGATCTGTAAACTGTGGCTTTTGATATTAATGTCAAGCCCCTTAACTCACTTTACTGGTGGTCTCTGCTCTCCAGTTGTAGTTACGATGACATTTAAACACATTATGCACACTACCTTCTTGTTTAAACCATAAACGTTTGCTAATCAAGTTATGTGCTGGCAGTGGTTTTGGTAAGGCTAGTCTCAGAACAGTTAGTTTTCCAGGTTGTGTAACCATGTTTAAAAATTTCATGCTTAAAGTTAGACACAATTCTGTCATACATTATTTTATAATCATACTGTATTGCAAACAATGATACCTCAAATTATGCAGGTTGCTATTACTTTAGATGTTTGATGATATGACTTGGGTTGGGCTTTTTGTGACTTGGGCCAGTAAGTAAAAAAAAAAAAATAGAACACCCTATCAACAATATAGCAACAAATCCAGAATACATTTGCAACTGCATAGGCCTACCAATGTCCTGTCATCAAAGAGTTTTGCACAAGCATCACTCATATTTTCTTTACAAAAAGAGAAACAATTTAGTTTTAATATTTTGCCATTTTAACTAAAATGTAATTTTGGATCTAAATTCCTCAGTTAGCCCAATTTAGATATAGTAGGTTAAAGTGAAGTCTTGTGGTGAACAATGAATCCATTAAAGTTAATACACAGAAAAAAAAATAGTTTGTCGTAATCGTTAATCAAAATCTGAAAATTTGCTGCTTCCGCTCTGGAATGGTGTTCTTTCTCTGATGATGTCAGTTTGACAGCTTGGCTTGAATATCCTTAACCCTTCCCCTCCAACCTTCAGTCTGCTATGAGCGAGGGATGGAGAGGAGGTGCACTAAAGTAAAACCATGCCTTCTATTCAATATTCCATTTCACTTAGATCTATGTCACAATGCTGACGTAACTTCCGGTTTACAGGGACTTTAATCAGACCACCCTCGTACAGTTTTTACTGATTAACTCTGTTAAGTTCACTAGGTCATTCAGTATGCATGAAAACGCATAAACCTCTGTAACTGGTGTACTCATATATTTGTTGGGTAATTATTTAAAAAACATTTACTTTAAAAAAAAAGCAACAAAATATATCTTAAAACATGGAATCCTCTTTGCAAAAAAAAATAAAATAAAAAAATAACACTTGATTTTACATCAAGTGCAAAATTAAAGACCTATGAAATAAATTGGTGCCCTTGTAACAAACTGTTGTAGTAACTGCACTGTTAAAGCTTCCATCACATCATCTTTGTGAGCACCACATGTGGTGAATGATATTAGTTGGCCTCATTTCATGTTAAGAGGACATCGTCTTTAAAATAATCTCCAACCTGGCACTTTTATTGACCCAAATGAGTTTTGTGCCTTTTAGTCCATGTCTTTCAGCTTTGAGTCTAACTATACCTATACTGTCAAAGAAAGCAGACAGGGAAAAATATAAAATGCTCACTATAAAAAGCTTGACATTTGAGCTTTTAATTAATCGTTAAAATATGTTTATTATTAAACCTTTGTCAAGTACAATAGCTGGGTTTCAGTCACGTGATTATGATGACGCATGAAGGCGGGGCGATTTCAGATGGAGGGCAGGAAGTAAACATGGAGAATACGTCTATATAGGAAACGGTTGCGGAGTGTCCGTATTGTACCTTTATCCGATTTTTTTTTTTTTGGACCGTCCGTTTACACCAGGGGTGTCCAAACTAGTTGGCCCGCGGTCGTTTTTATTGGCCCGCAGCAAATTCTGAAAATATAACTGAATATGGCCCACACAAGAAGCTTGAGCTCAACACTGTTGCACTTCTCAGTTTCAACACTAGATGGAGCCAGCCACGGAAACGGTGCTTCTCAACCGTTACCCGGTAACCGCTACTAAACAAAATTAAGCAAAGAACAACTTTTACCGCGAGTCACCAGAAATGGCAGCACCCAAGAAACGAAAAATAGCAAGTGAGTGTAGAAGATTTCAAACACGGTGGGAAAATGAATATTTTTTCAAAGAAATCAACGAAAAGTGTGTCTGTTTGATTTGCAATGAAGATGTTGCTTTGATGAAAGACTATAATGTCCGTCGGCACTATGAAACCAAACATCAGAGCTACACATCGTACACCGGTGCCGAACAAACACAGAAAGTCAAGCAAATGGCAGCTAGCCTGCAAGCTCAACAACAGTTTTTTTTTTCGTGCTAACAAAATACAGGAAAACGCCACAACAGCAAGCTATGAAGTCGCTAAACTTATTGCCCAGCACAGCAAACCGTTCTCAGACTGTGGTTTCATAAAGCAGTGCCTCATCAAAGTCACAGAAATAAAGTGCCCAGAGAAAGTGCAGGATTTCAACAACGTGAGCTTATCCAGAAATACAGTGGTGCGGAGAATAGAGGACTTGTCAGCTAACGTGAAACTTCAGCTGAGAGACAAAGCTTGTGCTTTTGATTTTTACTCGATAGCATGCGATGAGAGCACAGATGCTACAGACACCACGCAGCTGTTAATTTTTTTGCGGGGAGTAGATGATAATTTTTGCTGTACGGAGGAGCTGCTTGATATGATGAGCCTAAAAGGCACAACGACGGGTAGAGATATTTTTGAAGCTGTGTCAGAGGCAGTTGAAAAGATGGGGCTTAAATGGGACAAGCTCTGTGGAGTAACAACGGATGGAGCTCCGGCCATGACGGGCGATCGCAAAGGAATGGCATCGATGGTGTGCGCCAAGGTAAAAGAGAGCGGAGGTGAGGCTGTTAGGATGCACTGTATAATCCACCAAGAAGCACTGTGTGCCAAGACTGTCCAGCTGGGCGATGTGATGAACACTGTTGTAAAAACTGTCAACATAATTCGAGCTAGAGGACTGTACCACAGAGAATTTCAAGCTTTCCTTTCTGATGTGGATGCTGAATACGGGGATGTTATCTATCACTCTGAGGTGCGCTGGCTGAGCCGCGGCTACGTGCTGCAGCAGTTTTATTTGCTGAGATCAGAAATCGACTAGTTTATGAAAGAGAAGGGCCGACCTCTTCATGAACTGAGTGACCCTCTGTGGCTGGCCGACCTGGCATTTTTAGTTGATCTTACTCATCATCTGAATACACTGAACAAGAACCTACAAGGCAAAGAACAGCTGGTGCCACACCTGTATGCGCACATGAAAGCCTTCTGTGTAAAGCTCCGCCTGTTTGAGACACAATTACGAAGCTTTAATGCTGCACACTTCCCTGCGCCGTCTGAAATCAAATAGAGAATCTTTGGAGGGAGCTCAAACTCCGTGTTTCTCAGCGACATCCCAGAAACCTGACTGATCTAGAGAAGATCTGTGTGGAGGAGTGGGCCAAAATCCCTCCTGCAGTGTGTGCAAACCTGGTGAAAAACTACAGGAAACGTTTGACCTCTGTAATTGCAAACAAAGGCTACTGTACCAAATATTAACATTGATTTTCTCAGGTGTTCAAATACTTATTTGCAGCTGTATCATACAAATAAGTAGTTAAAAAATAATATATTGTGATTTCTGGATTTTTTTTAGATTATGTCTCTCACAGTGGACATGCACCTACGATGACAATTTCAGACTCCTCCATGATTTCCAAGTGGGAGAACTTGCAAAATAGCAGGGTGTTCAAATACTTATTTTCCTCACTGTATGTGTCTGTGATTGCATCTCTCGTGACAGAATTCAACCAGCATTTTCAAGATTTTTCTGTCATTGAAAAACAAATCAAGCTGTTCTCGACCCCCTTCCTGGTGGATGCAGAAGAAGTGGAAGAGAGTCTGCAGTTAGAACTGATTGAAATGCAATGTGATGATTCTCTGAAGAGTCAACATCAGCTTCTCTCCCTCCCTGACTTCTATCATAGTTTGGATAGTGCAAAGTTTCCTCTGATGAGATGCCACGCAAAAAGAATGATGAGCCTGTTCGGCTCAACATACATATGTGAACAAACATTTTCTCTGTTAAATCAGAACAAAAGCAGACTGATAACCAGAATGGCCGATAGCCATCTCTGTGAAGTCCTTCGTGTCTCAACCACCAAACTTTCTCCTGACATGTCAGCCATCCTTCAATCCAAAGGACAGCATCACTGCTCCCACTGAGTGTAATGTTCTTTACATTATAGGTGAGTTAGAAATAGGCTACACACTGTGTACTGCGGACGTATCACCTGCGATAATTAATGCGATATGGCTCAGCTTGTCAGTTAACTACGGCTCTTTGTAGTAAATGCCGCTCCATCTGAAAGCAGGTGATGGCGATTTACTACTAATCAAGGAACCGGCTTTACTGACGAGATGCGCCTAACAATGTCATGCGATATATCGCCCAGCCCTACTGACCACTGTACTAAATACAGATAAATCTACGCTAGCTCATACCAAGGGCGTGGTGAGCTCGTACCAAGGGTGTGGAGAGCTGGAACCTGCTTACGTCACGTAGTACCGCTTGCGTCACGTAGTACCGCAAACATCCAATAGGAAAATTTAACTGCAGTAGCCACTGTTCAACCTGAAGAGGGCAGCACTCAGACGTTTTTACACCATATATTGTAGAATTAAAACACTTTATACCCAAATGTCAAAAAAGTTACTCAAATCAATGAACAGCACTAATAAAGCCCCATTCTTACAGATCATTAACTAAAAAAAGTTGGTTTAGTGTTTAGTTACCCTTTAACGGTTCTCTGTCACATCCTGTTGCAGTAAACTGGCCTGTCAATCATCTTGTCACAATTAAAATCCTCCACATTTCATTTAATTTAATTTCCAACTGAATCGGAGAAAAATGCAGTAGCACGTTGATCTGCAGTCGAGGGTCTTTCATGCGGAGACTCTCCTCATATTAATGCATAATGATGCATTTAAAAGTTAATAGCCAAACAGATCTTATAAAAGTCCACATTGTTATTGCAGATGAAATATAACACGGATAACATCAGATAAAAAAATTTTTTATCACTGATTAGACACTCAAACCTTTCTGAGTCTCACCGTCGGTCACGCATATCAACCATGTTTTGTATTTTTTTTTTAACACTTTTTACTCGTGTCGTGTTTGTAGTTCCTCCTCCAAAGCGCAATGGGTTGTGGGCAATATTAGCCTATAGAGTGTGCACGGATCCACACTTCGAAAATCTACCAGAAATAGTAGACCATCCGGGGACTTTTGACATTCTTTTCAACATAGTATGCTTTGGGACAGACTTATTCTAATCTCACATACTATTTAGGATGGATAGTATGGACATTGGGATGCAGGGAAAGTCTTTGAATGAGTCACTGAATCATCCAAACGTTTAAAAAAACAATACTTAAAAATAAAATATTTTTAAATAGACTGCAGAAATTACTATTGTCAGAACCTCTAGTAAATTACATGTTGTTTTGTTTAGTTGTCTATTCAGAAGAATCGTGAGAGAAACATTATCTCTATTAAAAAAATAGAAAAATGAAAAATGCAAGTGATCGAGCCAGCGCCTCCATGTCATGCAGTAAGCGCGCTATAGGCTACTTTAGCTCCCTTCCACACTCCGCACGAACACATATGCGCCTAATAATAGGTCACATTTATCTAGGTTAACGCTGGAGCGAGCGGCCATGTAAAGATGCTACTTGCATGTTTCAAATTAAAAGCCATATTTGAGGTCGTTGGATGATAGGCAAACTTTTGGGTTTCCTGCCCGTGCCCGAAATACTGTAATTACCACAAGAACCCGCCGTTAACAGTCTGTCCCTCAATTTTTTTTTTTTTTTTTTTTTTTTTGCCACTAACCGACTAATAAAATTTTGGTTGACTAAGACTTTTCTAGTCGACTAACGATTAGTCGAATAATAGGGGGCAGCCAAATAAACATACATACATAATGTGTATTTTCTCAAATTCCTGTTTCCAACTGAAATTACACCAAAACAGTATTGCTTCACAAGTAGTGACAAAATATGAAGCCAGGGGTCTTTAATGCTTGCCAGTAAATTTTCAATTGTCTCACTTAAAACAGTTGATTGTAAATGAACCCAAGCTGAGCAAGAACATGACATTACACATGTACACCCCAGTACAAACACATCTAAAATATGTAACCTTAGCGGTGGGGATACCCTTCTTTCAAAAAACACATCAGAGAAGGAGAGGAGTAGAGGGTCTCTTCAAGGTGATTTAGGTTCCCTGAGGGGTTTCAGTCATTGTAGTACAGTTTCATTGTGCATCACAATGTTCATGTGGCTCTGAAAACCGTTGCGTACAGTATGCAAAACTTGACATTTATTTCAAAGGGTGGGGGGAGCCAGTCTGGAAATTACTGGACCATTAAAGTTGCAACTGCCAGACGAACCACTAGCACCACCCCAACCCCAACCACCCACCCAAAACTGTTGGCATCAAGCACTCAAAAATTAGGCCTACATGCACATATTTCACTCATAAAACCCAGCCTAAACACATTTAAAAAGTATATATGGTTTGTGAAAAGTTGCTTTTAAGCTTTACAAGCTACTTCTCTCAGTTGTGGTTTCATCAAGTGTTTCCAGAACCTGAGAGAAACCAGATATAAACCGAAAGTGGGACTCTCAAATCTTCATTTCATTATGTTCATTATTAACATAACTGAGCAAAACTAATGTCCATTTGCTCAGAACAGAATAGCCTATGCAGTGAACCCAAAAAGCATGTCTGCAACAAGAGCTTTAAAACCTTGTTTGCACCAATGCAACTGTGAATAATCAGTACGCAGGTGCTCCTACTGGTGTTGAATGAGTGGGAAGAGAATAAAGTCCCGTTCACACTAAGAACGATACCAAGAAGTAAACTATAAACTATAACTATATTAGCATCCGTCCACCCCAATGGATAATAGCGTTCATTATTATAAGCGCACTGCAAAGTCAGTGGATGGACTGGCTGTCAATGTTTTTAACTTTGTTTAAAACTTTATTTTTATAGTTCTTATCCTTGGTGTGAACAGTCCTTAAAGCAATCAAACACTGAAACAGTGATCAAGACTGTCAATTCCTGCATATATTTTAAAAGTATTGAATTTAAATAAGGGCCTCCTGTTTAAGGATTGCATGTGCCACCTGCTACGCCATCGTTTTGCCATTGTCCTTATGACTTATATGTTATTTGACCTGTACTGACAGCAGGGGCGGCGCCAGATCATTTTGAATGAAGGTGCTGAGGGGACACTAGATCATTGACAGGGGGAGCTGAAAATAAGCCTAGTAGCCTATTAATAATAAATATGAGCAAAACAATTTCTTTTTTATATATATAAATAATAAAGGTTAGCAAAACTTGGCCAATCGAGTTTTAATATTCAGTTATTTTATTCATCACAATTTAATCCAAATTTTTCATTTTATGAAATTAAACAAGCACACATAGATCATTCAAATCTTCCCCCAAAGATTTTGCAAATAGACATTGAACACAATTTCAGTCAAGGGCAATAAGACACAAAAATCACCCATAGCACTGGGGAAACGTCCTACAGTATTCATCCATTTTCACTTACTATTTACAGTTTCAATTCAGGACGATGCGGCGGTTGTATCAATGATGCGCTGAACAACCCGACCTTTGCTCTTCATGTGTTGATATCCAAAAAGTCACTGTTTCGGACATCCCCACTGTTGTGGTTAGTTGCGTTTTTAATCTTATTTTCAATAGAAACAGGAACTAAATTACAATTTCAAGGTCACTTACTTGGCACAAGGAACCGCTCCTTTTTATGTTATGACATCACAAAAATTCACGTCACGTATTAAATTACGCACGCATAATGAGTAAAATGCTTTTATTTTATTTCATTTGTTCCTAAAGCACAATTAAATTATTGAGGAGCTGTCGGATTTTAGGTTAACTCCTCTGGCCCTATGAAAAACTGGTTGTCATCAAGATTGTCACCTGTTTTTTTAGCGGTATTGCCTCAGACTCAGTTCAAGCTAGAGGATGGATACCCGACCCGAGCCCGACGGGACCCGTCGGTACCCGACGGGCCGGGCCGGGTTCGGACAGATATTTAGAAATTATGTTCGGGTTCGGGTCGGGCTCGGTCACATCAGCGCGATAAAGCATTGAACATTTTAAATTTAAAACAGCTTATTATGTAGGTAACGTTAGCCAATGTGCCTGATGCTTTCACTTGATGCAAACGTTCGTTTTTGTGATTAAAATGCATGTAAAATTTTACCATAACATCTGTCTTCCTGTGTGCGCAAATTTCAAATTTGTTTATGTAGCCGTGACAACCAAACACGTGCATGCGCGCCTATGTTAAGTGCGCTTGTTTCTCCGTGCGCGCTGATGCACTCATCCTGTTGACAGTTCCGAATGCCTTCCTACAGTTGCTTAATAAAAGCGGGCTTTCCACACAAACAAACGTATGTGTCATTAGTATGAGAAAAAAATGGGATTTTAACTGTCGGTCTCGGGTCGGGCTCGGACATAAATATCTTTATGCCTGTCGGGCTCGGGTCGGGTTCGGTTACTGCTCTGTCGGACGCGGGCCGGGCTCGGACAGAAAAATTCGGCCCGATCCGCACTCTAGTTCAAGCGAAGCGGGAACGAATGTGATTGTGAACTAACCATCTCTTCCTCTTTGGGCTACTAGTTATAGGCCTATCACAAAATAGCCTATACATGAATGAACATCCGAGGGTATGTTGAAAGATACAGTAGCCTACAACTTACTGAAATGTATCACATATCTCATGTAATCGTGCAATAGTGTTTCAACTGCAGAAAGACGTCAATATAACAACAGATTGTAAACTCTTTAAAGATTAAAAAAAACTTTACTCTAGAGAGTATTTTGCAAAAAAAAAATCACTGTTATGTTTATTATATTTTTACTCCTATATTAAAAATATATCATGTTATTATTAGAAAAATGACCTGCAACTGTATGCAAATCAGTTGTTAATTTTAACTTTTAATAGTTGACATGATTCCCTGCAGTTTACATTAGTTGAGAAATATTTTTTTCTTGAGAAAAATTATCATATATCCATGTATATATCCAAATCGAGATTGATTCGCAAGCTAATGAATCTAATCATGAAATTTGTGTCAATAATTCTAAATCCAAGCTGAACTCAAAAGTTGTCAGCATGCAGTCTTCAAGAAAGAAATTGAACTATTCAAGTTCAATCATTGAAAGCAAACAAAAGTTGCTAAATATTCTAAAGGTTCATAAAAAAGTCAACTCTGACTCGTTGTGTGACCTCATTAGAAAAAAAAGACGCAAAAGTAGTCTGGTCTGTAACGTGAGCTATATTCACGTCTTCTAAGGCCAAATGACAATTTTGAGAGACAGAAATTATGTTAAGTCAGACAGAAAAATTATCATTTAACGATGACTCAGCTACATGTGAGCAATTGTGGTTGTGAGTTTTTTGTTTGTTTCATTTAATTGATTAATTATATTGGCCTTTTCATGTTCTGCAGAGATTATAATTCTGACTGTAACCTCTAGAGACCCCATAACACCATTGGAAAGACAGGCCTTTCCTTAGTATGAAGAAAATGCCACATTATAATGATAGTTTCCGTTAAAAATTGAAGTATTGCACATCATCAACTGATAAGATCTGCAGCCTCCACTGCAATGACTGATAAGATGATTTTACTTAATTTGCACTCCTTCACTTTCACTTTTTTCTTCTTGGAATTGTTCTTATCTTGTGGGTTGAGTTGCTTTTGAACCAATGGCATTAATTTTGAAAAATATGATTGTATCATCAGCGTGGGTACTGGAAGATGCAGCATGTGTGCACTGATATATCTTCAGAGAGGTGAGATGATAATAGAAGAGGTGAGTCTTCAACAGTTTTTTTGTGAGTTTCACTTGTGGCCAGAGCGACAGCTACCTCTGCACATCTCACCTTTCCTTTCATGTTAAACTGGCTGTTTTCCATAACATGATATTTTGTGATTATGGTATGGAACATGGGAAGGAGTGGGCAGTTGCACCAAAAAAGGGCACAAAAAAGTGTGAAAATTAAGGCAAACCTATTAGTAAAAGTAAACAACGTTTCCACTATTAATTTCTATTCACTTCTATTAAGCTTATTAATCTAGTCCTGTTCAACAACTAAAACAAAAGTGATTGTTTACCTCACTCCCATGACAAATCTTATTAGATTGAAAAAAATGTGGTGTAGGATTTGCTTTGAAATAATTTTTTCACTCAGAAACCGCTAGTTAATTCATAATTATTCATTAAATAATTACAAATAGTAACACATTGAATTAAACATGAAATTTTGAAGTAGAAAGACTAAAAATGTTTTTACATGTAAAACATATAAATATTGTTTACAGTGAGTTGGGCATTAGTTAAAGTATTTTTCATGTCTCTATCATATATGTTTTAATGTATCGGATACAATATTAAACACAATTTAGAAATATGGAAATCATATTAGCTTTGTTCTATGACCATAGAGTGAACATAGAAGTTTGAGCAGATGTGCTATTTCTAACATGAAAACTAATTGATTGTATTCCTCTTATAAAATGTTTATTTAATTGGAAATATTATTATTAATCAACTTTCTGAGTTTGACCAAGTCCATATTTCTGCAGCTATCATGAAAGGTGTTGATGGATAAAGAAGTCAACAGCACAGATGCACTTGATTTCTAGAAAAAAATATGGTGAAAGAAAGGAAGAAAAAAAGGAGAAGACCAATCACAGAAGTATGAGGTGCAAGGGGAGGGGCTGGCTTGAGTTTAGAGGTGGCCTTGCTATATCTCACCCACATGTAGGCATCCACTGGTCGATGACACCTCTGGTTGAGGTCGCAATGCGCGGTAATGCGTCTCTGTTGACTTGCTCGCGCCAGGACGCAGCCTCCACCTTGAGCTCATAGGTACGTCTTTGAAAGTTTCTGTGAGTCAGGCTCTTCTTCTTTTCCATCGTTTAGTGTCATCTTGCTGTTTCTCATCTTGTCTGCTGTCTCTCTACATCCTCCCCTCCCCCATCACCAAGTGCCGTGCTTTCTATATCTGGAAAAACATCTTTTGATTACAAAAGCATCCGTGCAAGTGTCTGATTGTGTGTTGAGGTCTTTTCTGACTGCAGGCCCGGAGAGGATGTGTCACTGTGCAGACAGGTTTTCCCCTGTTACTCATGGGCCTCTTTCTCTCGCTGTGTCTTTATGTGGGTCTGACCGATGCACTTGTGCAGTTTTCTAAAGTTATCACCTGCATTTGACTGTCTGTTGTACAATCTATAGGTGACTTTTTTTGTCGCTCATAGATTTTTGTGGCCTGGGCTAATGTCTGTCATTGGATAATAGTTTTGACATCTGATGTACTGTAGTTTCGTACAATGAAGGGAAGGTTTTGGTTTGGTGATGGGGCAGAGTGTAACTTGCGTATCACATTAAGACATTCACGGGCCTGTACGGCAGGTAAGTCAATTGCTCATTGCACTACTGCAGAATTTGCAGTTTTAGATAGACTACATAGCCTTTTCCTCAGTTTCATTCTTCTTATTCTCACGCTCAAATGAGAATTCAACTGCACTAGGGCTTTAGAAGTGGGCGAAGAAAGAATAGGAACTGGCGAGGTATGTGACACTCTTTATTTAGCGTGTTATAGCGGAGCATTAAAATGTAAAACAAATTGGTCTTAGAAATAATTTAGCAAAACCTTAAGAAAGCAAAACAAGTTATTGGTGTATCCATATGCATTTCATTTAGCATTACTAATTGTACTATAGTCATAAACATAGAAACAACTTTCTGCACCTCTGACCTGTTTCTTGGCAGTTGCTGTGATCACGATAGTTGTAGAATATAGAGGAAATGCAGTTCATGTTTATTCGACTATTTTAGATTTAAAATGTAGAATATGCTTAGCATATCCCATATGCTTTACATACAATACATAACTAGATCATTTTTGCCAAATCGGCTTGGATTATACGTCTTTTGTGACTTATGAAAAGCAAAAACTTAGTAGCTTTTGGCTATTTGATATTCATTTTTGCATGTTTAAACACTAATTACGACATACTGTTCGCTGCATTTGTGGTGTAGCTCTAGTACAGTAATATGACTCACTTATATTACAATACACTAGACTATTAATATTGTAGTTAAAAATGTGACTCATACTTTTTTTTTAAAATGGTACTCACACACACACACCCAAGCTAATGCTACAAATAAAGTTGCAAAGGACCACAGAAGCCTTCTCTGTTTTTTAGCCGAGCGTATTCTGTCAAAGGTACCGTTCACCGAAAAAAAAATTGTGGTCATTTACTCAAACTTGTTTGTCATCCGAAACATTTTGAAAAATGTCTCTGTGATTTGAAAATTCAATGTTTTTAGACACCGATGTTCTTTAACGATCCTCTTTTGTGTTCTGCCGAAGAAAACAAAGTCATACAGGTTTGGAACGACGTGAGAGTGAGTAAATGATGACAATTTTCATTTTTGGGTGAACTATCGCTTTAAATAGGCTAACTTGGTTCCAGAACACCTGACTTGAGTGTGTAAACTCCCATCAGTTAATTTGGACAGTTATGAAAAAGAAGTATCTGCACACACATGTTTGATAAATGTTTTACAATATTAATGTTAAGGTTGTTTCGGTTGTTCTTTCATGCTTTGTGGTGTGTGTGTGTGTGTGTGTGTGTGTGTGTCTCACTTTTAGCCAGTTTAGCATCAATTCTAGTAATTAGAACATTAAGCATCGTCATCTCAGAACAATATGTTCCACAATCCGTCACCGTTGCGTCTGCGCTGAGGGGGAGTGATCGTATCAGCAAGTTTTTGCAGGCATTCGGTAATCTTACTTTCTTTTGTACGCAATTGTGAGATCGATGACCAGAAACAGACAATGGGTCATAGGAATATCGCCGATTGAGATACTTGTATCTCGAACCTTGTACATCTCAATGATAATATTTAAAAACGGCCATTTTCTATTCCAGAATGGACATGTTATTTGGAGAGTCATTCTTTGCACGCACTTCAAGATCGAGTATTGAAATCGTGTCCACTTTCTGCGCGATTGTGAGGAATTAGTACACAGCTGCGATGTAGGCCTACTGTAATCAAACGTTCCACCAGACACCACATCACACTGCTACTACAGTAGATGCATATCTAAACCGACCTACTGTATGGCTTTGATACTGTTGTTGTTGATCAAACAAACTTGAACTCTTACGAGTCTCAGCGTACCGGCATTAGTCAGAGTTTCACATTCTGAAGAGGTCTGTGGCTTCATCGCAGTACTTCACAGAATTTCAAAGGTGATGCAAAATTCGAAAGGCCCTTGCACCTTGACATGACCAGACATGCCCGCCTCCGCTCTGTGCCATACCTAGACAATGCAATTCCAGTTCATGGTTGAATGTATTGTGAGATAGAAATGATTAAACATTGCTAGAGTTTCATTTTGTGAATTAGTTCGTCTGCCTGATGGCTGAAAGTAGGTTGAAGGTGTTGTGACGCTGATGAGTTCTGAAAAAAAACAACCCTACTGATTCCTTCTGAATATGTCTTTCACAATCTCTGAAATTAAGTGAAATGCAAAGTTTCAAGCTTCGGGCTTATCTGTGTTTCACTCTTTCTTTCGGTCTGTCTGTCTGTAAACCTTAACTATGAAAGATTGATTAATCTTGTAAAATGTGCTTGTAAAATGGCAATGATACTGGTTAGGATTAAACTATCTTCTTGTTTTATTCATGACTGTTGAATAGAGACTGATATGATTTGTACACTCTACCACGTGCCCTCAAATGAATGGACAAGAATCGCTGTGACAAAACAGTTCATTTGATTTTAGGAAAGTAGATTAAAAAAAATGGGTAATTGATTTTTTTTCTTGGCTTGATTTGGACTATCAATGATCTATTTCTTCAAAAATCCAGTCAACCTGACAAGTAAATAAAAAAAAAAAAAAATAAATAACTAAAAGCCAATAAATAAATTGAGTTTGCATCAGAGAGATAGATGGGTTTAAAAAATAAAATAATAAATCTCATTATCAATTGCACTCATGATCAGATGTACTTAATTATCAATAGAAAATGTAATATTTTAATTTGAAATATTTTTCAGCGTTTTTATTTATTACTATTTGTGACGTAGTTTTATTTTATTTTTATTTAGCCAGGAAAAACCCATTGAGATATTGCTATCTCATCTCAGACCAGGTCAAGACGGCAGCACATAGAGTTTATAACTTTAGCATTTTAATTATTTTCTAATAATGTAGCATATTTTGTTGTATACAACAACAAATATGCAATTTATATAATTACTGATTTTTGATCATTTTCATTTCATGAGAGATTATTTTAAGATTTGTAGCTGAGAACCTTTTGTCTGTCTCTCTTTCACATAGACTATGATTCCTTTGACAAATTTAAAGAAGTTTCCCTTGACAAACTTAACCTCTGTTTTTTTCCCCCCTTGCAAAGGCTGACATGAGATTTCGCAGCCTGACATCAAACCTGATCATTTCACTTCACCTGCCCCTTTCGCTCTTTGAAGATGATCCGCATTCATAACCCTCACCACGTGCCTTTTCTGCATCAGACGGAGCAGCTCCGTCAGGCAGGGACCCTTTGTGACACGCTTCTCACAGCGGAAGGCCTTTCATTTAAAGCCCACGCTCTGATCCTAGCGCTGGCGAGCAAGCGGCTCAAGCGTCAGTTAACAAACCAGCACGGTCCAGGTCCAGGGTACAACTGCGCAGTAGAAAGTGTCTCTCCCCACACACTCAAGCAAATCTTGGACTATGTGTACAGCGAATCGGTGGAGGTGCCCAAAGATGACCTGGAAGAGCTGCTGAGGGGTGCTGAGTACCTGGAAGTGGAGTCTTTGGTGGAACAGTGTCAAGCACAACTTAGTAGTCCAAATTCCCCTACTAAGACAGACACAAAAGTGGCAAAGTCACTCCAAGACGACAAAACATTCAAGCACACCGAGTTGTCCAATAGAAGCCACTCTACGGATAAAGACAATCTCGATTGTTCTTTAGAAGAAGAGCGTTCTTCCACCAATAAAGACCACAAGAGGTCGGTCCATGATCCACACAAGAAAAGCTGTTCTCCTGTGTCTCTTCAGCCACCGGTGTTCTCCAGAGAACCCGTCATCTCCTCTAGCACCCCATCTTCGACCCCTCGCTTCTGTTGGCCCCCAGTCAGCCCGTCTCGTAGCATGGTGTGTAGAGAAATTATGACCTTCCACTCGCTCCGAGCGTACCCGTACCCCACACCCATGTACCCCTTCCTGCACCGCTCGCTCCAACCACATGTCTCTTCCTCACTTATGGGTTATCCCGGGTTGCTTCACCCCTATCACCCTCTCATACACTCTTCTCAGATGACTCAAGACAGTCCCTTTGTTTCGGGTCTAAAAGGAAAGAGCACCTCTATCAGTACAGCTTTAACAGAGTCCGAGTCAGAAAGTCAAGACAGGTAAGAAACGACTTTCTGAAACGTTAGATGTTGAAACGAAAAGAAAATGTTATTGATTTGATCAAATATCCAACCATGTGAAACTGATTTTAAAGAAAGACAAGTGAATAAGAATAGCTACGGTTCTTTTGAGGTAAACTAGATTTATTACTGTTTTTTTTTTTATTGTTATATTGATAGTGATTTTTTGCTTGATTTGTACTATTAATTATCTATTTTTTTTATATACAGACAAAACATAAAGCAAGATACATAAAGAAATTGATGAATGATTCAATCAATGAATAAACAGATAAATAACTAAAAGCCAATAGGCCTAAATAAAATGAGTTTGTTCAGAGAGAGGTGGTTTAAACAAACGCAATCTTACCATTTGAACTTATCACTCATGCTTAATTAGCAATAAATATCAATGTACGTATTTTTCTAGCAAAACATTTTACAAAAAAATTGGTTTTAAATGGTAAACAATTGATATTGATCGCATTAGCTTGCTATCTAATGCAATGATATTCATGTTTAACGGGTGGCTTAAAGGGAAAGTTCACCCACACATTTTAATTCTGCCATCATTTATTCGCCCTCATGTAATTATACACCTGTATGACTCTTTTCTTTATTTTTTTTTCTGTGGAACATCATATATATTATTTTTTGACAATATATTTGTCCATACAGTGGAAACTGTTTGGATACCAACATCCTTCCAAATACATTTTGTGAAGAAAGAGACCTCTTTTAAGTGTTCAAATACTTTTGGGCTGTCTGTATGTCTGAGCATTAAAAATTCAATAACATTTAAACATTAAGAAACTATATATATTTTAAACTTTGACCTTCAGCAGTCCAGTGTCCATAGTCTTTTTTTCAGGGAGAAGTCCAGGGTTATGAGACATCTGGGTATTGTCAGCATGGTGAAAGAAATTTCTTTTTACAACGATATTTTGGGCAGGAAGCCACATTATAGTCAGTTAATTTCAGCGGAACACCATAAGTCTGGTAAACACGTTTTTCACCAATGCAACAACACATTTACAGTCATAACCAAAGCAAACACCACAAAATCCAACTTTGCATTACTTTAAAAAAAGGACTGGTTTACTACTATGCAATACTATACTGAAGAAGACCACGATTGCTCGAAAAAGACTTTTATCCTGATTGTTTCTAAATTATCTTTATAAAAAATTGATAGATCTCAAAGTATTCTGAGATTCTTTTTAAACCATATTGAAGTTCACATGCACACTTTTTTTTCTTCGACCTCCACTCCAACCAAAAACTTTGATTTATTTGCATTGTATACATCAACAATAGTATTCTATAGCATGTCTTAGTTAAGTTGAGAAACAAAGTCAATCAAGCATGTCAAACATTTCACGGGTAGTGTATATGCTCTCTTTCTGTACTTTCCAACAGACACTTTTTCCCCAACCAGCCCCCTGTTCCTCCTACATGAATAGTCTTTCAACAGGCTCCATTAAATTGAGTGGAACTAATAACGGCCTCTGGTTCAGTGGCACTGGAATAATAGTTCAATAAAGACAATTATGGATAGTGTTATGGCATATTCTTGTAATGAAACAATAAATATTATTACTTTTATTCGTAATTAGACATGCATGATGTATATAGGTATGCTTGTGGTCATAAAGATCTGTTAGTCGATATTGTAAGTGTCTGAGCCAGGATAAAAGCACAGAAGCATCATGTGCACTAAATACTGGATATGTCGGGGGAGTGTTTTGGAAAACAACACTTACTATCAAGTCTGAAACTGAGGGGAGCCCCCCAATTATCCCCGACTTTAGAAACAGCAAATATGAAAGTCAGCCATCTCAACCCTCAGAGCATGATGTTCTATTTCAGGCTCATTTTTAGCCAAAGTCTGTTCCACTCCCCAATTCGCCACACACAAAAACAAGTGCCCCATTCAGACAGAGATCTTTATGCTTGTTTTGCTCAATGTGAGTGTAAAATTGAAACTTTTTTTCTTTCTTTTCTATGCATGCACATACATAGAAACAGTACAAACCACCCACTCACCAGTTCATAAAGTTCATGATTAAACATCGAAAATAATGTAAATATCTGAGGGCTCTTATAGAATATCACTTCTTATATTTTGAAGAGCATATTATTATTATTATTATTATTATTATTATTTTGGCTCTAAATATTTGAATTGGATATAAAATCAGATGATCTTTTCTTCGCACTGTAGATGCACTGCAGGTTGCTTTACTCTGGCAGAGGAAACCATTGTCGACTTGCTTTGTTTCCTGCTACCTGAGCGCAAAACCTTTGTTCTTATACTTTTTGGTTTGTTTTAGACAGAAGGAGGTGATGTAAGTCTAAATTGATAATTGATAAGTCTTAATCGTTTGATTAAACAGATTTGAGATGCATTTGAATGGCAATTTGCCTCCTTGTGTGTCTACAGGCTACAGAGCGCTGTATATCGAGTTTTGTTCATAAATTTCCTCTTCGTATTCTCCACACCTACTCATACACATGTAAGCTGACACTTTACTTGATTAAAAGGTCAAATAAAGTAGTAAAAAAAGTCATACCTGGGCATATTAATATTTGTCTAAGGAACTGCTTACAGCATTTAGATCAAAAGTTTATTAAGAGCGTGTGAAACAAATTCAGGCAAGTGTCTTTTAAAACTTGTAACTGGTTGTGCACTTTCTCCTAAATAATAGCACACATGTGATAACACACTAAGCCTAACAGAGAACATCAGCAGTAACACCTTAAAGCTTGTGGGTTTCTCACTGACCTTTACCTGCTGGTAATAATTAGCTGTGGTCTAGCTAAAGCACTTGAATGTGTTGAAATACATCT
Organism: Squalius cephalus; assembly: GCF_949319135.1. NCBI lineage: Eukaryota > Metazoa > Chordata > Actinopteri > Cypriniformes > Leuciscidae > Squalius > Squalius cephalus. Next base: position 25,636,968 of record NC_137132.1, read on the forward strand.
CTAGATGATCTCAATTTGCAGGTGTTAGCTGACCAGATCAACAAGTGGTTAAAAAAAACACCAGAGGAAAATGCAGTGACTCGATTTTTGAAGTTATAAGTTAATGATGAATAAAGTCCTAAAAGCTAATGTCACTAGTTATGCATGGAAAATATGGACATCTTTGAATAAGTGTTAACATGACAACATTTTCCACAGGAAGCCAAAGGTTCAAGAGGAGAGGGAGATATGCTGCAGACACTGCGGTAAGCCGGCCCTGGAAAACCCCTGGAGGCCAACCACTGGGTCATCAACCTCAGGTAATATGTTGTGTAAATGCACAAAAATGAATCTGGAATAATTGTATACTCATATCTGCACAGAATAAAGAAGGCATATAGATACTCATGCAGAAGCTTGCAGAAACACAGACTGATTTTGATTTTGCCTTGGATGCATTGACATTGTTCGTAGTTCAGAGGAATGGATGCCCGCAACAGGATGTAAATGTTGTGTATCTCTCAAAGAGCTGAAAGCAATTTATAGTAGAGATGGTGGCCGTTGCCTCCCTTCCTCTGACAGCAGTAAAAGAAAGGATAGAAGATAGTGGAAAAAATTACAACGTTTTTTGAAATGTAAAATTCATGCGTCTATCAGTTGAAATCTTTCAGCCGAAATTTACCATTAAATGGTTTTTATTTTATTTTACATTTACATGTACAATTATGCATTCAGCAGATGCTTTTATCTAAAGCGTCTTACAATAGAAGAACAAAGCTATTCGTCAAAAGGCCGACCATATTTATAGTCAATACCAGGTTTATGTACTCTTAGAAGAAAATGTTTAATATAGAACCTTAAAGTGTTCTGTCAGGCACTTCATACTGTAGAGGGTCCCATTATAGGATCATTTAGTTTTAATGAATTATTTTTGTTTTATTATTCATTTTTTAGTTTAATTAAACTTTTTGAATAAATGGATCATAAATATACTTTTTCAGTAGACTAAATTTAAATAACATTTAAAACATGAAAATATTATCCAATCATTTAAAACATTTTTGGTATAAAGCCATCTTTAAAATTAAGTCAGGAACCCTAGGGTTCTCTAGAACATTTTATTCTAAGAGTGGAAAGCTAGACTATGACAGGTACAGCAGAGGTGAAATGCAAAGTTTGTTCTTATATATATATATATTTATTTATCTATATATGTGAACTTGATCACAAAACCAGTCATAAGTTGCACAGGCATATTTGTGGCAATAGACAACAATACATTGTATACATATATATACATACATACATATAATTTACTTTATTTTTTTATCATTCCTATATCTCAAACAGCACAGCATGGCACTAGCGAATGCCACGGTCATAGGTTCAGTCTCCAGGGAATGCATGACTGATAAATTGTGATGTAATGCAAGTCACATTGGACAAAAGTGTCTGTCAGATGCATAAATGTAAATAAATGCTTGCATCTAGCATTATAGATGAGTTAAAACAGCCTGAAACAGAAGTTGCGATAGACTTGATTTTGTCCATGGGGAATTTTTAGATGGTTGTGGTTTGCTACTGGCTGATCTCACTTGACTGACGGGTTGTCCCGCCCTTGCTCCAGTAAACATGTCATCAGAAAGAGATTAAAGGTGCATTATGCAGGATTTTCACTTACTGGAAATTATTTAAGTTATTTCAGCACCGGCCGTTCTTCTTCTCCGACCACCTGGGACAGGACGGTTCCCAGCCCCCTGTTTGACGCATCTGTCTGCAATAAAAAGGGGAGATCAAAGTTAGGAGACTGTAAGAGTGGCCCATCACACAGAACAGCTGTCACTTTGGTTACAGCCTATTGGCATAGCTCCATCCACTGGACCAGATTTGGAGCTTTCTTTTTAGTAAGATCAGTCAGCGGGCTGGGGAGCTCCGAATAAATAGGCACAAACCTCCTATAATATCCCACCAGCCCCAGGAACTGTCTCACCTCCTTTTTGGTCTTGGGATTTGGGCAGGCTGCAATCGCGTCGGCCTTATCAGTTTGGGGACGCATCTGCCCATGTCCCAAGTGGAAGCCCCGCCACCATCAGCGATCTCAGGACAGTGCGCATTCATTCCAGATGCTGAGATGCAGATGTGTTCCAGCCTGCGGGGAGTCGGGGACCCGGATCCAAGTCTCCGCAGCTCCATGACTGGACACCTATCCTGGAAATGACCTGGGTCCCTGCATCTCCAGCAGACAGGCCCAGGCCTTCCCACCGCCCCGCCACCAGAAAGTTGACCAGGAGACTGACAGAGAGAGGGGAGAGACGTGGAGGCTCCGGCACTCTCGGACACGTCCCGATCCGTAACCCTGGGAAATCTCAAAGGCCAGACTGCCTCTTCCCTGCTGTGGCTGTCGAGGGGGCGCATTGCTCCGCGACCTGGGAATAGGGACGGGACGAGAGAAAGAAGAAAAAGAGATAAGGGCTAGAGAGAGAAACATTAGGGAGGGGCTCGCCCCCCCCTGTGCATGCCACCATATGATCCTCGGCCAGCTGGATGGCAACGTTCAGTGACGTCGGGTGGTGGCACTGGACCCACTCGGTAGTTCTATGCGGCAGACGAGCAATGAACTGCTCCAGCACCACCAACTTTTTTCTCACATCGCTTGAGGTCACCATATGGCAGGACGGCAGCGAAATCAGGCGCACCGGCCTCCTCCGCTTTCTTCTCAAACAGGTCCACAAACGCCTCCGAGTTGTTTTAATCAGAGGTATATGGGAGATGGTGGAGGCTGCGTCCGGGGTGACCTCCCAGCCAAGCAAACTCCGGATGACCTGCCAGTCCTCCTCCTGCCCCTGGTCCAGCAGACGGAATCGATCCTCCTGCTCCAGTCTGAGGTCCATAAGGGCTTGGTGTTGTGTCTGGTGGAGACCGGTGAGCGATTTGACCAGCTCCGCAAGTGATATTTGTGCTGGCTGCATGGCGGCGTGCACACTACTTCGCCACGGGCTTCGGCACCACTGTCACAATGTTCATAAATAAAAGCGATCTTGCGCATTCAATATACAGTAACAAAGATTTCCAACACATAAAACATGTCCTTAGAGTCTGCTGGCTCTATTTATCCTGTCTCTCCGTCACTTACTGGAATTAGTGACGGGTGTTAATCATCATGCACTTGTCACCACTCATCTTCGCTCTCTCTCCCCGTGCAACCTCTGCTTTACTACACGCCCCTCGGCACAGTCACATTTGTCTTTTTTTTAATTATTCTTTTTTTGTTTTTTATTGCTGAAGTAAGAGAGTTGAAGTTTCTTCTGCATCCTATTCTCCTGCAATCCAGAATAGCAGCACAGCTGAACGTTTTTTTTAGATGCGCCCTCTACTGGACAGGTGTGAATTTGCATTTCTTTCAGCCTGAGAAAAAATAAAACGTAACCTGTTTTTAAATAATTTTTTCTAATAAACCTTTTTTATTTGTCATTAAAAACAAACAAGCAAGACCAGCCCAGGCAAGAAAAAGTAAAGCAAAAGTAACATAACACATTACTTTACATAAAAAGTAACTAACTAACACAATTAGTTACTTTTTTAGGGAGTAATGTAATATTTTGACAAATTACTTTTAAAAGTAACTTTCCCCAACAATGCAATTAATAAACTTGCTTTTATAATTGTTTTATTATAATGCATTTATTTAGTGTTTTTCTGTTTTTTTTTTTTTCTCGTTATCAGACATTAATGCAATTAAGCTGTGCAATAAACCTGTGGTTAATCTGCTAGGACAAATGTGTGAACTTGAAGGGAAATTACTTCATGCATCAGATAAAAAAAAACTTTAAAAAAAGAGATCACATTGACACCTGTTGGTTAAATGTTCATGAAATGAAAAGTTATTTCTGAGAAACACTCCTGCAGCATTTGTTTCCAGATGCCGCTTGGCATCTAATGCAATGACATTCATGCATTGTAAGTTACTTAAGTGTCCAAATACTTTTTAGGGATCACTGTGTAGTCACAATATTGGTTGTGCTTTGTCCTAGGTCGCATAGTGTTCTCTCATTGTACAGAACCAAATGACCCCTTACCTTCTAAACTGGGGTGTAAAGCTGTGTGTGAGAGAAAACTGTGGCTTCTCGTGGTGCATCAGCACAGTCCTGCGGTTGATTGGCTCTGTGCTCCATGGTGGTTTGAATACAGTACCAAAAGAGAAGTGTCGACTTGTTCTTTTTTCATCCAATTTGGGGTTAGAGCGCTTTTTATGTGTCAAGCTTGCGTGCACGTCGGATCATTTTGGGGTGAGAATGATAGTAACACATTTTTATGAGATGTTATCTTTAAGAGACTATCTAATCTATACTTTATTTAGTTTATCACATACATGTGGGTAGTTTTAGTTTTAAAAACTAGGAAAAGGTGAAGTGTATATTTTAGGGAATGCAGCTTTTTTTTTTTACATCTTGTAGCTTTTTTGCAATTAACTGAAATTGTCCTGTGGATTTTTTTTAAAATCATATTCTAATGTAGTCCCTTATTTATTCGCAATTGCATGTCTAATAATTATTAAAATAATTTTAGAAGAAAAGCATGTCAACAACATATACATTAAGTTCTGAAATATAAAATATTTGTCACACAACCTAAAAATGTGCTTCACATGACTCTTTCAAACTGACAACATTTGGTTACGCCAACTCAAGTCATTTTAGGGTACCAGCTGCAAAGTGTCCAGATGGGTTTTGGTTTTATTAAAATGCATTCGATAATTTTAGCCGGCAGTTTTAAGAATGGTTGGGCACATTGTACGATGTCACCTATTCAAACAGCAAACTTGTAATGCTGTAATGGCGCAAGTTTCTGCAGCAGTTTTATGTTACTGTGCTGCATCCTGGTTTAGTGTTGTGTGAGAGAGTGTGGGGTATGTGGGAATGTGTGGGCGTTTACATATGTGTGAATACAATGTCTGTCATGTGCACATATGTTTGCTTTAGTTTCACATTACTTTTGTGTTTGCTTTTTTTTCAGCATGCTCTGAAGTGTAAGCTTACACAACCTCGCAAGTGTCCATATGATTGTCATAAACGCTCTCTTAGCGAATATAAAGGCAGAAAGTGTTAACCGTGCTTTTTTTTCACACTTTGAGCTGTACAGGGGAGGATGTGGTGTGTGAATGTATATGTGTGTGTGTGGGACAGGGAGAGCTATAAACTAGGCCGCACACCAAGTTGCCACAGGATGTGTTTATCTAAAATTGGGCCCCTCGGCTGCGCACTACCAAAACTTAGATGTCACTTTATTTTTGACCATAAATCACTTTTAATCTTGACGTTTTTACATTTGATATAAAATAAACATAAGATTTGTTTATTATTTGAACAGAACTGGATATTTAACAGCTAGATTTTAAATTCATGTTTTGATTTCTTTCCGATGAAGATTCCTTAACAAGCAGTGTCATGTTTTTTTGTCTGACTTGAGGAAACTAATCAAAAATATACACACAAAAAAAAAACGTTTAGTCAAGTCAAGATATTGTTGGTATGTCTCTCAGTCATCATTCGTACAGTTAATACTATTTATTTTCTTTAAATGTCTAAGCATATTAGCATCAGCTATTATATATAGTAGGTCCTCCCAGGTTAATTTAAACATGGAAATTAAGAGAAAGTTTTATGATTATTTAATAATTTAATACAAACCTTTCCACAACAAATTATATTATCGTCACAGCAGTTAGAGTGAACTTATTTCACACTTTGACATTTATTAGTTTTTGGTTTGTCCATCTTTTGTTTTAATGACAACAGATTTCGAGCTGCATGAACATTCACGGGTTAAGCATCTTATACAGAATACAGTTTAAACAAAAACATTTTAAACAGAATTTGAGATTAATAAGAATACTTTTGAATACTGTACAGAAGCCCTGAAATGCCATACATTATTCTTTATACATATTTTTCTTAAGAAAGTTGTACAACATATTTCTCTGGCCAGCTGCAAACCATTTGATCAAACATCGTGCAGACATCTCAGGTCGACTGGAAATGAGATTGACCACATCGATAATGCTGATAAAGTTGTGGTCTTTTGAAAGTGGTCCAAATGAAAATGTACTTTGTATATAATAGTGAAACAAACAAGATGCTCAACCTGCGAATGTTCATGTAGCTCGAGATCTGCTGTCATTCAAGGCTTAGCCTACTAATAAATGTCTAAAAGTGTGAAATTCAGTTCACTCAAATTGCTGTGATAATATCATTTAAAATGGGAATGTTTGTATTAAATTAGAAAAATGCAATATAGATGCAGACGTTGGTTTATATTTTATATTGTTATAAATGTTTTAGTTTTTTTTTTTATGTAATTAAAAAAGCTCAATTATTTTGGTAACCCTTTACAATAAGGTCCCATTTGTTAATGTTAGTTAATGTAAAAAATTTTTTTTAAAAAGTTCATGTTAGCTCAAGCCCATTAAATAATATTAACAGAACTTTTGATTTGAATAATGTATTAGTAAATGTTGAAATTAACCTTATGATTATCAAATGTTTTAGAAGTATTTTTCATTGTTTGTTCATTTTAACCAATGTAGTGCAATTATAATAAATGGAACCTTATTTGAATGTGTTACCATTATTTTCATATTAAGTCTCCTTTCACTTTCACGCGTGGTTAACTGGTGTTTTAACAGGATGGAACAATCATCACCAGCAACACATCAAATTTAAACATTTGAGCTGATATGAGGGGCCAAAGAGCTGACCAGCGTCAGACCAAAAATAACCCTGCTTTCTCGTCAAGCACTGACACTGTTTTTGCCTCAGAGACCATGAATGGTCACTCTTTCTGTCTTAAAAGAACATGCATAGACAACAGGCATATATTTGAACTGAAAACTTACACTGCCATTCAAAGGTTTGGGGTCAGTCCGAGTTTGTTTTGAAAGAAATAATACTTTTATTCAGCAAGGATGCCTTAAATTGATCAGAAGTGATAGTAAAGACATTTATAATGTTACAAAACACTTCTGTTTCAAATAAATGTTGTTCTTTTGAACTTTCTATTCAAGCAAACAATCCTGGGGGAAAAAGTCATAAAAAAACAAGCAGCAACGGTTTTCAACATTGATAATAATAATAATAATAAGGAGAAATGTTTCTTGAGCATCAAAGCAGTATATTTGAATGATTTCTGACGGATCATGTGACACTGAAGACTGGAGTAATGATGCTGAAAATTCAGCTTTAACATCACAGGAATAAATTGTAATAATATTTTACAATGTTACTGTTTTTCCTGTGTTTGATCAAATAAATGCAGCCCTGGTGAGCAGAAGAGACTTCTTTCAAAAAATCATATGACCGCAAACCTTTGAATGTTTAGGTTTTGATTAAGTGCTAAAATGAATTTAAGAAAATGAATCTGCATTCATGCAAAATAAAAACATAATGCATATCAAAATGGGTAAATAGACTTTGAAGATTATATGTAAACTGAGCCACATATGACTGTTCAAACCTCTTTGTCTGTGGTTTTCTTCTGAAATGAAACTGCATTAAAAAGATCGTCCACTGATAACAGAGAAGTGTTCTATTTCTAGTCCACTTGTTCACAGTTACTCACCTACTGTTGTTCTGTCATCACCCTGTTGGCAGGTTCGGGGGAGATGGCGCTCAGGTGTAAGTTCTGTGGCCGAGGTGGACGGGACAGGCGATCTCTGCGCTCGCTCAGGAGGGGTGTCGGGGGAGAGAAGCCTTACCAGTGTAAACAGTGTAGCAAGAGGTTCAGCCTTAAACACCAGCTGGACACTCATCACCGGGTCCACACAGGTACAACCAACATTTAAACCCATGAGCAGAGCCTTCCTGCAGAGTATTGATCCTGAGCATTTTCACTTTCTGAGAAATCGAACATTGTGTTTCACTGTATCAAGATAAGATCTGTAATCTGAATCAGTGCTGTTTTAGTAGCATTGAGTTAGTATTATAACCTTTCATATTTTGAAATCATTTTTATTTTCTGTTCTTCCAGGTGAAAAACCATTTGAGTGTCGGCTGTGCGGCCAACGTTCCCGTGACTATTCGGCTATGATCAAACACCTGCGCACTCACGGCGGCGCCACACCGTACCAGTGCACCCTGTGCCTGGAGTTTTGTAGCAGCCTGGCAGCCATGCAGAAACACCTGAAGAATCACTCCACGCAAGACTTCCCTCCAGACTGGAGCCTGAGCAGCACATACCTGTACAACTGCCACACCTGACCATGCAAAAACTGGACATTTGAGTCCAGGGGGTTAACATGTGTAGATATAGAACATTTAATACAGTTTTGTTATTTTGAATCATTTTATGAATCTATTTTGAAGCCATTTTACAAATGTGATAATATATTTAATTTACATACAAGGGACATTTATGCCAATGACGGATGTTTTCTTTGAAGACGTCTAGATGTAGATCAGGGATGGGCAGCTTCGGTCCTGGAGGGCCACTGTCCTACAGAGTTTAGCTCTAACCCTAATCAAACACACCTGAACAAGCTAATCAAGGTCCTCAGGATTACTAGAAAATTGCAGGCAGGTGATTCTTTTCAGGGTTGGAGCTAAACTCTGTGACAGTGGCCCTCCAGGACCGAAGTTGCCCATCCCTGATGTAGATTGTAATTTGCCATTGCTTATTTTCTCGGTGAAATATCAATCATCACAATAGCATACAAAATACATTTATTTATTGAGCTGGTGAAATCTGAAACATTTATCTAAGCACTCACTATGTGATCTATTTACACACTGTATGCAATCTTTTAATAAAAGCATTATGATTAAAACTGAAAGAGTTTGTGGCTTTTTTTAATCCGTGTCTGGAAATATGCAAATTAATCTACATGAAAGCCTATGAAGAAGAGTATGACAGTTGGCCTATATTCTGAATAAATACATGGTTTAGTCTTGAATCTTTTCCAAGCAGCTGATTTGTTGTCAGCCGAGCACTTTTGGGGAATTAATCTGTTTGTTCAATCTATGTAGCCTATTTATTTCTGTTCCGAACCAATTCGACATGGGAATTTTCCAAGCCCTCCATCTTCCCCATCACCACCTGCTTAAATCTGCTAGGGGATTCTCCCTACTTTCCTCGCGGCAGCTCGCATTCTATTCACTGTATGTAATGCATGTTTCGGCAGAACCCTTAAAGGGATAGTTCACCAAAAAAAAAAAAAAAAAATCTGTCATCATTTACTCACCCTCATGTCATTCTAAACCCGTACAACTTTCATTCATCTTCGGAACACAAATGAAGATATTTTAATGAAATCTGAGAGCTCTCTGTCCCTCCATAGACAGCTACGCAACTACCACTCTGACACTTCAAAAAGTACATAAAGAGATCGTAAAACTAATCCATATGAATTGAGCGGTTTAGTCCAAGTTTTCTGGAGAAACGATCGCTTTACATGATGAACTGATTGAATTTATGATTTTATTCACATATAATCATTGATCAGTGAACATAAACAGAAGCTCAACTGAGCTTGACGCATAAGAATGAACCTCATAAGTTCTTGCTGAAGCTCAAACTTGCTATGTAACAACACGAGAATAAACCTGACTGGTTCTCACATGACAAGAGAGCATGCTTGAGCTTCTGTTTACTCTTACTGATGTGTGAGTTGATGAATGATTATATGTGAATAAAAGCCTAAATTCAACCTGTTCATCATATAAAGTTATCATGTCTCTTCAGAAAATTTGGACTAAAAAGCTTGATTCATATGGATTATTTTCAGGTCAAAGTAATAGTTGAGTAGCCTGTCAAAAGAGGGTCAGAAATCTCTGATTTCATTAAAAATATTCACTTGTGTTCAGAAAATGAACGAAAGTCTTATGGGTTTGGAATGACATGAGGGTGAGTAAATGATGACAGAATTTTCACTATCCCTTTAAAGGAGAACTCCGGTCAATAGGTTATCATGCGCGTGAATTCGACAGTCGACTACTGTGGACTTCGACGAAAACAGGAAGAAAATACAGGTATGTGCGCTGGCTGAAATAACATCTTTTTTATTCATATCTTTCACATCTACTGCAGTCAGATTCACCCGTGTTAACTCTAAAGGAATCACTCACAATGGCTGGGCACTTGTAATGACACATCAAGGATGTTAAGAGGCTAAAAGCAGGTTTAAATATTGCCCCATTTAAGTCAACAGGGTGCAAATTTTAAAAAGAGGATAACACGATGTAGGCAACACCGATTTTTGTCGTTGTTCTCTGTACTGACACAGCACTCCAAATTTACAATTTTTTTTTAAATTGACCGGAGTTCTCCTTTAACTCGTCATCATCAGCAGATCTAGTCTGCCAAGAAAGCCTACGTACATTCTATTCTTATCAATAAATACTGTTTAAATTTATTCAGAGTTGTCATGATTGAAATGAATGAATGAAATTGTTCTAGCTTTCCACACTTTTGACAATTACTGTAAAGATAAAACTAAGCATAGCCTACATAAATATTTATATATCCTTGCTGGAATTCAAATACAAAATTTCTCATTTACAACGATTATAACAGATTTTAAAATGAAAAGCTTAGCAAAGTAACAATAAAACTGACGAAAGTGCAGACATTTTTAATGGCCACTGATGGTAAACGATCCTTAATGGTGTAATTGTGGCATCAACCAGCAGGGGCAGACAAACAGGTCAAATTAATGCATAGAGCTTGGCTCGGGTAAACCGCGTTCCTCTCAGAGTTGAGTGCGGCGCTCGGCTCGAGCCTTTCAAAGTAGTAATTTGGCCGTGAGGGCGGAAAGACGCGTGCGCACTATGTAGTGGATTTAGTTTCAAGCGCTCAACCCAGATAGCACACGTACATCACGGAGACGTCTATTCGATGTGCGTGTTTACATCTGGAAGACATATTTTTTAGAGTGTTTGCTCATCTGCAATATGTCTATAGGACGTTTCCTGCCAGATGTCAAATAGATGTTTAGAAAATGTTTTTAAGATGTAATGATTAAACTGAATGCAGTTTAAACTGACATCTTAAAGATGTCTATCAGATGTTAGTAAACAGCAGATGCTTTCCAGGTGAAGTGATCTTTAACAGACATCTTGCAGGCTGCACGCGGATGGGGTGTGCGGACGTCCTAAAGCCTCGTTTATACTTTCGCCTGGCTCTGCGGCACGAGTCTCCGCAGACTGCGCTCGCACCTCCCCAAATGGACGAGGCGTTTATACTCGACGCGCTCGCCGTTGTATGTGAAACGACAGGGGGCGACTCAGGTAATTGTCCTTTGCATCAGGAATCAACGGTGAGAAGAAAGTTACACACGTGACAATGTTTATTTTAGTACATCACCACCACACTATAAAAAGAATCGTGTAAAATCCAGTAAACCCTGAGATTATTACTTGTGACATTAGAACAACATATGTGGATAAATAAACATGTATGTAGGCTATACAACTAAATTAATGATCTCTTAAATATTTTCTAATTTCACTAAACATTTCATTAAGTTTCGTTGACATTTTATAAAACATGGACCTGTATTTTTATTAAAATGGCTTATGTCTGCTATAGGCTCATTTTGTAAATGTAAGCAACTAATTTAAGCACAAACTGGGTGCCGGTGCGGGAGACGTACATGCTCGGCCAGATTGGCTCGAAGTTGTGCATCTTCGGATGTGGAGCCGCGCGCGCTGTTACAAAAAAAGCTGTGCACACCGCCAAGCGAAATGGTGTCTTGAAAGTGTGACCTCTTAGTTGGCGACCACAGATCCTTCACCATAAAACACCACCTTGATGATTATCATAGCTTACTGCAACTCTGTAGGTCAAGAATAAATAACCAAACATTTCACAACAATGATTGTGTGTGTGAAAAAATAGATTAGGCCTATTTCCTCTGTTTAAAACAGCATAGAATTTCTAGAAAAAATACTACTTGTTAAATGTTGCTCTCTTTCTCATTGTCATATTTATTCTTTCTTTCCTTTTTTTTAAAAGAGAGATGTTGCACTTTTAAACTTAATTTAGGTCACTATAGTCATGGGAAGGATTGTTACCAATTATTACATATTTCATGAAAATCGTGTATGGCAGACTCAGAATTTTAGCTTCAAATGGATCCATCGTCGTAGATCAAAAATGTAAGGCGTCAAAAATATTCAGTAAATAATTCAGTAAAATTATTCAGTATGAGAGACTGGATCAATAATGCCATTCTTTTATGAGTGCTTTTCTTTTGCTGAGATTTTAAACAGGCATACTTACCGAATGGCCTATGTTGTACCATGCAACATGCAAATTCGTTAAGTGAATGCCTGTTTTAAAAAAGCAGCACACACTCTCATAAAAATAATGGCATTATTGATTCAGTCTCATTGATTAATTTTACAGAATTCTTTACTGAATATTTGTGAAGGCTAAAAAGAAAATATATGGGAACATTCCAGAAGCTGGACTACTAAGAAATGTTGCATATACACGCAATGTAATAGGCTAATGTCCCCAGAAAACACAGAACGTTCCCACTTGTTTTTTTGTTTTTTTTTAACCAAATAAGAACGTTCAAGGAACGAGGAAACTACAAGGAACCAAAAACTAACGTTCCCAGAACGTCCTGGAACCGAAAAGTGTTAGCTACCATAATGAAAACAGGGAATGTTCTTAGGACATTCTGGCAAGGTTCTCTCTCAAAAGTATGAGCAAAAAAAAAAAAAAAAAAAAAAAATATATATATATATATATATATTTATTTTTTTATTTTTATTTTTTTTAAGTTATCTGGTCTTTTATAACACCAAAACATAAGCACAAAATAATGGTATTTGGCATATAGCCTGCATCATTTATGGAACATTTTTCTGAAACATTTTAGTTGGACATTATTTTGTCTAATGATTGTAAAGCCTATAGCCTACTTTATTTTATTTTTTTCAGATGGTTCAGGAGAACACTCAAGCCGTTCCCATAACTTTTAACACTTGACTGAAACAAAATGATTTGTTTTAAAAAAGGATTAGCTCAGAAAATTCGGAGATAGGCTACCCGTTGTAATAATTACGAGTTCTAAGAGTCTAAGAGGACGACAACGCTTTTTAGCCTAGATGTTAGAATCTCATAATATAGGGTAATTTCGACATGAGAACCATCCATAAAGTGGATCGTTACTATCGCACTCATAACAACTAGAGAATGTTGTGTATAGTGAAAGTACATGCTCCTGGTGGTTTCACGATGTCGTCTTCTTGATCGTCCCCCCAATTTCCAGTTCACACTCTCTTTGAGAGATTCCTGAAGCTGTCCGACTTGCAAAGTCTGTAGGTGAAGCAGCGCATCTTGCGGAAGAGGCACCGGATATATGTGCTGTGGAACCGTCTCAGGTCGACTCGGAACGCCCCTTTCATGCACGGCTCAAAGCTGCCTCCCCATTCGATCTCCGTCTCGATATAGTACGTTTTTGCTTGGCACACCTTTCCTGTCAAAACAAAGTTGTCAAACGATCTGAGAAAGCATTGCGTCTTATTAAAGTGACACTCTAACGTAACGTTAACCTTGACCACAAGATGGCACTATAATGTAATACATCACTTTACTGGAGCTGTGACTCCACTTCTGTAGGTTAGATTTTATTTGGGTGAGAATATCTTATGTATGAGAATATCATGAAAACATGCCCAGGTTATTTTATTTTATTCATTTATTAATTCGAAATCATGAAATCATTCAATTGTAACATTACTCTCAATTCATCCACCTAAATTCTTTTTTGGTTGTTTTTAATAGTGATTCTCATTGCTGTAATCAGTTTTGACTAAAACTACTGAAATATAGTAGAAACAAAATATCAGTGTTAGATGACAAACAACAAAAACACTAATCGTATAGCCTACTACAAATACTACTTTACTAGGCTACTATACATATATTCATGACAAGTTTCTGTTAGATTCACAAATGTGAGAATTGGCAAATGTTTAATTTTTGTAACATTTAATTTGTTGTTCCCATTACATATACAATATACTTTAATACTTTGCTTCTCCCCACTTCTCAACATTCCAGATTTAGTAAAAATTCAACAAATAAAACTAATAAAATGTCTCAAAAATGTATAAAAGAAGCTTAATATTTGCAAAATTATGCAAAATTATTCAACCCCCATTGCAAATTTATTCAGGTTTATTAGCAAAATTGAAAGACTTTCAGCTGTTTGCAACGAACAAATCAAAAAAAGTAATTGAGATAGCTCAACGCAACAAATTTTTCAAGTCGTTTCTGCAAATTCATCTGAAAATGCAACTTTTAATGACTTCTGCAGTCTCAAAATTATTCAACCCCCTGAATAGAATCCCTCACAACAGCACAAATCTGCCAAACCGGTGTTGTCTCAAGCACACCTGATGCAAATAATCAAGGGCTTCATTAGTTGCACCTGGTGTGCTAGAACACATGAAATACATGAACTAGCTAGGTTTGTTGGGGGTCACGTTTGACTCCAATTTAAAATTATTGCAGAAATAAGCCAAAAGAATGGTTCAAATGTTAAGAGAAGTTCATCGCCCATCACAAACAAGGGACAGGATACAACAAAATAGCAAAGGAACTAAATGTTCCTAGAGACACCGGAAGCATAGCTCACAAGTTCAAAGTTAAAGGAACAGTGGTTACATTACCTGGACAGGGCAAAAAAAGAAAGCTATCAACGGCTGCAACCAGATTTCTGAGAAGGCAGGTTCAGAAAAACCCATGCATGAGTGACTGCAAAAGACCTGCAGCAAGACTTGGTGGCAACAGGCACTGAGGTTTCAGCTTGCACAGTAAGACGCATACTAAACACATTCAGTTTTCATGCAAGAACTCCAAGACGTACACCATTACTGACCCAAAAGCACAAGAAAACTCTCCCATTTGCTCAAAATCATAAATAAACCACAGAGGTTTTGGGATTCTGTTTAGTGGAACGATGAAACAAATCTGTAACTGTTAGCAGCCAAGCAGCCAACGCTCTGGTTATTATTCACTGCAATGTCTACACATAAGTTAATATGCTTACATTGTAGATTTATTTTACCGTTTATTTTCCAGCAACACCTGTCAACCGAAGGAAGGTTCCCACCTATATTCTGTAACCAATTAACCAAAGAGAGACCTCTACTGGACACACACTTACATATCAAAGTTTAAATAAAGACAAAATGGCTCTAACAGTAACTTTTCAGCTCTTTGGGTCAGTGGTATATCTGGAGGAAGAAGAATGAAGCATATGCAGAAAGAACACTCTGTCTACAGTTAATCATAGTGGTGCTCAGTGACGCTCCGGGGCTGCTTTGCATCCTCTGGCACTGGAAACCTGTAGTGTGTGGAAGGCAAGAGGGATTCATTGAAGTATATCAGGAAATCCTATAGGAGAAAACATCATGCCGTCAGTGAGGAAGCTGAAGCTTGGGCGTCATTGGACCTTCCAATAGGATAATGATCCCAAGCATACCTCAGATTCCTCCAAGGCTTGGTTGCAGAAGAAGTCCTGGAAGATTCTACAGTGGCCTCACAGTCACCTGACTTGAACCCCATAGAAAATCTCTGTTGGGATTTGAAGGTGATTGCAGCACGCAAACCCATGAATATGACTGAACTGGAGGACATTGCTCATTAAGAATGGGCTAAGATTCTTCAGAAATGCTGCCAGAAGCTGCTGTCTGGTTATACATCTTGTTTGCAGCAGGTCATAACAGCAAAAGGGTGTTCTACTAAGTACTAAAGATGCTTGTCATGAAGGGGTTACATAATTTTGAGACTGCAGAAGTCATTAAAAGTTGCATTTTCAGTTGAATTTGCGGAAATTACTTAAAAAATTGTTGTGTTGAGTTATTTCAATTACTTTTGTTTGATTTGTTCATTGCAAACAGCTGAAAGTCTGTATATTTTGCCAATATGCCTGATTTGCAATGGGGGTGGAATAATTTCGATTACAACTGTATATGTTGATGACAATAATCTCAAACTGTTGCTTCCGCAGCTGCTCCGGCCCAAGTTCCCAGAAAGTACTGCTGGAATCGATGGTGTGTTGAATGACCTGCGGCTCCACCAGGAACATATGGTCAGAGCCACTCTCATAACCCCAGGTCGATCTCAGACTGCTCCAGCGCGAGAAATTCCCCCTCCGACATCTGCCGAGACTTGATGAGTTTAGCACGTACTTTGGCATCCACCATGTGGCTCTCTCGCAGGTCGCCTAGACGGAACATAAGGCAGAGATGGTCATCACGGTTGAAGTCCGGCTGGAAAGTAGATTTCGGTGCGTTTCTTGGGACACGAAATTCTGACGAGCATGCAGCCCACCATGAGGGCGTCGATCATGGATCCCACAATGCACTGCGCCATGACCAAAAGCACATCTCCGTAGCAGCTCGGCGAGAGCAATAACCAATAGTCCTCTGTGTCTCCACCGAGAAGAGCAGCGCTGACACAAACCATCCACGTTGGGCTAGCAAACATCAGTGTCTGCAGGAACTTCAAGATCTCCACGCAGGAATGCATTTAGTGAATAAAGCCCTGTGAATATAAACCAGGTGACTGCATAGCACATCATTAAACAAAGAGAAACCATCTACGGAAGGTCCACATATGAAGTGAAGATGTCAGCCAGAAAGCATTCTCTCTCAGCCACGTATGCAAAGTCTACTCGACACTTCCCATCTTTAGAGACGTAGAGGCACTGCTTGCGAAACTCCGGGGGGCAAGTATGAGTCTGCGCGCTCTCATTCTCAATTAGATTGTTGCATGCTTTAGGACTGTGCTGCACAGAGGGCTAGTGCATTGGCTTGCCATGTTGGGAACACTAAGAGCATGGCGACAACATGGACGAACGTTCGCCTCATGTAAGAAGCAACTCCTCATCATCGCCAGCTCAGCCTCAGTGGGGGCGCAGATAGAGGGTCTCTGGTCTCGGACGTACCCACGCTGTGGGCTGTATGGTAAATCTGTGGTACTCTTGTGGCGGCGCATGGACACGCATGGTTTAGAGGCCTGGCTCGACATGATGTTCGGCAAAGGAAGGGAATTGCCACCTGTTGAATAGGGTTGACTATCGCTCTGAGGGAGACTCTGGAAAAGAACATGGAGATGATGACATACATTTTAGATTTTAAGCATTTCTTAGCAAATCCGTGTGAAAAGAAAATGTCACTGTAGCGACTTTTTTCATTGCACTGGAGTTTTGGAAGATTTAGTCAAGCCTCAGAAATCATAAATTCTTTTAATATTATACAAAGTTTGAATGATGCAAAGCACGAAGAGGCTTCAACCACGACATGTTCACTGACGTTAAAAGTTATTTATTCTCTTGGATCTTGCTAAATGGAACAGTAAATATGTAGATGTGAGAGTTAAGGGCCATTGACACCAAGAATGATAACTATCATCGGTTTATTATAAGCATGCAGTGATGTTATCTGAGTTATCTGAGATAATTGCGCGTTCATGCGCTGGTTAAAAGGGGATATGTATCGATAGTAGAAACATTGATCAGCAACGCTGCTATTGGCTGCTCAGCGTGGCCAAAGAGCGCGCACAGTTTTTCTCCTCAGCAGAGCAAGAACTAATAGTCGAAGTTTATTCGGAATTTTAATGTTTAATCAAAACGCCAGGGAACACCTCAAAGTCTGCAAAAGCCAGGAGAGAGGGCTGGCAAAAAGTAGCAGACCATTTAAATCCGTTAGAAGTGGCCATGTTAGATGTTTTTATCACTTAATAGCCTGTATTTTTGTATTTTAATAATTGCATAATTACTTTGTGCATTGTAATGTCAGTCACCATACTAGAACATGGGAACAAATAAAAGTGAAGTACAAAATATTAATGGTAATTTTGTGTTATATTATAGTCTCTTTTATAAAAGTTACTGTTAAATAAATGGTGTTCTGTTTATAAAAGCAACCAAGAAAAAGGCTGAGAAAAAAGCCAAAGATCTTAGTAGCCTACACTGTAAAATAATTTTTGCTGCATTAAATTAAGGCTGTATATAGTCATTTCAACTGTTAAATCTTGAGTAATGATGAATTGCTTTGACTTGTGAAAGTGAAAACTGATAAACTTATGTTAATGTAAAAATATTTTGCCATGAGTTATTGATCACATTTTTCCCCAGTGTAGTTCATAATGACATTGTGTTTTCCTCTTTTGTGCACTTTTACATAATACACCAACACTTGTATCTGTTCCCAAGAAAGTGGTGGCTGAAATATGTGCAGTAAGTGGACATTTTCTAATTTTCCAAAGGAAAGAAAGTATAAGACTTTGTAATGTCCATTTGTTTCCATTGCACTGGACAGTGAATAAACCCTCTCAGATAACTGTCATATGGAGGAACTAGCCTACCTGCAAGTGCATAAATAACTTTACTTAATTTATACTTGTATGCTTTATGGCTGCAATATAAGTTGCAGGATTCCACATCTACAGAAAGGCCTACAGAAGAGTCTGCCCAGACAGAGGAGACATAGGCCTACAGGTGGGCAGTGTATAGCCAACTTTTCCTTTTTATTTGTTGCATGAGGCATGTGTCTAATATCTCTTGTTGCAGGCACTTGACCACTGGCTTTTCTTTACAAAGAACAATTGAAATAAAACTCAAGGAACTAAGCATATTTGCCTTTTATTAAACATTTAATGAAAAGTGTTTTTTTTTTTTGGCAATGTTGTGTAATATGGCACATGCAACAATGTCGCAGGCCCTGTCAGGTGTGCAACCCCTCAGACTTTTAAGACACTGAAATCTTCCCTTTAGTTAGCCAAAGTTCATTTCATTGAACAGTGGAAACGCGACTGGCCCTGGCACGCACTAGCACGGCCCGGCCCTGGCCCGACAGTGGAAACGCGGCTAATGTGTGCCCTTGTCCTGGCTAGAGCTGCATTGTAACTGGTTTGGGTCAGGGAATGGGGTCATAAAACACCTGTCTGCAGGCAGGAACATGTCATAATCACCTATGAAAAAAATGCAGTTCTGTTAGGATCAGCATAAGTGTAGGCTATGTAATACAGTGAGCTTGATATTTAATTGTGGAACTTTTCTTACCATTTTCAAATAATGTGCAGGAATGTGAATCTCTGAAAATTCTTAAGTCGTGCACAGATCCTGGCCATTTTGCTTTCACATTTGTGATATGGAAGATTTTAGTCAACTGCCTTTTTTTATTTGATATAATATTACTAATCTGGAATATTAAGAATCACAATAGTAACTGGGCTGCACATTTACATTGTGAATCCCCTTTCTGTTCACATAATCCCCTTCATAGCCTTGATGGCAGTCTATGGTAGCCTATAGTCTATGGTACCAATCACGTTAGTGAAGCCTGAGTGACATATCTGTAATCGGCATGGTCATGATTGTATGATCTTCACAAAAAATTATGATAGCCTAAAAAAAACAAAAAAAACCTCCTTTACAACATTGGGTCTTAAGTGGCTTGGAAATGCCGTTTAATAATTTTTTAAACATAAAAGCGACAAAAAACGTCAATCTCACGAATCACGAGAAAAAATATATATCTCAGAAAGAAAGTGCACTATCGCGCTGCGCTGGACTTCCCGTATCAGCTCTGCTTATGAAGCCGGGATCTAATCCTGTTAACATGAAATAAGCCTGCTCCCGAGCAGGTTTAAGTTTGCACACATGTTGCTATGACAGCAAGTCCAGGATGAGCGTTGAAGAACCAAACAATCCAAGATCATGCCAAATCGCCAACAATCAAATCCAGCTAACTGAGTTAGCGACGTACGAAGAACGGACCCCTGATTGCTGTCAATGTTTTTATCATTCATCATCTGGAAAAAACATTCTGAAAGTGATTCCAACAATATCGTTCCACTGTGTTTTTATCGTTACAGATGTGGTGTGGACGTTGCTATTCTCATGTAATTAGAAAGATTATTAAAATATTATAGTTTTAGTCCTTGCTGTGAACTGGTCTTCACAGTCATTATCATTCATTAAGGTCTTAAACTGTAGTGTGTACGTTATCGCACACAAGTATTACTTGTAATTTAAAGTTAAGACTTGTAATATAGCAAATAAGCAATATGGACTTTAATGCTGCTGATTTTGGTGTATAGGATTTTTTTCATTTACTGCTCCACAAAAGAATATTGAATGTCTTTTGAATGAGAATTCAATGTTCCAAACCTATATGACCTTCTTTCTACAGTGCTCACAAAAGCAAATATTTCAAAAACAAAATTGGTACCCATTCACTGTCACTGTGTGAATTTTTTTTTAAATTACCAAGAAATATCTTAAGTCTTTCCTTCCACAGAAGAAAGTCATACATGATTTGAAACAACATGGAGAGTAAGTAAATGACGACTGAATTTTCATTTTGATGTCATCTTTCTCTTTAAGAATGAGTCAGTGATGACAATAGCTAAAACTGATGTTTCAATATGTGTTTGACCCACTGTGGGAGAGTACATATGGTGGCGCATTCTATCTCCAGGTTTGCTCAACACAACAAAGCTGGATTTGAGTTTTAGATTGTTGATTGTTGCTGGTCTGGTCCTGGCATCACCTGAGGTCCCTCTGCCATCTGCGACAGGAGCAATTCTGTCCCCACTCTGAATATGGCACTACATTATGCTAAGGAGGTGAAGCTGAATCCAAAACGTTGCCAAAGAGAAGAGATTGTCAAAAATATGTATGAAATAATGTTAATGTATGTATAAAATCACTGTTTAAGTGCAATTAAATGCTAGAGAAGTATTTCCATTTTACGAAATTATAATAGTTTTTAAATAATTGTTTGTCAAACGATTTGTAAAGGAAAAAAAATATGCACTGGATGTAAAGCAAGGAAGGATGGACTTACAGGAAGCAGTCAGACAGTTTAAGTTTCTTCATCTGCTGGCTCAGCAGGAAACAGACATTATGCTTACATGAGCTTCCAATAAACTTTACTCTTTTGGCACAGGCATGCCAAAGGGTTTAACTTGTGATTCCTTGCGTATTTCAGTTTGGGTTTTTTGAACTGCTAAAATGCAGCCATGGCTAAATTTTTTACATGATGACATTGCTAAAAGAAACCTATATCAACAAATTAAATTCTGGTGGCACAGCACCCCTGAAGTGGAATTTACATGGACTGTTTATTGTTGCTCACAAATACTTTCCCACAGCAATTGCGACTGTAGGCTATACTCTGAGGATTAGGTGGGTCAGCGCAAGCATAATTAAAGTCTTTTATTCAGTATTGCTAGTTCACCCCAAAATGAAAATTGTATGAGTTTCTTTGTTCTATTGGACACAAAAGAAAATATTTTGAAGAATGTCGGTAACCAAAGAGTTTCTGTTCCCCTCATCCATAGGTTTTTCATGTAAGTATATGGGGAACAGAAACTCTTACGCATATTCTATAAAATATATTTTGTAATAACAGAGCAAAGAAACTCATACAGGTTTAGAAAAATCTGAGGGAAATGAGGATATAATATTATTTTTTTGGGTGATATATCCCTTTAAGTCTTGGTTTCTGAAAAATGTATCAAAATTAAGAGAATTTATGCTTTAAAAAATCTGCCACTGGGGTCAGAAAAATAATCTTGTTCTCCCTTTAGATTAAGTTTATTTCTCTGATCCCACTGCCAGATTTTTTAAGCACAAACTCACTTAATTTTGATATACAGTACTGTGCAAAAGTCTTAGGCACGCTAGTATTTTCGCCCCAAAGAAATGGTTAGAAATATCAGTTTACATTTCCTAACAATAATTTTGCCATAATCCAGTGAAAATCCAGTGCTCCACACGGAGATCTGATCTCACCATCATCGAGTCCGTCTGGGATTGCATGAAGAAACAGAAAAAAACTGAGACAGACTAAATCCAGAAGATCTGAGAAACCTGCCTGCAAATCTACCTGAAAAACTATGTGCAGGTGTACCTGGACAAAAGGTACACCTGCACATAGTCAAATTTAGTTAATATAAGTTAATTGATAAATAAAATCTATTTATAATATTATTTTTGAAAGCATCCTCACTACAGCATTTTAACACAAGGGCGTAAAACTTTTCACAGTACTGTAGCTTTGGAGGCAGGTTTCTTCAAGCGTCTTGGAGACATTGCCACAGTTCTACTGGATTTAGTCTGTCTCAGTTTTTTTCTGTTTCTTCATGTAATCCCAGACGACTCAGATGAATCAGATCTCTGTGTGGATCATACCGGCTGGCGTCACAAAAATCGCACTATATTACAATTAACAGTAAAATTAATGTTTAGAAATGTAAAATTATATTTTCTACTGACACACTACAGGAATCAATACAAATAACTGGCTACAAATAACTGGCTTAAAACCATTTTTTGGTTTTTAAAATACTAACGTGCCTAAGACTCTTGCACAGTAGGCTACTGTATATTTTTCTTCATTTTCTCAGAAAACAAATGTATCTTGATTTAAGAATATTTAGATATTTGTATTGGAAAGCAATTTATTTTTTTGCCATCAAAACATAAGCTGGAAACTAAATGTTTGAACAAACCTTTCAATAATAGAAAGCAAATGAATAAAATAAAATAAAACCAAGACTATTGAATTACTAGCAATTTTGACCAGGCTAAATTAAAATAGGGCACCCCACGAACACAATGAAGAAAGAAGTTTATCTTACCCAAGTAGTGTGATTCCAGCATCAGCACTGGACATTTGGGGCAGCTGTAACCTGGGAAAACCCAGACAACTTCCGGCAAATTCAGATAACTCAGTTACTAATGAGAATGGTCTGGTTTTAACCAGGCTAGGGCAGCTGGTCACACAAGCAAGAACTGAGGACATCCTTATTCTGGATGTCTCGACTGTGGATATATCATGGTTCATTTCATGAACATAAAGCTCTCTATCAGGTTAAACCGTTTAGAGGTACGAAACAGTTGATGTTATTTTAGGAGAAAAAAAAATATTTTATAAACGCCTAAAACTTTAAAATCACAGTAGCCTAACACACAGCTGATGTCACAGAATTGTTAGACCTTGGTTGACTACGTGCTTTTCTCTGAGAGTAGCCTAACACTGTGTCTGAATTTGTTATGCATAATGGTTTAAGTAGGCTATGTTTCCATTGCTTAAATGTCCACAACTCCTCCTCCCCTCTGCTGGTTATCTTCAGACCGTCAGAAGAATTTCAGTTTAGTCGAAACGTTCATACAACATCAGCAGCGTCAATGACTTCATCTAGGTGTGTAGATGAGGAATTCTGGAATCGTAATCAGCATAAATGTCTGCCATGCGAGTCTAAATATGCTATCGAAGCAGGTAAGTCTCAAATCCAGTGTTCGGTTAATCGTTTCTTTGTCCATTAAGGCTACATGTAATGATTATAATTTCGTGGCGAGGTTATAGTCAAAGTAATGTTGCCTAAAGCAAATATTTTCGACTCTATAGCGCAGTCATTTAATAGTCAGTTTTCTAAAAGCGTTTCAAATAAAACATTCGATTTTTTTGTTGTTGTTCGTGTTGTAGTAGCCTAAACATAATAAAGTGGATATGTTAGACATAGTAGGCCTATGTAAAAGTAATTTGGGACCGAAGAAAATGCGCTCATTTAATCGTTTTAAACTTTTGAAAACCACTGAAACATAAATGAAACAAAATAAAATCTCATAGTTATGTTTTGCCGGTAGGTTTCGAATTTACTGAAAACTGCGGATGGTCCGACGATCAACAACAAATCCATTTACATCACAAACCATGCAGAAATGGAACATATAACAACGGATCTCACCTTAAATGCCACAAATGTGCCTCGTGCATTACGCCGTTTATTCCATGCACCACAACATCTGACACCATCTGCTGTCAACAAGGGTACGTTTTATTTTTACATTTATTATGTTTGTACATTTGGACGTTAGTATAAACATGACTGTAGCCTATATAATCTTAACGATTGTTAATTAAAGTTTATGTATATAAATAGTTAATTATAACGGTTTGCCTATTATTTTGATCCCATTTAAGTAGCGCTATACAGTAGGATAAAGGTGAGCTTTAAATCTGCTTGTCTATTTTATTCCTATAATTATTGATATCATTGGATGTTCCTGGTCTTTTTTGCAGGGAGCAGGTTTTCGATGGGAAATGCATCATCCATCAGCCGTTGCAGACCACAGTGATAGCAGTAAGATTGTAACTTATCTTCGAGTTGACTCTCCCTTTGTCCAACAGTGCTCTCTCATCTAATGCTGAGATATTAGCCTATATAAGCTTTAGTAAAAGCTTGATACGCCATTTTCAGTGTAAACAGTTTTTTTTTTTTTTTTTTTAGATTACTACTACTACTAGGCCTACTACTACTACTACTAGGCCTACTACTGCTACTAGGCCTACTACTACTACTACTGCTGCTGCCTCTGTTGGCAGCTCAAGCACCATCACCACTCAATCTCAAAACCCTCCTCATGTCATAAATGTGACAGGTATTGTTTTGCATTTCAGTGTTTTTAATCTTTATCTCTACAACAGTTTACCATACATATACTACTGTTGAAAATTTGGGGTCTGTAATATTTTTCTTAATGTTTTTGAAAGAAATATCTTCCAGTAGGCTACACCAAGGCTGCATTTATTTGATCAAAAATACAAAATTTTCACTCCAGTCTTCAGTCACATGATCCTTGAGAAATTCTAAGATGCTGATATGGAGCTCAAGAAATATTTCTTATTAATGTTGAAAACAGATGTGCTGCTTGATATTTTTGTGGAATCCCTGATAAAAAATAAATAATAATAATCCTGAAATATTATTATAATTTTTTTTATCAGGGAACTTTTTTGTAACAACGAAAAACTCTTTGCTTTCACTTTTGATCACTTCAGTGAATGGTCGCTGAATTAAAGAATTAATTTCTTTAAAAAAATAAAATAATAATACTTACTGACCCCAAACTTTTGAACAGTAGAATACATATTTACAGTATCAGTATTCACTGCTTGGTGTTGATCTATTTCTCTATCTAGTCATGTTAAAATGTAGCCTTTTCAATACAAACACACACCATGAGAGAAAGAAAAATAGAATGTGTTGGATTCAATGTAAAACAAAAGTAAATTTGATGTTTTTCTTTGCAGGGATCTATGTGTGTTTAGGGATTTTATCCACTCTCATTCTGGTATGTCTGTTCTTGGTTATCAAGAGGAGGACAAAACATTTGAATGAAGGTCAGTCGTAGGAAGAAATATTTGAAGGATATCCTGTAAGTTAAATACTAATGTTTCCTGTCATGTCTGTTTGAGGCTGATCCAATATATATATTGAAATAGTTTAATAGTTAGTTTTAGATGCTGACATGCAGAGACAAAACAAGTAAGCCATTCATAAACTGATTCCTCCAAGAAATGTGTTCTCTCAAAACATCCGCTAGGCTTAGTTTGTTTTTGGCTGGATTTTTTTTTTTTTACTTTTTTTTTTTTTTTTTTGGAATGTAATATGGGTGTGTTTTGTAAACTTGTATGAAACAATCATCATTTATTTTGTAAACCCATTTGGTGATTACAGTGGCAGTACAGAAATTACACACTTAAAAAAAAGAAAGAAAAAAAAAAAGAAAGGTTAAATAGGGTTCAATATAGACCATCTTTAACTGTTATCTTTTTAGTATTACATTATTGCAATTGATACATCACAAAGGATGAGTGCTACTATGAAGCAATATGTATTTCACAAGATTAAAGAAAGGGAATAACAGGAATTTCTTTTGTTTCACAGAATTTCAAAAACGTAATGGATCAGTTCGAGAAAGCCTGTCCAAAAAGGGCATCAAGGGATATGAACAATCCATCTCATACAACATAATCAAAGAAAGCGATAATAACGATCACTTGACTGGATCGGCGTATCTGTTAGGTGGGTATATGAAAAAAAAAAAAACTAGTTTCATTTGACCCTAGATGAAACCACTCCTTTAAGGTGTGTTTACAGTAAATTTCCTTGGGAGAAGGTGATGATTTTCCATAAACATCTCATTCGGTAACACTTTATTTCAGTTGTCCACATTCTACTAACTATAAGTAACTTTGCATCTACATGTTAGCTAGCAGTCATTAGATAATCAGTAGATTGTCTGCTTAATATCTGCTAACACTTTATTTTTAATGGTCCCCCTACAGACATCCTACTGACTATAATTACTTTACAAATACATGTCAACTTATTTGGTAACACTTTATTTTAAAGTGACGTAGACATTGTACTTACTCTAATAAGTAGTTTGGTTTAGGTTAGTTACTTGTAATTATGCTTAATTTACTGTTTATTACTATAGAAAGTTCAACTTATTCTACTAACTCTAACCTAATAATGGTAAATTAATGGGTTAGTTGACATGTAGCTGCAAAGTCACTAGCAGTGGACTATCAAAATGAAGTTTAACCCCTAATTTAATTTATATTCATAGCTCCTGAGATCCAGGGTGCACCTTTGAAAACTGTGCTGAACAACCTGGATGTTCTGGAGGAGCTTGTGCTGGTTTTAGACCCGGACATCTCTGGCGCTAAGAACACACGTCACCTTGCTGCACAGTGCTATTTTTCCTTTGCCTGGATCAATTATGCATATTCCATGAAGGACCACAAAAGTCCCCTCGTCGCCGTTTTGGAGGGTGTCGTCACCAAGAACCCAGAATGGACCGTCGGCCACCTTGCTGAGCTGTTAACCGCTATCGGTCGCAACGATGCCGTGGAGATTTTGGCAAAGCTCCCTGCTGGTGTTGAAGAATAATGTGGTTTTGTAAGAAAACAACACAGTATTAAACTTCTCTATATAGTATTTTTACTTTTAAGGGGAGCCTACAACAGCTTGTCACTGGGGCAGTACCCTTAAAGGGGTGGTTGATTATGATTTCACTTTTTCAACTTTAGTTAGTGTGTAATGTTTCTGTTTGAGCATAAACAACATCTGCAAAGTTACAATGCTCGAAGTTCAAATCAAAGGGAGTTATTTTATTTGATAGAAATCGCTTTTTAAGGACTACAACTAACGGCTGGTAGGGACTACAATGAGATTCTTTACGGGTTAGTGACATCACTAACCCTAAAATTGACACAAACCCTGCGCCCCCCATTTACATAAACCACGCGATTTATAGATTATCATGACAGAATATGCTAAATCAAAGACTAGAAGATAGTTAACTCCACATCGGCTACATAAATTCATCAATTAAACATTCAGAAATGTCCTGTTGCATTCTACATGTTGTCACTTGAAGCTCCGCCCTCTGTGCGGAAAAAGGGGCACGCACAAAAACAGAACATTTTAACATGCTATAAATTTTGAGCTAAAAGTTCATACTCCGGGGACATCAGATACTTATTTTACATCTTGTGAAAAGGGCATTATTGGACCCCTTTAAAATTACATCATTGTACCTTTTTTTTTTTTTTACCTCAAAAAAAGGTTAACAGTAGTACCTTCAGGTATGTATTTGTACTCTTAAGGGACTATTATAAACCTTTTAGGAGTTAAAAAAAAAAAAAGATTCAAATATGTCCTCTGTATATTTCACACTTTGGTGTATATTTTGATTTATATATCATGTGTTATATTTTTTACACATTTAACTCCAGTATTCAATGACAAGTTTTTAAAGCGCACAGTGATTTAGAGAGGCACACAATGTGAACCTCCAGAGTTGTATGGACTGAAAACAAATGTAATGGGTAACAGATGTGTAGGAACAAAGAAATGTGTGTGTAGGACCATATGGAAGCATCTAGGAACAAAGAAAGTTTTTTACTCTACAATTTTGTATGTTGTTTTCACTCTAGTTCAACTTTGTTAAATGTTTACTTTTGTGTATGTCAAAATATTAACAGTGCGTAACTAATATTTTGGCTTTTTATTAAATTACTACTACAATTCCTGAAATAGTTGTTTTTTATATATTTCTATAATATTAATTGTTCTAGAATATTATATATTATTCTCATTTAATTCCTTATAAAAATCAGGATTTGGCCATAAGCAATATCTTTGGTTATTAGTGGTGCACAATTGATGCTTTTTGTCTGTTCAGCTCAAAGACCACAGTAAATCTTGAACTTTGTTCAAACATTTTACATCTTTATTAAGCAAAAACATTATAAATAAAAAAGTGCATAGAAAAATTAAACAGGTTTAGAAATATGTATACAACTATTTACAAACTTAGGGGTCGTTTGTACAAGGTAGCAAAGACACTTTTTTTTTTTTTTTTTTATTTTTAAGTCTTTCAACACAACGTTGTTGTTGTTTTTTTAAAATAACCTACACAGGAACAGACAGATTTTTCTTTTCCCAAGAAGCTCTGGGAAACGCATCATCACAGGAGGTCCTGACTAGTGCTTCGCATCCTTCATTGCACACGAGCCAACTCTGCATGACAGAACAGACCAAGCAAATCTAGTTTTGCATTAGTATTACTTGACGTTGTCTGAACAGCTTGAGGTAGAATCCTTGCAAGTCTGGGGTGGTTTGATTAAAATCTGAGATCTGCTAAATTTCAGGTTCTCGATGGAAAACACACGAAACAAAGAAAAAGCAGGAGACGATAGCGTGATTTAGGGGGAAGAAAACTGCTGTTTAGGAGGTTAAATAAAAGCAAACAACTAAAACATAAAACAAACAGCTGGCTCAAAACATCACCTCATTAAAAAAAGGCCACGTTGCAAGAACTCATCCTCAATGTTCCAAGTTAAAAAAAGGAAAGAAAATGTTGAAAAGGTTTAAAAGACGAAAGAAAAAAGAAAAAAACCCTGAAGAAAACTCTGATAAGACCATGGTCACATACAAAAAGCACAGACCTATGGGTATAAACTCCCATAAAGACAAACAGGAATAAATAGAACGCTTCTAAAGTCCGAACAATCTTTTATACGCTTCGATGAACGATGGCATCAGCTTGATTTTTTTCCTACACGAAGAAGATAACCAACTCCAAATCTTTCAAGGAAAATTAAGGTGCCGAGTGCCACCATCTGCTGAAAAACGTTCAATAACTCTTCTATAAATATATATAGATTCTGTAAGTCACCAGTATACATCGCCTTTGCGGTCCTACATCTATAGGACACTTTAAGCAGTAAATGTAGAGCTCCAATTGTATGTGCAATTGTGGCAAAAATGATTTTATTGCAGGAACAATCCACGACGTCATCACACCTTTAAAAGCTGTGACGCAATGAGGATGCGGTTAGTCACAATTAGTTTAAAGTAGTGTCCTCTACTAACACGATGAAAAGAAACACGAATATACTTCTACGCTCTCCAGGCATGATTTTGTTTCGACACAAGGCTCTCAAGAGGTATAAAAAGCACAAACATGCTAAAACGTTGCTTTTCGAGTATTCGGAATGGGGTCTGAACACATCATAGACATATATGGGCACATTGTTAGAAAGCAGGACTGGATTTACTTTGCTATTTTAGTATCCTTGCATCAGTAATCTAACAATAGATGAAACAGAGGAAGTAAGTCGTTTCCCCTTTTGGACTTGTGTTTGATTTTAGCACCATGGAGGTCATCAAGTTTAAAAACCACCTATACAGTTTTTGGTGAACAGAAAGTGTTTAGACATGACTATAAAAATGCAATGAAAACTACAAATAAATTACTGAAAAGAAAAGGTTAAAAATAAAAGCCTTATAGGGGTTTTCAAGCGAAAAATCTGACACGGATGAAAAGACCACTAGATGCTTCAACAGAACGTGTCCGTCACCGACTGCCATGCTCAAGGAGTGGATCCATGGGTTATACTGAGGGGTTCACAATGTTGTCCTGAGCAGTGTGTGAGTCTTTCTCAGTTAAACACAAAAAAAGTGTGATCTAAAATAAAGTCGATAGATACAGATCTGAATTAATACGTTCACATCATTTGATTAGTAAATATGCATGTTTTTACAGAGTATCTTCACTGCCGCTAAGCTTTCACAAACTACGTGGTCCGCACTGAGAACTTCTGTTCAGATCTTGAGAATCCAGCAATTTAAGGTCGGCTCGAAGAGGGAAAAAGGAAGGAGGGTTGAGATTTAAAGGTCAGTTACGTGAACAGAACGTCCTGAAATCTTGGCAGCGGCCATTTCTATTCAGCTTTTAAAAAGCATAAAAAAGCCTACAGGAATAATTTAAAAGTAGTCACAATTTTGCTGCAAAATATATAACGACTCTGGCTAAAGTTGAACCTTTGTGCCGCTTTTTTGTTTTACTTCGCTGCTTATGAACTGGTTAAAACAAATTGCTATGACTGAGACCGAGACTTTTTTCCGAACCAGTAATATTCAGAAAAAACATTTAGAGAACCACAAAGGATGCAGCACAATGGAAAATGTTCTTGAAAGGCCATGATCATGTTTCCACACATCATCAATCATGCGTCATCTGCTCTACTGGACTGAATGTCTAAGGGTCGGCAGGAATCACGATTCAAGGACATGAATGGCTCCACAACAGCTGTTTAAAAGTTAGTGGTCCTTTAAAATGAAGGACTTTCAAATTGAAGAGGTGGCTGTTAAGCTTTGAAACCCTCTGCTTGGACCCCCTTTACCCGTCAAGCCTCGGCACAGTGTTTTTACCCGTCTAGCTCCATTGTCGTGCAGTTGCACTGCCACTGTTCCAGAACTCTTCCTCAGTTTAAGAAGCGTCGACAGCGCTTGGCACCACAGTTACAGCCGAGCTTGTTGCTTGCATCTTCAATGGGGAACTTGTAGTCATAGGTCAGTTCTTCTCCACGGTAGATCTTCCGCAAGGCAAAAATGACTATGTGCTTCTGACCTTCCACGTTGATGACTCGAGAGTAGCAGTTTGGTTCACAGGAGTGGTTGATGAACCGTGCTGCATTGCCGTGCATCGTGGCATCTACAACGTCAAAGTCGTCAATGCGGAACATATAGCATCCAATGCCCTGGTAGGAAGAGCAGAGGAAAGAAGTGGTATTAGACTGATAATATGACCCAAATCTAGCACAGGGTGATCCTAAAAGATGTATTTATGTAAAACAAATAAGTAAATAATCTAAACATCAATAAGACATATAAACAAATATATTAATATAAATAAAAAAAATATTAAAAAATAAATAAATAAGGAAAAATAGTAGTTTAAAAGAATGCTGTTTCTATTAATCAATAAAGGAATAAAACATCTATCATGGTTTCTACAAAAATATTAAGCAGCACAACTGTTTTCAATATTGATAATCATAAGAAATGTTCCTTGAGCAGAAAATCATCTTATTATAATGATTTCTGAAGGATCATGTGACACTGAAGGCTGGAGTAATGATGCTGAAACTTCAGCTTTGCATCACAGGAATAAATTGCGTGTTAAAATACATTAAAATAGAAAACCGTTTTTTATAATATTTCACAATATTAATGTTCTTACTGTATTTAAAATCATAGAAATCCAGGTGAAAATATAAATTAAAGGCAGTATGACAAACGCATGAGAAAAAATTACATTACAAAGTCTTAATTACATAAATATTTTAATATTTAAATTAAATAAATATGAAATACTACTACTACACATAACAGAAAAAAGGAAAAAAGACAGAGAGATATGAATATCCAAAATGCATTTCTGTTGATCAACTTAGTTGTAATCGGCTGAGAGTTCAAAAATAATAATAAATACTAGGAATGTTCCCATCAAGTTTTTTCAAGTTTCGATCCAGTGAATATTTAGTATCTGCCGATACCGAGTCCGAATCCGATACTTGTATTTTCCTAGTGCTTGGTGCACATCTCAAATACAGATGGTATATAAAAATAAACAGTAAATAAATTACTTGAGAGCGATTCGTTACAAAAGTGCGCATCAAGTATGCTTAAAAAGGAAGCTCAGACGTGCGTGACGCGCTAGAACAGACCTCATTGGTTCTCGCACATCAACATGCACGTTTGAGATATATTTCCTATTAATGGAGGTTGACAAACCCACTAAAAGCTGCATATCGCCACCTACTGCACACATTTTAAAACAGCACTTTTCCACTTACCTTGCCATCGTAATACTTCTCACGCTTGTCCGTTAGAACAGAACGAATGACAATGCCTGAATACTCAATGACCATCTCCCCTGCCTCGATGTTTCGCTTGCAGAAAAGGCCTCTTCCGTGAATCGCAGACCTATGACGGCAATAACAGTTACAGTAAATGTGACTTGTTTTGAATGAAAACACTGGCAACACAACCAAGGAACCGGGAAGAAAAATATTGAACATTTTATTATCCAAAATTGAATTCATTCATTGCAAATACAACAGAGCAAAAGAAGATACTGGCAAAGAGTTGCAGAATAGACTCCAAAGATTATAAAACAATTTCCCATTTGTAAACCAAAGAGACTACACCCAGACTTTAGAATGTGTCATTACAGGGATAAAAAGGAAGTCAAATATTTCTAGCAGATCCTAGGGCGTGCATTTCTTAAAATGAAGTGCATCTTTATGCCAAGTCAACAGGGGTTTTTTCACAGGTTTATTATTGGGAGATCACCTGGGAACAAAACATAAACATCTCCTTCCTGCGACTGGTGGATTCGATCTAAACTAAACTTTTCTACTGATGTAGCTCAAATCGTGGCGGTTAAAGAACAGAACTGAAACTATGACTCAGTTCCTCAATTGGGTTAAAACTTTTAACTCACCTATAGACACCAACCGCTTCCTTGGATGTCCTCTCCAGATGTCTAAAGCGCATTGCCATAGGAAGCTCCAAACTTGTTGCACGTCTGTAAAGTGCAAATGATTTTATTCGTCATGTGAAACAAGCTATAGTTGCATAATAAATCGCTCAAAAATATGAATACTGAGAGAATTAGCCAAGAAAGAGGAATTACAATCAGCGACGAAAGATTAAAAAAGGGGAAAAGAATATGAAAGGCACATTGTCATGACAAAAAACAAAAAAACAAAAAACAAGTCATCAAAAGCAAATGTATATTTTTCTGTCCATAAGACAAAAGCAAAAATATCAGCATTCGTATTTTAGTGCTCATGGTGACCCCATTGAAATACTTTTAAGTGCCCCTATTATGCTTTTTCAGATATGACCTTTTATGCAGTGTGTATTATAGCGGTTTCGAAATATAAAAGGTCTGCAACGTTTCAAAGATAGAAGTGCACGACAAATGCCATTATTGTCTCCCAAAAGAAAGAGCTGAACTGCCTGAAATGAGTCGTCAGTAATTCAAATCTTTTCTGCATAAACTTGCGTAGGTTTGTAACAAATTCACATAATATGGTCCTCATTGGCTGCCCGTGAACAGCATCTACTTTGACTCGCCCTTAAACACTGTAGTTGTAGCTTAGGCCTGGACTAGTTTGGTTTGTGTTGTCGACATGTCAAGAAGACGCAGTTTTTGGCACTGTAAAAAGCAAATCCACTTTTTATTTGTATTACTGTGTATCATGCGCCGAGGGAACATCTGGAGTGGAAATTCAGTTGTGGTAATGGCCGTTTTTGCTTTCGGGATGAGCTGTAAGCAGTCGACCAATCACAACAGACTAGCTATCTGACCAATCAGAGCAGAGTAGACCCATCACAACAGACTGGGTCATTGACCAATCAGAGCAGAGTAGACTCTCGGAAAGGAGGGGTTTAGGGAGACCAGATCCTTTATCGAACAGTTTAAGACACCCTTTGAAAAGAGTCGTTGCAGTGTATATGAGAACATTAAAATGTTTTTGACCTTGAATGCATGTAAACCTATTGTAGGAGACCTCTAAAA
The DNA here is from genome assembly GCF_949319135.1 of Squalius cephalus. Lineage (NCBI taxonomy): Eukaryota > Metazoa > Chordata > Actinopteri > Cypriniformes > Leuciscidae > Squalius > Squalius cephalus. Next base: position 25,670,704 of record NC_137132.1, read on the forward strand.
CTAAATTAGGAATCTTTAAAATAGTATTATAGGGGCACTTTAAAAATACTATTTATAAAAATTCAATTAAAAACAGCAAAGTATACATCATGCATATAGTGTAGTAGTTTTGAAACAATATTACTGATTTTACTGTGAACCTCTATCAGGTTTTTCTCGTAACTTTTACGTGCTTTTGTGTCATATCAAGAAACAAAACTTTCATTCAGTAAAATTCTAACTCTTATTTGACCTGGTGGATTTGAGAAGAACCTCATCTTCTTCCTCATCATACAGGTCGGTGTCAGGAAGCTGTCTGTGCTGTGACGCCAGGAAGTTGAACATATCAAAGGTAGATTTCCTGTGAAACAGACAAGTGGGTGTGAGCAGTTTCAACCAGAAAAGATCCCTTTTTAGGCACGCACATATTAAGTCACGGAACTATGGCTTCTAGATAACATCACTTGTTACTCTCTAAGACAAATGTATGTCTAAACCCCCTTCCTACATTGGTATGATAACCAAGAAGCAAAACACCTACTCCCTTGTTGTTAGGTATTAGTCATTTAGCAAATGCCTTTTATAAAAGCTAATGATATAGGGACAGACCCCTTACAGTGACGCACTCTAAAGTTCCTTATTTAAGGCGAGACACGGCAGGCAAAAACATTGATTTTTCATGCAGTGGTCAGTTTTGAGATTTTGGGCTAGTTTACTCCTTCAATATGTGTTCTTTCAAGCTGCTATAAAGAAAACGTTGAAAACATGCATTAAGATGTTTATTTTATTACATTTTGTTTACTTGTGGCAGTAAGTTTCTCCCGAATTTACCAAGAAGTTAGCATTCCAATGCGTCATGCCGAGTTCCGTCTGTTTACAACTGGTCTGTCATGACCAGTATCATTGTAAAGCTCTGAGTCTCCTGCACACCGCTATGTAACCCATATATGGGCATTTCCTTTCTATCAGTAATCAATCATGAATGTCCAATGGGGGGATTTAAAGCTAATGACGAAATGTCATTTAGAGCTATTAAATCTTTAACTGCCGTTTTCTCAAAATGAGTTTTTTGTCATTCTCCAGTATAAACTTCTCAGGCTATGTAGCACCTATGTACACCAAACTTTCCAGTTATACACTTAGCAGTATTCTGAAGATATTTTCAGAGGGATTTGTTAATAAATCATGCCTGCCCTGATTTATGTGACATTTTAATCAAATAAATATGGCAAAAAAAAAAATTAAGGCTAAGGACAGTATATTTTGATTTCCTAGGTAATAAAAGCATAAATCCTGAAATCCCTCTGAATTTGTTTTTTTATCTTGTGTGTAAACAAAATGAAAAAATGCTAAATTGTGCATATTTAATAATGCCTAATTTGCATAATTAAACATACAAATTTCTAAACCTTGTAATACATTTTTTATATACTTGTGTAAGTGATCAACTGAGGAAGTTTCATGGTGATATCTATTATTTTAAAATTTTACCCTATTCACCTGTAGTGTCTCGCCTTAAGGCACAATGTTCATCCCAGTAACTGGATTGTAGTTTGTGAACTAGGACTGTCAATCAATTATAAAACACAATTGAGATAATTACACATTAAGGTCAATAATTAATCAAATTAACAGCAAATATCCACATATCAATTTGCTGGGAAAAGCCCTTAAATTAAAATAATAATAATAATAATAATAATAGTAACACAGAAGTAGTAGTATATTATCAGTAGTAGTATATTATTGTGGCATACAAATCAAACATTTAATAAACATCACAAAAAGTGTCTTCAGAAGTCAATAAATAGTTTGAAGCTTTGTACAAAAAAAAAAAAAAAAAAAAGATAATTTTAAATTATTATTATAATTATTATTAAGTAGTGGTAGTACTACTATAGTATTGCGTCTGACAAGTTAATTAATTAAACAAACTGTAAATAACCAAATATCAATCTGCTGGGAAAGAAGCTTAAATAATAATAATAATAATAAATTATTATCAATATTAAGTAGTAACAGTACTAGTGCTGCACGATTAATCATATCGCAATCGCGATGTCAAGCCTACGTGATATGACGCAAAATGCTGCGATTTTATATTAAATAAACAAATTAGCGCTGTTAACGCAATTAACGCAGCATCTTTTAATTTTTGGCATCCTTTGGCTAGTGTTACATGATCCCGCTCTTATTCATGCAAATGCTTTTAAACCATTCATGCGCGATAAGACAAAAAAGAACGCGCTGCCTGTGAATGTCCTGACTGTGACACACAGAAAGACTCGCGCTAATATCGTGCGTGCGCACAAAACAGCATGCCAGAATACAGCTCTCTTTCGAGCTTGAACGAACAATAACACACACAATTATGCCAAAATGTCTTTTTGTCGAGTATCTTCATAACATAAGAGTAGTCTTATGATGAACGTGAGGAGTTGTGACTCGTGAGAGAATGAGGCGCGTGTGAGATCCGCGTCTCTGACAGCAGCGGCTGGTCTTAAAGGGACAGTACACAGTAGTCACTAATTATATCTGTCGCTAAAGTTAATCAAAGAACAAATGGAACAGAGAAAAACACTCACTGCTCTTGACTAAAGAATATTTTTCTTTAGGCAGATTATCACTAATCTGTGTGTGCATTTATTTTCCTTGAGAACCAAGCAAGTTAACTCAAGAAACCATTTGTTTATTATATCGTACATCGCAATCGCAATCTTGACCTCAATTATCGCAATATGACATTTTCCCCAAATCGTGCAGCCCTAAACAGTACTATATTATTGTGGCAGACAAGTTAAGCATTGAATAGACATTACAAAAAGAGGCTTTAGAAGTCAGTAAATTGTTTGTCGCTTTGTAAAATAATAAAAAATCATCATCATCATCAATTAAAAAAAAAAAAAATTAATTATTAATCACTATGTTACCACCACTTCATATATTATTTAACAGTTAAACCAGTGAACTGACCTTAAGTAGACTTCAGAGCGGGCACAGCCACTTGGGTTAACGGGCAGATCTTCCTCCTGACTGGCCTGCTTGTGGAAGCGGAAAGTGTGGCGCTGGCAGCATTTGGCCCCCTGGAGCTGTTCCACCAGGTATACTACGGCATCTTGAAGCATTCCCATCATACGAGCACCACTCAACCCCGAAAAAGTGAGTTGCCTCAGTCCAGCAACAGCACGGGCTTCCTGGACCCCCTCAATAACAGTGGTCCAAGCCACTGTTGGGAATTTCGGGAGAAAAAAAAAAGTGCATTTATTTAAAAAAACAAACAAACATTCTTACTGGTTTTCTATAAACTAATATATGTTTATAAGTGAAGTACTGTAAAATGATTACAGTGTTGGTCAGTGCAGTGTGAATTAGCCTTTAGATTATAGCCTTTAGAATATCCTTGACCGCCTACCCTCAATGCTGTCTGCTTCTACACTGAAGCCGTCATCACTAGCGATCTCAAAGCGTAGGTGGGGATGGTCTCGGCTGGGAAGAATATTCTCTTCACCGTCTGAGGGAGGCATCTCATCATCTGAGCAGGACAGCATCCCTAAAAAGAAAGAATATAACTTTTTTATCATCTCATTCTTTGATCCATTGAAAGACCTTAAAGTGAGCAAAATTAAATAAAATAGAACAACAACGAAAAAAGATTACATTTAAATTACATTAAAACATACCTGAGTATTTGTTCCAGTCAGATGCACTACGGTTAGCAGGATCCCAAGTTGCTGGCTTGTTGCTGTCTCCACCTCGAGGCAATGAAAGGCGATCCCAAGGCCCAGGCCTAAAATAAAATCAATGATAGGTCACATATTAATGGATTAGTCAGGCCATTTTAGTGTCTGACATATTCTTTCCATTGCAATAATATAGTCACCACTCAATCGAATGACATAAATTAGTGGAAATGGTGGAACAAACTAACCACATTAAATAAATACTGTGGTATTTGTTATTATTATATGAAAGTATTTAGTATTCTTGCTTTGAATTTTTAAACAGACATGCGATGTAATGTACTGTATGCAATGCATTTAGTGTTTGAAAAGCAAAATTAAGGGTAGGTCCTGCTGATATTGAACAAAAACACTTTTCATATTTGTTTTAAAAATTGCAAAAAAAAACGGGCAATACAAATTCAATTTCCATTTAAAGGCTCACCTTGCACTCTCAGAGTCACTACTTCGCTCTTCATTCAGCTTGTCCAAGTCTAGAATTCCCTTGACGGTTGGGGTTTTAATGCGAACTCCATACCTGCAGTGGAAAATAGTCAATTGAATATTCCTTGCGGAGTTTGAAATAACAGAAAATATCCTTAAATTTAAGTACATTACATTTACCTGGCTGATACAGAGTTTGACTTGCATGGTTCTTCCAATCCACTAGGGCGGCCCAGGTCCAGAAAGTCTGATTTTGATTTCTTGGTGGCAATACGGTCAGATAGAGAGGACACTCTTTTCATTCGAACCTGCTTTGGTCGAGGTGCTGCTTCTGGTGTAGCTGGTGGGGAAGTCTTTGTCTCTGGTTCAACAAGGATACCTTCAGGTAAAACAACTGAACTTGTTTTCTGAGTTCGCCCAACAACGGTAGTGTTACGAGGTGATGAGGGAGAAAGAACATGGGAAACGGTTTTGTTGGGATCATAATAGCCAGCCATGGCTTGGTTGATGATAGATTGAGCACTCTCTGCTTGATTAGATGTATCTAAGGAGGTTGTTACTTGACTCATAGATTGTTTGCTAGAGGGACCAGGTGTGCTAGCAGACTTTGTCCTTCTAGGTGTGGAAGACTCCTTCTTATTTCGTGGTTTTTTCACTCCATCTCCAGAAGCTTTGGCATTCCTACGTGGTTTCTTAACATCTGCTGGTAGTGAAGCTGCTCCGTTACTACTGGTGGTAAGTAGCTGGGTAATGGTATTAGAAGTCTGTACCAATGGGGTCACAATTTGGTGGATTTGGGTTGGAACGGTGGCACCCGCAACTGTGGGAAAGTTCCCAGCTGCTGCAAGTGTTGCCGACAAGGCATTGCTTTGCAAGAGGCTGGCGATTTGGGTAACGCAGTTGAATGAAGGGGAGTGTGGAGTCGGCAGCTGGAAGGTGTTGCTTTCTGGGTTTTTGACAAAAATTTGACCAAGACGGTTAACAAGTAAAACATGTGGTGTGGGATCCACATTAGGTCCACCAACTTCCTTTACAGTAAGAATAGCATGACCTGGTAATGCTTGAGTAACCAACTGTTGTTGGGGTTCAATTGTTGATCTGGGGGTTGAAAAATTGATGGAAATAGTTCGTCCTGGAGCAGTTTCTCTTTGCATAGGCGTGGTGTTGTATCCATTGATGGCACCTGGAGCAGAGGCTGTCTGAATGGCAGTAGGCATTGCTTGGCACTGAACTGATGGTTGGGAAGTTACGGAAGAGGATGAGGAGACTACACCAACTGCTGTAGAGCCGACAGGCTGTGGGTAAGTGGGATGCAATGGGACAGACACTGTACCAGAAACTGGCCCATAAGTTCCAAGGGGTACACCAGTGGCTGACGGCACAGACAGCATTGACTCTGGTTTTTGTGGTACATTTGTGGGGACACATGGCATTGCACCTCCAGGAACTGAAGGGGCAGGATGCCTTGGTTCAGCAGGTGGGTGTAATTTGGTTCTGAAACTCTCCATGGGCGGCAAGACAGTCTTACCCTCAGGAGTTTGGACAGGGTACAAGGAAACATTTGCAGCAGGTGCCTGATTTGGGAATGTTGCAAAAGGAAGTTGCACAGAGGAATTTGAGGATAAAGGTTCAGAAGTGGATGCAGATTTAGACAACTCTGTGAAAGGAACAGGATTTGGTTGCAGTGGAGTTTGAATTCCATTAACTTGGCTCAAGTCAGGAGAAACGTCTTGCAAGTGGTTGTTTGGATAAACTGTAGGGTCATCCATAGAGGTCACAAAGTGGCCACTACTAGGATCCAAGTACAATTCTTTAGATTCGTGTGGGTCACCAAGAGAATCCTGGACTGGGACAAGCTCTGTAAAATGTGCATTGGGTGAAAGAGAATCACATCTCTCAAGAATTAAAGGCATCTCTGGCTCAACAATTAAATGAGGGGATTGGAATTCATTACCATATGTGGAAATTGAGGGGTTTAAAGACTTTGCTTCAACAAAATTAGTCAAAGGGTCTTGTGTGTGTACAACCACCCCAAGGTTTGACTGCAATGTTTGGGTTAGACCAAAGGAATTTTGACCAGCAGCAGCAGCCTCGGAGTTGGACACCGGTTCTAATCGACAACTAATGGACGAAATATCAGATACAGGGCTTGGAAAAGTCAAACACAGCCCATTGCTAGCTGTCTGTTCATGAGGTACAGAGTTGAGTGATTTGTGTGACTTTTGAGCTTGATTTGACAACTTCACACCCTGATCATTGTTAGCCACACTTGTATCACTCTCTGCCCCATCATCCACACCATCAAGTTGGGAAATATGCCTCAAAGATGGAGATGTAGGTGTCTGAGAGGCATCCCTTTGAGCCTTGCAAGTAACCACTGTGCGAGTGAAGTTGTAGTAGTTCTCCATGTCCTCATCAGAAGAACTATTACCCCAGTCTTCTCTACAAGCATCAACAGTGCAAGACAATCTCTGCGTAGACATTTTGGACTTCTCTTCATTTGGCTCCCAGAAGTCCTCCTGGTTGTCTTCACCTTCAACTACAATTTGTGCACTGCAGTTCATAGCAACACCTTCATTCAGCACTGTTTCTTCAATTTCAAGCTCGGTCCTCAGCTCAGGTGCCTCAGTCAGGTCTGCCTCTAAGTGGAAGGATGTGTAAGGGAAATCTCTCTCACTGTCTAGATGATTACCTTTTTGTGTACCCAAAGGGTCACCTAATGGCAAGGCACCATTTTCTGCTGGATGCTCCTGTGGTGATGCTATAAAATTGTGTGGAAGTTCAACAGAGTCTATCTGATTAAAATCAAAAGGTCGTGGTCTTGTGGAGAAATGGGTGGGAGATGTAAGGGATCGGTTGGTGCAAGGGGTGCTGCCAATGCCAACTTGCCTTGTGGACTGTGAAAATAGTCCTGAGGTAGAATGGGGCGTCAATATTCCAGAACCCCGGACTGAGGAAGCACTTCGACCGACAGGCCGAGCTGAGGAAGAGGTCAACAGGTTTTCAGTAGCACCAAGGGGGAAAACTGGGGAGGTAGGCTGGGAGGTTTTAAGGTGGTGGGAACCACCTGCTCTAGATGCAATTGGGCCTGCATGGGATCCAAGAGTAGGGGAGGTCATGTGACTGCGGGTACCGCTATTCTGGGTGTGTGGGCTATGCCGTCGTGGCCTTCGAGTGTCATCCAAATCACTGATAGTCAGGATGTGGTGAGGTTTGGATGGGGCAGCTCCTGATAAAAAATAAATAAAAAAAAGTAAATAATCAATGATCAAAATGTTTTATATTAATTTTGTTAAGACAATACAAATGTGCAACACTACTTTGTTAAATTGATTTTGATTACCAGGAGAAGGCAGTGGTCTGGATAGTCCTCCGGCAGGTCTTCTGTTTTGGGGGTATGAAGGGATTTTGGGGCGGGCACCAAGGTCTGGTTTGGCAAAGACAGATACCGAAGTGGAATTTGTTTCACTGGAAGGATTTGTTGAGGACAAATCCACTTTGAGGGCTTCAGATTCTAATGGAAATATAAATTGGAATTTCAATATTCAAAAATGTACAAGACAACACTTTGCAGGAAGTATCATTATGCAGTACTCACCTGACTGCGGGCATGGACTGTGGGCAATTGTGCAATTTTCTCCCTGATCGGGCGACTCTTCCACTGGTTTTTCCTGAACAGGTGGCCGGACCTCCGTAACACGAAATGTGTATTTGCAGCGACGAAGGGGGTTTACAGTACTCCAATACCAGCGAGAGCATCTTAAAAGTAGAAGACACAAAAACTCTGTTAACTCTGTCTCTCTGGAAATGCTAAGTCTAATACATCCATTACGCGAGGAGCAAACTCCTCAAGAAATCTCAAGAAGCTACTTACTCATAACCCACAGGGAATAGTTTTCCATGACAGGCAGATAACTCACTCAGCTTTCCAAGCTTTTCTACTAGCAAAGAACCTAACAGTTGAAAAAATGATGTTTAAAACGTTGTTCAAAACCTCCTTGTACAACAATGCATTATATTTACATATTGCACATTTATCTTTTGTAACCTTAAAAAGACAAAAACACCAACCTATCATTAAATTAATTGACTCCGGCTCCAATCCAGTCAAAAACTTTCTGCGAAGACTTATCCCTTCAAAATCCACATAAACTCTCCGAAGAACTTCAAACCCTTGACCAGTGATGACCTGGTAAAATACAGAAAAAAAAAAAAAAAAAAAAAAAAACTGTTCTCACAAACCAGCTGTGTAATGTGCACATAAGTAGGGATGCTCCGATCCACCTTTTTTGTTTCCGATACCCATTCCGATACCTGCAATTCAGTATTGGCCGATACTGAGTGCCGATCCGATACAAAGGTAAAATGTTAAAAGTGCTGAATTACTTAATAAGCTCAGCTGTATGCATTACTTTGCAAGATATCAGGCTCGACTTAAACAATATAATTTTTTTGCCTTGTAAAACAAAATGACAAACAATGTATTCACAAGTTTAGTGATTTATTTATCAAACCAGCACCAGAGCAACAAGTGCAAAATAAGTTCAGTAGCTTAAACTTGACATTCAAAATTAAAGTAATGCTTAAGGCCGGCGACACACTGGCTGCGTGGCGTGTCCGTTTTTATTTCAGCTCCCATGTTAACAGGTTAGAGCTTGCACACTGCCTGCGTGACACACGCACGCCCGAGCCACGCGGAAAACGCGTGCATGCTAGAAATAGAACCGACGCCTATTTTTCACACGACACGCAAGCGTGTTGGAAGCGTTTCCAGGCAAAATAGAATAGGAAAAGATGTTTATATGTCATTTTGACACGAATACATATTAATAAATGTCATTTTGATGTTTGAAAGTGTCTAGGTTTTGACAAATGCAAATATAAATGTAATTTAAAAAAAAATATTATCAATTTTCAAATACTGCACCTGTCAATAGCCTACAGAACGAAATTTATATAGCCTATTTTGCCGTCAACACTGCCGACGTTGTCTTTGCTGCTATATATTTATGTTTAACATGAAGTATAGGCCTTCCACAACTCAAATATGTCAAATATATCACCAATGAGGCTTATCATATGTCACCTAGCAGCAGCAGCGCCGCGTCAGACACCACCCCTCGGAACATTTACTTGGCATATACTGCAAACCGCGTTGGAACTTGTTGGCATAACTATTGTGAAATACCTCCAAATCACAGATGTTTTGGCTCGATCCATGCTGTTCGCTGTTCTCTACTCCGAATGTTAGCTTGTTAACATGTGCTGCGTACAGTCAGAGACTATTTATAGTGCACGTTGCTAGCGTATGATGTCACACACTGCGCACAGCGGCGGCGCGAAAGCTTTTAATCGGCGGCATCTCCATAAACTTTTATATCGCCTAGCAGATCGGGGCAAATGTCGCCGATACCCGATCTAGAATTTTATTCAGTATCGACCCCGATACCCGATACAAATATCGGATCGGAGCATCCCTACACATAAGGCCTCTATTTGACTTAATTTTAAGCTACTATAACAAACTACAACTAAATAAGCAGCTATATAGCTAAATTAAATGCAATTAAACAAAGCTTACTTTTCCACTTATAAGGTCACGGTGCTTGTAACAGAAGACTCTTTTATCATCCTGGAAGACACAGTTGCGAAAGCGGGCACACATGAAGTGGTAGTTGCTCTGGCACGAAGAAAGGCAGCAACCTACCGTTGCTCCAGTTCGGTTACACCGTTCACAGCGCTGTGGAAGGAAAGTTGGAACATTAGCAAAGCCAAACATTATATTATGCTTAACAGATGCAAGTATACTGTTTGTTTAAATACTACATATGAAATGTATATGGCATATAGTTAAAATCCATTAAGTATGATATTTACTAATTATTAATTCAAGGCAGTGTAAAGCGTCACCAATGGATCTATTGAACCAGAATTAAATGAGATTAATACCATACCATTAGACGACCTCGTGCAACAGCACTGTGGACATGCAGAAGTGAGCCATTATCCTCCTCAAACACCTCTGCAGACCACATGGTACAGTTCACATGAGCCCATTCATTTTGCCCAAGATAGAGCAACCTCCCTGCATCCTGGGAAGAGAAATTTATAATACAAAGGGTTGCAATATAGATTTGGATTTGCAATACTAATAATATCTTTCACAGATCAGAGTAAGACTTTTATGCTATAATATTATGACATGGTATCTGAAAATTACAACTTTGTAAGCACCCGTACAAAAAGTACTGCGACAGTACCATGGTACAGCGGTATTATCAGATGGCAATGCCATGATACTTACATTTATGCATACCATATTGATAGCTATGATTACTATATTCATAAACCACAATAATTACATAGTACTTCATGGTACTAAAAGAACACAGTAATATTTCCATGGTATGTGTCTTAGAAAACATGATATTACCATTGTAACATCCCTAAAAACCTATTAGGACCTTGTAGTAACAAGCTAATATGAGGTAGAATACGGAGTTTACTGTGAGTTACTGTCTAAAAAAAGTACTTACGCTGGACTTTGCATCACCATATTTTTGGCACAGAACGCACTGTCTCTCGTCATCTTTCGACCAGCCTGTGTCCAGCTCGGTTTTAGCTGTCCGACCCTTTTTCCCTGGGAGAAAGCATCAAAATCTCAAGTTAGGATGCTTTTAACACAGGTTTTCCATATGTTCAGAAACAATGGTTACAATTGTCAATTTATACTTGTGTGTTTATTTACCTTTCATATTCATTCGTAATGCCCTTATGTCCATAAAATGACCTTTAGGGTTATGGTCCAAAAGTGTGGACAGATTCTCTTCTTCTCCCATTTTAACATCCACGTGTCTTCCCATTATTTTTGGGGTGCCGTCCAAAGCCTTGCTGCAGCCATCTCTCTCACGCCATTGAGCATAAACATGTTCATAATTTGGTGGCATCACGGCATGTGAAAGCATCCCACTGCAGCACAAGTGAGAATGCAGGAATGGAAAGGAAGGCAAGTGTGATTAATAAAATATACAATGTTTCTGAAAAGAATGAGCCTGGAAAGAATTATTAGACACTTACGCTGGCAAATGTTTAGAGCGTGGATCCCATACTTTAGGGTCCAGACTGTTGAACCAACCATAAACTTCCTCTAAGATCTGAAAAGGATTGAAATTATATAAATGCATCCAAATATAAAGCCAAATTGAATAATCACAAAAAAATAAGTATCTTATGAGTATTTCTAGGCTGATATTGAGAATAGAATGAAAAAAAAAATGTATGCAAACTTAAAATGTAAAAAGACAGTTTTGTAAAAAGACAGTCATCTTTGCAGTCGTGACTAAATATGTGTATATTTAAACAGTGCATCATAAGTCCATTTTATTTTCATGAGATGACCTAAGCTACTCTGACTGGTTGGGTGAAAATAACTTTGGTCTCAAATTAAAAATAAATACACAATAATCTGACCGTGAGATAGTATGAGCGGGCGAGGGCAGTGGGTCTTTGGTCCTCAGGTAAAATATCCTCTTCCTCCAAGTGACTGTGAATAACCTTCACCACATCCTCGTGGAAGGATTTCTGCTTAACAAAACCACAAATCGAATTAATATTTCCTTTCGATATCCTGTTCATTCTGAAACCAAAACACAAAATGATCCTGATAATTTGAGGATTCAGTTTGAGGTCGACTAGCTAATGTGTGCCATCAGAGATACTAGCAAATAGCAGGCAAGAGAAAGGAATGAGCATTTATTTTTTTTTTGTTTTTGAAATGTTGACATGTCAATCACATTTACAGTAATTGCTCAGTTTATGAACAATGTGGGATACCACACACTCGAAAAGCATGGTGAAGTTGCACAGCCACACTGAACCAAAGAATGTGGACTGAATATTTGGTAAAACCACTAGTGTAAACAAAGCAATTTATGATGGTACTTCTCAACCCTACATTCCCATTTGGTTCGAATTCTTTCAACTTTTTTGAGGTCACAAAAAGCAAACAGAGTTTTCCCTTTATTGATCTCAGACCTAAAACAAGCACATTTTCAAGTTATTTGAAAAGCAGAGAAACTGACCAAGGATGTGTATAGGCCTTCATCAAACTTCTTTCCAATAGCACGGAGGTCGCAAACAGGCAAATCTTCAACTCCAGTGTCCGGAGAACCCAGTGCAGCACACTACAAAAGATGACAAAGCACTAGGAATTGCTAACTAATCAAGCAATGATTAATGTTCCTTTTTATATGTATCCAGTTTATTTCCTGTAAATTCCCCCGCTTTGAGTAAACTGTTGAAACATAAATTTTCAAATGTTTTGTACAAAATACAACAATATAATGACATTTCCTCTTAAGTGGGCTTAATGAGGCAGGACTGGAATGTTAAAAGCATCAATCTGGTGAACTAGAGTTCAAATTTAAGAACTCCAACCTGTTTTCAGCACCCAAGTACATTGACATTAAAGTGGATTTAAACCACTTTTGAGTTGTGATACAGTGTCTCAGTCTATTTTACATTCACACGGGTGTTTTAGGAAGTAAAACTATTGGAATATATGAATAATAATACTTTTATTATTCCTAAGACAGCAATATATTACTATTGTAATACAGCTGTGTAAAATAATTTAATAATTTTTTATTAATTTAAAAATGTTGTCTTAATTTCATCTGAATCAGTCAGGATTCAGGCCGCATCATAGCACTGAAACTGCGCTCGTTAAAATCACAAATGATTTACTTTTAGCTTCTGACCAAGGCTGTATCTCAATACTAGTTTTACTTGATCTTAGTGCTGCGTTCGATACTATAGATCATACAATACTCTTAGATCGACTACAAAATTATACTGGTGTTCAAGGACAAGCATTAAGCTGGTTCAGATGATACTTATCTGACCGCTACCATTTTGTCTATTTAAATGGAGAAAAATCGATCATAACTTCAGTAAACTATGGAGTGCCGCAGGGATCTGTGTTGGGCCCTCTATTATTCTCAATATATATGATGCCACTTGGAAATATTATAAGGAAACATGGAATTAGTTTCCTTTGTTATGCTGATGACACTCAAATCTATATTTCATCACGGCCGGATGAAAACGCTAAATTATCCAAATTGACAGAGTGTGTTAAAGATATAAAAGATTGGATGACGCGCAATTTTCTTTTATTAAATCCAGACAAGACAGAGGTACTAATCATCGGTTGAAAAAACCGCCCACAAAACCTCTCACAATACAACTTTAACATAGTAGGATGTCCTGTTACTTTATCCTCTACAGTAAAAGACCTGGGTGTTATATTAGACTGCAACCTGTCTTTTGAAAATCATATTTCATATGTTACAAAAACAGCCTTTTTCCACCTTAGAAACATTGCTAAGCTACATAATATCCTATCAGTTTCTGATGCAGAAAAGTTAGTTCATGCGTTCATGACCTCGAGACTAGATTACTGTAATGCTTTATTAGCTGGTTGTCCTGCATCCTCAATAAACAAGATACAGTTAGTCCAAAATGCCGCCGCTAGAGTTCTTACTAGATCAAGAAAATATGATCATATAACACCAATTTTATCATCACTGCATTGGTTACCTATAAAGTTCCGTATTAATTACAAGGTATTGCTACTGACTTATAAAGCCCTAAACGGTTTAGCTCCAGTCTATTTAACGGATCTTCTATCGCCCTATAATCCATCGCGCTCTTTAAGATCACTAAATTCGAGGCTTTTGGTCATACCTAGGATATCCAGATCAACCAAAGGAGGGAGATCATTTTCACATTTAGCTCCAAAACTCTGGAATAGCCTTCCTGATACTGTTCGTTGCTCAGACTCGCTCTCCCAGTTTAAAACTAGATTAAAGACGCATCTTTTCGGCCAGGCATTCATATAATATTTTTAATCTTACAGTTCAAACTACAATCCGGCCTCTAGTTCATAAACGCCAGAGGAGAACTGGCCCCCGACTGAGCCTGGGTTCTCCCAAGGTTTTTTTTTTCTCCATTAGGTCACTTGATGGAGTTTTTCGGTTCCTTGCCACTGTTGCCTTTGGCTTGCTCAGTTGGGGATATTTTGGGGATATTTAATTTTATTTTATCAATCAATAAATTCCACTAGAAACAAACCTTGTTGTATTATTTTAATTTAATACTGTGAAGCTGCTTTGATACAATCTGTATTGTGAAAAGCGCTATACAAATATACTTGACTTGACTTAATTTCCTCATTAGCAAGAGTTAAATTCTTGAGCTTTAATTTTAGCAGAAAATGGCAGTTTCTGTATAACCGGCGCGTCTCAAAACAAATCTAGTGAAATGCTGTAATCATCTGTCCAAAAAAATTTTGAAAAGTATGTGAATGTGAAAATAATATCAATTAGTTCCACTGCTTTCCCAAATGCACAATAAAAAAAAAACTGAGTTCTCTGCACTCACTGTGAACTGGGCCATGGAAAACATTGGATCACATGCTGAACGCATGATGAGCAAAACAGCCTATAAACTGAATTAAATCGCATTCTTTTGCTATTTAATAAGGGCACTAAGCTATATGACGCTTTTGATTTTAGTTCAATTTCAGATGCTTTGACAAAACCATTTATGTTATAATGAAAAGTGTATTTTAGGTTAATTGTGAGACTTTGGTTCATTGACGAACTTTACACTGATGAATTATGACAATTATGTCTTTTTTAGAGCTGCTTTACAGCAGAATTGATTTCTTTGATTTGTTTGCATCACTGATTCTGTTATTTATCACTGTAAAGCTGCTTTGAAACAATCTGTTTTGTATCAAGCACTATATAATTGTTTTGAAAATGTGACAGGACAGATTAACAGATTGGTGGGCTGCCAGAGTCTTGATTATTTACAGGAAACACCGGGAATTATGACTTTACTTTGACTGTCAAGACTATACATTCCAATAACTTTCAGGACCTGGGAAGGAACATGCTTGTAACAATAAACATTTTGGAACTATTTTTATTATATTATCAAAATGTTTATGTGATCCTAGCTGCTGTTTGAACAATCAACAGTATCTGGTTGCTGCAGCTTTAAAAGTACAGCATACTAGGTTTAGGAGAGATCATCAGATGCCCACCTTCTTGCAGGTGACCAGGTGCTTAGTGAGGGTGGAGTTCAGCAGGCATTCCAGCACCCTCTCTAAGCCAGTCCTCAGCTCCTGGTTGAGCAGTTCCCTCCACCCCGCTCCATTAACATCCTCTCCATTGGGCTGCTCTTGTAAGCACGGCTGACAGGAGTACACCACACTCTCAGGTAGACTCGACAAGATTTCATATAAGTCATCTGTGAGAAAACAAACATTCGAGGAGTCAGCCACAGATGCAAGAGGTAGATTTCCCATTGATTCAGAGTGGAGCATTTTCACTGAATATTGAGAGTCACCTGTGACTAATTATTTTTCCTCAGCAACTCCCTGAGAATGCTTCATTCAATAAAAACAATCGGGATGGGGAAATCATGCATTACTGCATCACTATTAAGAGTTTGCATCACTCAGTATGTTTATATGGAAATGTACGCATTTCCAATGTTTATAGATTTGCAAATGTTTGGCCTGTGAACACACAGGGAATTTCCTTTCCATGACAAGTTTTTTGGAAAACCACATTTTATGTAGGAATGCTTTCATATTCTAGCCACATAAAAAAATAAATTTATTCTCCTATAAAAGCACAATAAATCATTTAATTATCCTATAATGCACAATAAATAAGTATAACATATTTATTTACAAACCGATGTTCTGTGGAGCTTTCTGTTTTGTGAATTTGGTTAAGTGTCATTAAAAAAAAAGATTGCAGATTTAGATTGCAAGTTAAAATGTATTACATTTGATTGATAAAAAAATTAAAAAAGATAAAATAAAACGAGATAAATTAAGATTAAAAAAAATAATATTAATAAATAAATAAAATCTGTTAAAAAAAACTAAATAAAAACTAAATTAAAAAATCTATAAAATAAAACCATGTGACCAATTCCACTCTGCCCAGCCTTTAGCAGAAGGTAAGATCTGAAAAGGTCACTCACCTGTCAGACCTTCACATTTAGCATGGACCCAGTGGTTACAAGTGGAGCACTGCATCATCTGGCTATCGTAGTCATTATCTTCATAACACTTGAAGCACATGGTGCAGTAATTACCTACACACAGAGGAAAAAATAACTTTGTGCGGATGTGTTTGTCACATGGGGTGTTTTTCACATAAAGGGTAGCTATTAAAAAGTCGGTGTGGCAGACTGCTAAAATGTTTTTGTTTTTTTAAGTCCATTTGTAAATACATGTTTATAAGTTTCATGAGATCGTACCACCCATTTGAGATTTCCTTTACAGCCAGGGCCTAATATTAACACTTGTCAAGCGGCAAATGAAAGTAAAAATTGAGTATATGGAACGGTATCAGTCACGTGTTGGCCGGTAACATTTTTATGAATCCTAACACTGCAAGTTGTGAGAACATCAATGTGAATGAACGACACTTGGGACAGATGACAGGCCAGTGCTGTATCGTCACGAAAGTTTAAGCCTTGCTCATTTAAATATTCAAGCGCAAGAAATTGTGAAAGGGAACTCAATTCGTAAAATAAAAATCTTCCGTAAAAAAAAGTTTGGGGTCAGTAATTTTTTCTTTAATTCTTTCTATTTTTGAAAAGGATGTGTGAAATTGATAAAAAGTGATAGCGAAGATTTATACTGTTAGAAAATTTCCATTTTGAATAAATGCTGTTCTTTTTATCTTTTTATTCATCAATGAATCCTAAAAAGGTATCACAGGTTCCAAAAAAATATTAAGCAGCACAACTGTTTCCAACATTGATAATAACTGAATATCAAACCAGCATATAAGAATTATTTCTGAAGGATCATGTGACACTGATGATTGGAGCAATGATGCTGAAAATTCAGCTTTGCATCACAGAAATAAATTATATTTTAAAGTATACTAAAATAGAAAACCATCATTATAAATTGTAATAATATTTCGTTTTTTTTTTTTTTTTTTTTTTTTTTTTTTTGATCAAATAAATGCAGCCTTGAGCCAATCAGAGGTGTTTAGGAATCCGTTCAACAGCGCTCAAAATGCTTGAGGGAAATGCTGGTATCGTCACATTTTTTAAATTTCGGTACCGAAGTTGGTACTTTTGACAACTCTACTGCAGAGTTTAGGCAAAGGCCAAATTAAATCATCATGTTATGCCAAGAATAAAAAATCCTCAAGAACATGCATTTATTAACGGTACATTATTTTGTAGCTTGAGATAATCTGACTGGATGGGTGATGAAATATCTAACAGACACTCTGAAAGATCCTGGAACAGCTGAAAAAAAAAAATATTAGGGCTGGGAATCGATTAAAAAAAATTAACTAATTAATTGCACAATTTGCTGTAATTAATTGCAATTAATTACATTTCCCCCAAGCTTGTAATCATCAATATTTAAACTTAGAATCACCTAATTAAATTAAACAACACAGGAAAAAAGGAACAGAAAATAGCCCTATATTAAAATAATATTAAACATCAATATATCAATATATTATTCTGTTTCAATAATCAATCAACAATCAATTTAACAGATTATTATTATTTTTTTCTACTAATTATCAAAATAAAATATAGTCCTTCAAAGCTATTATTACCAGAGCATGTGATCAGAGCTTTTACCATTGTTGCCCAGCATGACTACCAGCTCAGCAAACATAAGTCTACAGAGAAAATTCACGTTATTTGAGTGGACTTTGCTTTTCCAGTGCTCGGTAGTCGGTACGTGATTGGAGCATTTGGGCCGTTAACGACAGAGCCGCCGACACACACACAAATACACACACACACACACGGAACGGAGAGCGCGCCGCTGGGCCGTTGACGACAGAGCCGCCGACACACACACAAATACACACACACACACACGGAACGGAGAGCGCGCCGCTGGGCCGTTAATGACAGAGCCGCCGACACACACACAAATACACACACACACGGAACGGAGAGCGCGCCGCACGGAAAAGACCCGCTCGAGAATGAAATCTGATCGAGGCAAAAAAAAGTGCTGCGTTAATTGCGTTTTTTTTGTTTGTTTTTTACGCGTTAAACATTTCAAATTACTCGCAAAGATTAACGCGTTAATTCCCCCAGCCCTAATATATATATATATATATATATATATATATATTTCATCAACATAATTTATAATAGGCATATATAAAATATGCTACAAGTCTCACCTTGATCAAACAGCCTAGTGCAGTCAGGACAAAGACCCTTTTCATGATTCCACTCAGTGTCCCAGCTCTTTCCAGGAGTCACACCACAACTCTTGCACCGGATGCATGTCATACAAACCTTAAAAAAACAAATGTCACTCAATCAACATTTCCTGCATAAACTTAAACATCATCCAGAAACTGTACAATGACAGTCTGACCAAAAATTATAAAAACATGTCATTATAAAATTTTTATATAAATAATCTAAAAATATATACATAAAAAATACATAGTGTACAGTCTACTATTATGGTGCTTTTTGAAGTTCTGGCCACTGTAAATGTTTGTTCAAAATGTTCCTGTCAAATATTCCTCAGACAAATAGGGTTTTGTACAGTGTTTTCATTTGTGGGTGAACTGAATTATACAATATAAACACAAATGTATACTTCAATGTCTTGCATTTGTTATTTCCCCTGATACTAACTGAAGTGCTATCTTATGCCGCACATTTTTTGTTGTTTGCACTGACATCCTAAAGAAAAGGCAATGTTATAGAGGCGAAGACTTCCTTGTAGGTTTTGCAAGTGGAGGAAAGTCCCTCGGTGGACAACTTACCCAAGGCTTCTTACGTTTGTTGGGTTTGGGGTAGTTTGGACCCAGACAGGCAGGATGATAACAATTCTGACACCTTTCACACTCCAGCAGAGGCTGCAAAAAAACATTTACCAGTGACATCAAAGCTGTTACAGACCATCTGTTTCCATCGAAAATGACTAATGTCACAAGTTCCTCTTGTGAGAGCAACACGTGTACACTACTGTTCAAAATTTTGAACTCAAAAAGATTATTTCCCCCAAAGAAATTATTACTTTTATTCAGGGACGATGTATTAATTGCCCCAAAGTAACAGTAAAGACATGTAAAAGGTTATAAAAGATTTCTCTTTTTTTTCTATTCATCAAACAATCCTGAAAAAAAATTTCAGTTTGCACAAAAATATTAAGCAGCACAACTGTTTTCAACAATGATAATGATAAGAAATATTTCTTGAGCAGCAAATCATCATATTAGAATGATTTCTGAAGGATCATGTGACACTGAAGACTGGAGTAACAGCTGCAACAGTTCTTTTAAACTGTAATAACATTTCACAATATTACTGTTTCTACTGTATTTTGATCAAAATTCAGTTAAGACCATTTCAGTTATAACCTTTAAATTAGGGTTAAGGTCCGTTCACACCAAGGGCAATAACTATAACGATAAAGTTCTAAAAATTGTTTTAAATATATAAGAGTTCACACCACAACTATAATAGCACAAAGAAACGATATTGTTGGAATCATTTTCAGAAGGATTTTCTTTTCCAGGTGATGAACAAAAATAAATAAATGTTGACAGCCAACCAGAATCCATCCAGCATTAAAGAGCTTGAGCATTTAAAGCGAAACCGCGCTTGGAACAAACACAACATTATCATCCTCTGGTGTCGTGTTTTGGAGTGTCTCAAACTACCTTGGATTCTTTATTCTTGCAGCCACAAACGCGGCAGAACTTGCAGCGACGACAGCACCAGTTCTCCTTGTTCTCCTCCAGTGGACGCTCTGAAGGGTCCAAGCAGAAGCGATGGAAAGGCTCACAGCAGACTTGACAGTACAGCATCTGCACAACATAAGGTTGTCATGAAAATTCAGAAGATTTTATTTCCAGGATTTCACAATACCGGTAAACCTCACTTGGAAAGATGTTTTTCATGTATCATCACTATCAAGTAATGTGGCAAGATAAACAAAAAAAAAAAAAAAAATCACCTTAAAATAAAACATTCTTAATGTGTTGCTGAAATGAAAAGCAGTCAGGACGTACCTCATGTTGGCCTTTACTGGCACACAACAGGCAGGCGTACTGGGGCACGAGGGGTACAGATGTGAGGATGCTCAGACCTCCGGTCGCCCACACGCTCTGCACGCTACAGTCCTCCTGTGGAGAGAAAAAGAAAGGAGTAAGGAAAATTTTTGCACCACATAGTTTCTGCTGCATGCTTTGATCACGCCCTGATTATTCCATAACAGAATCCAGTGCTGCCATCATGTGGCAAACCTTTGCAGTGCTGAAATCTGAAGATCTGTGTAGATTACAAATAAAACAGAACTTGATTTTTATACTCCGTTTTGTAGATATCTACCTTAAAATCAACACGGATCTTATGTGTGGGTTCTGCAGGCTCTTGTTCTCTCTCTGCGAAACCATTGGCAAGGGCTGCAAGGACGCTGGGTGGCGTCTGTTCCTGAGGGCTCTGCAAACAAAGGAACAATGGACGATGCTTTCGATGCTTCAATGACATTTTGGCTGAATGAGGACAGGACTCTTTGAGAGAGTCCACCGGTATCAACAACATGAATACCTTCTCGACTTTCCGTTTGATGGGCGGAACCCTGTGGAAGCCAGGCCTGCGATGGCGCACTCCCTCGTCAAAAGCCTCGCCAATGAAGTCGTCCAATGAAACAAAATCTGTGGTGCATATAATACAAACAGAACTGTGACTTTGAGAGCAATAATGCAAGTAAATAACTGCCAAGAATCTGGTTTCAATTCCACTTTTCAAAAAAAACAGAACCAGTTATGAAAAAAAAACATTTGTAGATTCCTGATCACTTGGGTCTAACCTGAGTTTCGAAGACCAGGAGTTCTCCTGCGGCCTGGGGAAGTGGAATTTGAAGCTCCTATCCAGTCGAAGTCGGAGTCATAATCCAACAGGTCGCAGTACGAACGTGGTTTTACATGTCGCCGTGGCTGTTTCCGCACAGATGGACTGTCGCCTAGAGAGGGTGGAAACATCCGCCCGATCCCATCGCCGCCCTCACCTTCTTCATTACTTGAGTAACCCACACTTATCGAGGAGCGGCGCTTCTTCCCATGCCCTGAAAATGATGACACATTTATAGCAGACGTACAAAGAATAAACATAGCTTTTCATTTTGTATGCCGGCTTTCACTCTAAAACACGTTCTTACCTTTTTGGAGCTTGCCACTTAGCCTCATGGCCTTCCTTTCTTCAACCTGATCACATCTCTTGTATCTTTAAAAAAAAAAAAATTATAATAATAATAAGAAAGAGTAGTTTAATTTGGACAGGACTGCGTTGATTCCAAGTTCGAAAAATACGAGGACCTTGAATCAGACAAAAGCAAGAAAATTGTTGTAGAAAATGTAATTATAACAGGGGCAGACATTAAACAAATACATTTTATTGTTGAAAAAAGGTTAAAAAAAAAACTAACAAACTAAAACAAATGGGTTTGATAATGCCCTTTTTTAGATGGATTCCTGTACATTAAGTAACGAAAGTGGGCACTTAATGGAAATATAATTTGTGATTAATTAGAATGGTTTGATATGTAACACACTGATTACTAATATATATTCCTAATATAGAATGTTAACCATAATTGCCTTTTTTTGTCAAATAATTTGGTATTTCCTTTGAACACATTTTACCTGTATGCATGGTGGTTGTTGATAATGTTGTTATTTTTTAAACAAAACTAAAACTATTAGTGTTTTTGTTAAATGAAATGAAGATGAAATAAAATAAGATATACATATTAGATGAAAAACTTTGCCAAAGCAACCTAAATGAAAATGATAAATGTTGGCAATTAACTGAAATAAAAATGTTTATGTACTAAAACCTCTAAAACAGGAATGAAAATAAGTTAAAGCTAAACAGATATAAAGGAAAAAAAACACAAAAGCACATAACCAAATTGCTAAAAATTAAACTAAAATAAAAATGAAAACTGAAAGTATATAAATAATATTAAAATAAAACCAGTTGTGAAAAGTAACCTTTTCCTCAATTTAAAAAAAAATAAATATATATATTAATGTTTACAAAATTTAAAGAGTCCCACTTGAACAGTGCATTATGCAATATCGACAGCTAGTGTTTGAAATGGGTATTGCAGTCCAAATTCAAAATGTTGGAGAGTTGCCAGATTGAGGACACACAACATGAACAAGCTTTTAATTGACAAACTCTACACTCTAAGTTTTACTGTATCTGTGTTTTGATATGCCTCTGGTCATAGATCATTTTTAGATGGATGCAGAGGCTTTTTAGGTCAGGTAGAACCTGCGATCTCTGACTCAGTTCATCTACTGGCTTACCCTATACCCTATGTTTCCCGCCAACTGGCAATCCGGGGTGTCGAAATACTATTGGGCAAATTGGCAGCGGGCGAGATCACACAGACCAAAACAAAAACAGACATTCCGACACGGGACTCACTTTTCAAAGTAGAATAACTATCTGTAGCATTGTGTTTCAGAGAAACAAGTATGTGAACTTAGCATGTTTCCTAAATCTCTGCAAAGTGCAAACATATGATATTTGTATGCTTCAGTACAGTCAAAAAATTACATACAGCACCTCATATTTCATATGTTACAAGAACAGCCTTTTTCCACCTTAGAAACATTGCTAAGCTACATAATATCCTATCAGTTTCTGATGCAGAAAAGTTAGTTCATGCGTTCATGACCTCGAGACTAGATTACTGTAATGCTTTATTAGCCGGTTGTCCTGCATCCTCAATAAACAAGCTACAGTTAGTCCAAAATGCCGCCGCTAGAGTTCTTACTAGATCAAGAAAATATGATCACATAACACCGACTTTAACATCACTACATTGGTTACCTATAAAGTTCCGTATTAATTACAAGGTATTGCTACTGACTTATAAAGCCCTAAACGGCTTAGCTCCAGTCTATTTAACAGACCTTCTATCGCCCTATAATCCATCGCGCTCTTTAAGGTCACTAAATTCGAGGCTTTTGGTCATATCTAAGATATCCAGATCCACCAAAGGAGGGAGAGCATTTTCACATTTAGCTCCAAAACTCTGGAATAGCCTTCCTGATACTGTTCGTTGCTCAGACTCGCTCTCCCAGTTTAAAACTAGATTAAAGACGCATCTCTTCAGCCAGGCATTCATATAATATTCTTAATCTTACAGTTCAAACTACAATCCGGCCTCTAGTTCATAAACGCCAGAGGAGAACTGGCCCCCGACTGAGCCTGGGTTCTCCCAAGGTTTTTTTTTCTCCATTAGGTCACTTGATGGAGTTTCAGCTCACCATTAGGTCACTTGATGGAGTTTTTCGGTTCCTTGCCACTGTTGCCTTTGGCTTGCTCAGTTGGGGATATTTTGGGAATATTTAATTTAATTTTATCAATCAATAAATTTCACTAGAAACAAACCTTGTTGTATTATTTTAATTTAATACTGTGAAGTTGCTTTGATACAATCTGTATTGTGAAAAGCGCTATACAAATATACTTGACTTGACTTGACTTGACCTTTAATATAAAATGAGAAGTGAGGGAAAAAAATCTGGTTTCTCCCATGAACTACAGTGCCTGAAAAACACTAAACCATGAACTGAGTGTCAAGTAGTCTGGGTAAAATAACATAAACATACTTACACACAGCACTGCCGTTTTGTGTTGGGGCCACCAAACTTGGGTTTGTCCAAGCAATTAATGCACCTGCCACAGTCCTCCTCATGCAGGCAACCTTTACACTCCCCACACCGTCGGGACCGGTTCCCAAAGAAATGACCTCTACCGCGACGAAACTTTGGCGTCCTGTGTTCTTGTAATACAGGGCTTTCCGGGTCAGAATGAGACTCGACTCCTGCAACAGTGATAAATTTCAAAACACAGCCTTGATACATAATCAACAAAAGGTATCAATACTATCAACAAATTAGTGCAAGTGAACTGCCATGCTGTCTAACTTTTTAAGGCAAATACAATGCTGTCAAGTAGCTTACAAGGCTTTGGAACAGACCAGAAATGTATTTTGAATATATAAACAGTAAACAGCAGATTAACAAGAAAGCATCCTAAACTATAAATATCTGTAGAAACACATCTAAAAGAATGGTTTATAAAAAGTTACACTAACTGAAGTCTTTTATGAGATCATCTCTTGGGTTTATTGGTAATATTTGCAGTTTGCAGAGTAAGTGATGGTACCTTTTTCTGCAGGAGAAGGGGATATGTCCGATCTCTCGTGCAGGGGTAGCGCACTAAGCCGGGGGATGTCGTCGGGGACCATGGCACGAGGCTGACCCAAAACCACAGCTGCAGCTCTGCATACGTGTTTAATGCGAGGCCCCCCTCTGGCAGGTTCCTTATGGAGAGATTTGTAAAGTATAAAAACAAAAGCACTCAACAAATTCTGTTCTGTTATCACACTGGTTTGACTGGCATCATATTTGCCAAAATTATGTCAATAATTACAATTAGTGTGCACATATTTACTATGTGATAACCTAGTTACCTACTGACCTAGTAAAATCTTAAAAGAACATGTACAACATTGCTCATGGAATTTCTATCATATTTTTAATACCAATACTAAAGTATAATGAAATAAAATAAGAATCAAATAAGATTCTAGTGCATTTACTGAAAACAACACAAAACTCTGTTTATTTAGTAGGATTCTTCTTATTTGATAAAAAAAAGTAAAAACCTGATACCTGCTCTGGAGAAGCATCAGTCTTGTTGGGGCAGGCATTTTCAAGCCGTTCTTTCGGTTTTCGTCTCTGTCTCTTTGTTGCAGTAATTCTACCCTCTGGCAAAAGCTACCACAAACAAGGTGTGAAAACAGATGAAACAATATTAAAGGCAGGGTAGGTAGGATTTTTCTAAAAAAAAAAACATTCCAAATTTGTTTAAACTGTCTTTATATAGAGTATAAAAAAGAGAGTATAAAAATCGAGTGTCTGTAGACCTCTCACGACTGTTGTAAACACAGCTAATTATTTCCATTCACTCCACCCCCTCCCTTCTGAGCTCCTTCCAAAGCCACGCCCCCAAAACACATGAACGCGCGACGCCAAACGCTCAGGCTCAGCTGGAAGACGCATTTATTACCTGAGACGAGTGGAGAGGAAGGAGCGCAGTATGCAGTGACATCATGTCAGAATCACATGTAATAAAATACCTAACTTCATCACTATAAATATAAACAAATAAGATTTCTTTTAGTACTCACTATCAAGCTAGCATATCGATACTGGTAAAGTTTAAAATATACTTTGTTTGATTCGGTAACAAGCTATATTTATAGGTAACGAGCTATATTTATAAGGCAAAGCTAAAAACAGGTTGCATTGTTACACGTTTTTCCATTACCATCAGTTACACTGTGATGAAGGTGAATTTCGTGTAAGATTCATAACATATATGGTGTTCTGCATGTAAGAGTTTCCATGATGAAAACATTGTTGACTCTAATGAGGACTACACTCCGGAGACAAGTACCGCTTCGTCAGTTCGAGGACAGGTCCGGGGTCGAGGGCGAAGCAGAGGAGGTCGTTCAAGAGTGCGGGCAACCAGGGTCCGAGGAAGTAGTTTTTGCCTTGTTTGCCTTCACTGACTGAATATGCAGGTGCTTTGAATTTTGAATGCTCTTTCTCTGCCATAATTTTACTCTTCGTAGGTTCCGCGCCTCTCTTGCACTCCTCAAATCAAACGGGTGCGCGGGCATATGGGCAGATCTAGCAACAGGGGTGGTAGCCATGGTTGCGAGAGTGAGTGACAGTCGCCCAAACCAATCAATTGTTTCGTCCCGAATGGAAATAATGAGCTGTGTTTATTGCAGATTAAAAGGTCTACAGTCACTCGATTTTTATACTCTCTTTTTCAGAGCACTTACATTTTAATTATGTATTGGTATATAAAAACAAATTTGAAAAAAAGTTTTTTATAAAAATCCTAACTACCCTACCTTTAATAGCACTTCAATTATACACATGGTGAAAAAGCATCAACTGAGTAAGAATTTCTTAAAGCATGCATTATTTTTCAAAAGTTTGAGGTCATTATTTTTAATGTTTTTGAAAGCAGTCTCTTGCACACCAAGGATGTATTTATTGTACACAGCAAAAACATTAATATTGTGAAACATTATTTCAATTTAAAATAACAGTTTTCTACTTTAATACATTTTAAAATGTAATTTATTCCTGTGATGACAAAGCTGAATCATTCCAATATGCAGCTGCATTTCTCATTATTATCAATGTAGAAAACAGTAGTGCAAGCTTAAAGGGGGGGTGAATTGCTGTTTCATGCATACTGAGTTTTTTACACTGTTAAAGAGTTGGATTCCCATGCTAAACATGGACAAAGTTTCAAAAGTTAAGTTGTACGTTTGAAGGAGTATTTTTGTTCCAAAAATACTCCTTCCGGTTTGTCACAAGTTTCGGAAAGTTTTTTTCGAGTATGGCTCTGTCTTACGTAAGATAGAGCGGAATTTCCTTATATGGGTCCTAAGGGCACTTCTCCGCGGCCGCGCGCGCACTCGCAGACCAGAGAGAGAAGAGAGCGAAAGCAGTACGTTACCTCAAAGCGCTATGCTCGGCTTTTAAGGAAGTCAATGTCACCAAAGAAGTGGGTTTTTGGTTGGCAGGGCAAGACAACCCTGCACAGATTCCCAAAGAACCCAGCGTTAAGGGAATAGTGGATGGAGTTTGTTTTTTCGAAGCATCAACGGAGGTTGTGCACGACTCTTTGTTCCCTGCATTTCGACGATGATTGTTTTATAAACAAAGCCCAGATCGACTTATTTGCAGATCGTCTAATGCTTAAGGATCGAGCAGTCACGGTGAGTAAACTACTTCAAATGTCTCTCTGTGTTGTTGTTAGATCAGTTAGCACAGCTATAGCACACCGCCCACACGGCCCGCCCCCAGCCGCTCGGTTTTTTCCGGAAAGACTCGGTACAGCCAATCTTTCACCTCTAAATATAATAAAACTAAAGACGTTTTGGAGATATGAAGGATGCAATACTACTCTATAGGTACTCAAGATTAACAGGAGATTGAGTGAAAATGAGCATTTCACCCCCCCTTTAATGTTTTTTGTGGAAACTGTCATTTTTGATCAATTGAATGCATCCTTACTGAATAAAAAGAAAATAAAAAAAATCCACATTACCCCATGATAAGATTACAGTTAATCTTAATGGAAAGGTACACATTTAGATAAATGGACTTACCCCAGATGATTTCAGCTGTTTCTGCTGATCTATTTTGATGAGTTGAACCTTGGCTTTCTTGAGGAGGTTGAACATGCGCTTGTTGGCTCCTGTCAGGCGAGGGCGCTGGGTGGTAGTTTTCTCCTCAATGTCAACAGCATGTTTCTGAGTGTCCTCAGAAACCAGTCCTTCTGATTTTGTGAGATGCATCTTATCAAAGTCTGAAAAAGAACAAATGTGTATGGACATGTTGAGACCAAAATACTACCAAGTAGTACTTTCTAACAAACGTTGAAGTTAAGATGAAATGGCATTATTTGACATAAAATACTAAATGGTTGTAGAAACCATGAACTGTGTTAAATTAACTGTTAACTAACAGGAACATTTTAGAAAGAAAATTTGGAAGAAAATTCTTTGGAATAAAGTGAACTGATGATTCATTTATAACGAGACCAGGAATATGTCTTACAACAAGTCTATTCTGGTGTCGTGTATTTTAAGGAAGACAGCATTTATTTATAATTAAAGGTTTAGATAAATAAAATATTTGCCTACCTTTGCATTTATTGGGAAGAGAGATGTCTGTATGAATGGAAAACTCATCTGGCAGGTCATCCTCTTGGATGTCTTTTGCCTGGTGTTGCGCCAGCAACTTGGCACTCAGAGCTCGGACACAGATGGAGACTTTGCGAACAACCCCAGGGGTGTTGAGATCCTCAATCTTGAGTTTTGCTTTTTCCTTCTTCATGTCTCTAAGAGACTTTATTAGACTGGCCCCTTCTTCCAACTCCTTCTTCTGTGTCTTGGCAGGGGATGATACAACTTTGCCTATTTTGTCCTTTGGGGTCTTTTTACACCTTGAGAGACTCTGTTTGAGTTTAAGCTTTTTGTATAACCTAAATTTTGAAGTTTGCGCTTTGAATTTTGAGGATTTTTTCTTCTTTTGGACGGGATCAAGCAACGAGTCCACTGTAAAATCTTTGGCAGATAGCAAGGTCTCCAACTCCTTGTCAAGATCTTCATCAAAGGTATACACATCGTCATTGGCAGGCTCCAGCACTCCCCATTTGAAACCCGGATCTCTGAGTAGCGATCGCCTTTTCCCAGGTTGCTTCTCCTCACTGAAGATCTCAGCATCATCAGGTGATTTAGGTTTTGAGTCCCAAGCGGAAGACAAATCAAGATCAGTTTCACTCACTTCATCTTCATCCTGAGACTGAAGAGATCCAAGTTCACCGCATTCATTGGATTCAGGTTTCTTTGATTTCAGTTGTAGACCAAGCTTCTTTTGGGAGTTCTTGCGGGGAAGATCTGACATACCAAGATCATCCATGAACCTCTTTGGTGTTTTGATAACCCGAGAGGATCGGGCACTAACAACTGGCATTATGAAATGTCTGATGGTTTTCACGAACTTCGTTTTGCTGCGTTGGATGTCTTGATCTTGGTCTGTTTTCACATTCACAGAATCCTTTTCTGCCTGATCAGAAAGTTGATCACCGCTGGCGTTCTCCAACTGCTTGGATAAGAGCTTCGTTTTTTTCCGTCTACCCTCTAATGACTGAAGACTCGAAATCTGTTTCCTCTTGTACTTTGTTGAGAATATACCAACTAGTTTAGACTCTCCTACTTCAGACCCCGTCATCGTTGGGCTATCGTCCCTAACCTCAACCAACTTCTTCTTTTGCAATTTCGGATTTCTTATTCGCCGTCCAATCAAAGACTTTCTTCTACGCTTGACCCGTTTTATTTGCCTATGTGAGGGACGAGGTACCTGTGGGTGATCTCTCACGGAAGGCTCTAAAACTAGAACCTCTTCAGTTTCAATTGATGCTGTCTCAAGTTTTATCTCTGGCTGGGGTTCTGTCCCAAGATAAGGACTGGTTGGAGGTGATTCAACAGTTTGTTCAATGACCTGAGATTCGGCTGCTTCAGGTAATGGTTCTGTAGCTGGTGGAATGGACCTTTTACCTTTTTTCTGCGCAACTTTACTTAAATGCCTTTTTGGTTTGGATTCTACAGGTGCTGGCACTGATGTTGGCGATACTGGCAATTCCTCCACCTGAGAATCAGTTTCAGTTGCAATTTCAGAAGCTGGGTTTTCTTGAGATTCATTCAATTTGCCCTTCCGCCTGCACTTTCGTCTGTAAATTGTCCAGTGATTGCGTCTTGTACGTTTCTTCCGAGCAGTGTTTTGACATAGCTTGTTCCTTACTTTGGGGGCGGGAGTGGTAGCAGTAATTTCCAACACATTCTCAGTCTTTTCTGAATGCTGATGGTCTTCCACTTTTGCAGGTTCTTTTAATTCAGGTGAAGTTGTAACTTGCTGAATTAAAAAGGATTGCTTTAAACTGTTGTTTTTACCTGGTGAGGAGACAACTTTGATTTGAAGTGGTGGAACGCTATCGTTACTTATCAGATCTTCAGGGTCCGTCTGAGTGGCCTCATCTGGATGTGCTTCAGTTGCAATTTCTGACTTTTCAAGAGCCTCCTTGTTTTCCTTTTCTAGGGTCTCCTCAACCTTCTCAATGGCCACAGGGTTCCCTGGGCTTTCAGGAAATAGATCACTGGCAGTGTTTTCTATGTTTTGTAACTCCTGAGAAGAGCTAGCTTCCAAGGAATTGGAAGGAGCAGATATGGATTCTGCTTCTGTAGAAACATCTACTTCCTCATCACATTTAGAAGCAAGTTCAGCCTCTGTGCTGGGGCTTTCACCTGCTTTGCTTGAACTCTCTTGGACTTCTTGGGGTTTGATTTCTTGCAATTTGTTGAGATCATCTTGGACTTGGGAATTTTTGCTTTTGCTTTCTTGGGTTTTGTTTGGATTCTCTTGGATGTGTGAATCTTTGCTTTTGCTTTTCACCAGTGTAAGAGTCCACACAAACTTGCAGCGTTTCTTGCGAGACCGGGCTTTGGGGTTTCGTATTCTGGTCAGTTTCAAACCTGGAATTCCGACAAAGTCATTGTCAAAAGAGAGTTTTTGAGGATCATCAGCTGAGTGGCCTAGATCTTTTGCTGATGGTGAATGAGGCTCCTGATTCCTTTCAGATTCTTTACGATTTTTCTTCTTCTTTTTCTTTTTTTTCTTCTTTGAAGGTGACCTGGATTCATCAATTGTTGAGACCTCCAAAAGCGACTCTGCTAAACTCTGGTTTCCAGATTCCTGTGGAACATTTGAGGACCTTCTGCGTTGTCTCCTAATCACAAGCTTATTTACCTCTGATGCCTCTTGTTCTGACTTATCATCAGGTTTTGGCTCCATAGTTTCATTGAGAGGTGGATTTTGAGACCTTCGAGTTGATTTCCTCAGCTTGAGTTTTTGGTCATTGGTCTCTTTTTTAGGATCTGTTTGTGGTGGGGATTCTAATTTCTTGTCAGCAGATCTTCCTCGCCTTCTGGTACAAACCGCATCCTTTGCCTCACCAGCACTGATTTCACTGGCTGGTTTGTTTGTCTTTAATTTCACATGAGCATTTGAGATTTGGGCACACTCACTCTCTGTAACTTCAGATTTGATTTCCTTCTGTTTTTTACCAGATCTACGTTGGACTTTAACCACTGTCTTTTTGGCCACCAACTTGATTGTGATCCTTGGAGTTGATTGGGTCTCCCGTTTTGTTGACCCCCTTTTTCTCCTGGTGGGCTTCTCTGATCCTCCATCACCACCATCATCATCTACTGATGTGTCCTTTAGAGACTCTTGACTGTGTAGTTGCTGAACAGAACATGAATCATTTTGAGGATCTTCTGAACCTGTGTTTTCCACTAAAGGCGAGACTGGAAGAGTCAGCCTTTGACGTATCCTCCTTGACGACTTTGCTGAAGCACGATCACCTGAAACAGACCATTCAAGATTTAATTTAATTTAATTATATTCATTCCACAGTGGTCAAGTGATTCAAACATGTTAGGGCTTAAGCTCCAGAGAGTATCAAGTGGAAACTAAAATATGAACATGTATATTTTAAATGAGCTATGCCAACACTGTTTGTTCTCGAGTCATTGAAGTGACGCTCTGTTGTACAAGATGAAAAATTACAAAAATTACTTCTTTTTTTTTCACTTAAATCATATGGGATCATTTTATGGTATAAAAAAGCTACAATACAAACACAGACTTTGGGGATTTTCTGAATTATTTGCATTTGAAGCCACACTTACGTTTATATGGATTTCGTCCAGCCCGAACTGGGGCGCTGCTATTTTCGTTTTGAACATCAAATCCTTTGAATTCAGCTCCCTGAAAGTCAAAAAGAGATTTGAATTTAACATGCGTAACTTGTTTCAAGTCTACACTTTACTTGTTTGTTGTCTTTTTACATCATTTACTGTGATATAGTACACGTCACATAAATACACTACAGTTCTAAAGTTTGGGGTCAGCAAGATGTTTGGGATATTTTTAAAAGAAACTAATACTTTTATTTAGCAAGGGGACACTAAATTGATCAAAATTGACAGTAAAGACATGTTTAAATGCTGTTATTTTAAATTGTTACTGTTTTACTGTATTTTTGATAAAATAAATGGAGCTTTGGTGAGCAATGAGCATAAGAGACTTCTTTTAAAAACATTTAAAAAATCTTACAGAACCCAAATTTATCAACGGTAGTGTACATGAAAACGTCAGTTAAAAAGGCTTAACAAAAAGGAAAAACAAGAGATAAAAATATAAACATTTGCATATTTTACCAAATGTTGCTGACGCTTTAAAACAGGTAGTACATATTTTTAAGAGACCACTGAACATTTATAAAGGGGTTATTATTTATAAGCGTTTTGTGGCACTTTTCTGCATAAATGAGCATCATAGGATAGCCGAATGTCTTGTTTAAGATTCACCTTGTCAATAATGTACTGAAACAGAACACCACAACAACAAAGTAATGCCATTTCTGTGTTTGACAAAGATGTAAGGCCTTATTAGAATTAGGCCTTACAAGACTTAAAACACTGAACTGTAGAAGACAGGCTAACTCTCTTGTTTCACACTTCACAGAACACTGTTCATGCTCAAAGACAAAGAAAGAACTGAACTGAAACAACTCAACTATTCTGTTGTGTGAAACAACGCAACTGGAACAACTCTGCCGTTAACCACCCTAGTAAACTTGAAAATAACTGATAAATTATTTAGTATTAAGAAAAAGCCCTCAGGTAAAGTACTGTTTACTTACACACAATCTCTGTTATTTTAACATCTATTTGAAACATAAAAAATATGTCTTTTGATAAGTTTACAAGCAGCATGGTCAAATATATGTCTCTGCACTGACTAATATCACATCCTAAAGGCTACACAATATTACAACAGACAGCATGTTGGCAGAGAGTTACCCTGCAAACTTGTAAAATCTGCACACATTTCTTCAAGTTTACAGAAGTTGTTAACCAAAAACCGAAACCGTAAACCTCACAGAAGCTAATACACAGACAATGGCCCCTGTATCTATTTATACGTATCTACGTAAGTGTCAGAGCGTCTTCAAGCCTTCAAAGTCCACAAAACTTTGACCTTGATCATGTTTTTTCATTTTTTTTTTCAGTTGCAGCTTTCTGCTCAGGAAACACAACACAAGTAACCATAGCACATTACCATGCCAATGATACATGACGCATAAGTGAAACAAGTGCATCAGAAAAAAGCTGCATACAGGGTTCCCATGCCTCTTGACCAATGAATTCATGTGACTTTTCGCATCGTTCAAGATTACAGGATAAGGACTTTTAGAAAGAATTCATACAGTGCACTCACAAAGAGCAATTTCTGGCTAAGGAAAACTACACACATTTCCATGAATTTAACAGGTGTGCAAATCACAGTTTTACAACTCATAATATGTCCAGGTTTTCCATTATCGTGGAAACCCTGTACATAACACTGACCAGCATCAGAAACATCAGTTTTCAACATTTAATAGGCCTTTATGTTGATATGATATAGCTATGCCTTTAAAAACACAACAGTTTTGTCAATTTTATCATTCATTTAGTAGCCTTGTGCACAAGGTTATGATGATGCTTCAGAAAAAAACACTTATATTGCTACAAATGTCCAGTTTTTGATAATTAGTTGTTTACTGTACAAAACCATAGTAAAAAGGCTCACAATTTAAAATCGTCACCTAGCGACACACCTAACTAAATATATATGTGTGATAAAGTTCACATCGGAACAAGACGTGATGTCATTATAAGAATTTATAGAATAATAAAGTTATGCTGGTAATAAAGGTAAGAATACATACCTTAGATATACCATAACCTGGGAAGTATTTATTTTTTATTTTTAATACAATATTATACCTAAAGTCAACATATATAAGGTCTAAAATCTACCAATATAATTATCCATAAATATTATGACTGAAATCTACATACTTTTTACAATTACAATATGAATTTACATAATGTGTTGCTAATATACAGGGGAATCTGGAAACACTGACTAGGGACAGACTAATATACATCATAATAGACAAAGAAGATGCAAATGAAATAAGAAATAAAATATATTCACTGGATTTTGTCTGATGTGTTAAGACAAATCCCACAAAGCATAAGTAACACACAGTGAAAGTCTGTGTCAGCTATGCATTGATAAAGATACCCACATATATATGCATTGACTGCCGTAGAATGACCTTCTAAGCATTAAAGTAACATCATTGTTCTTCACTGCAGGTGATCCAGCAGCACTGAATGCTCTTATCAGCAATCTGTCACAAGAATCAAGTCCAGTAAACTGGGTGCTGCAACTGGTGTATGTGTATGCATAGAAAGACAATATGCACGTGCAAAGAGGATCAGTTAACGCATACAGTGGTGTTTATATGCAGCACCTACAACAGTATGAAATTAAATAAATAAAAATTCAAACTGCATGATCTCTGACCCACAATCTGCTGTGAGCTACAATGCTACAGTAACTGTCCCCTCCCCCTCCGTGTTTTAATGTAACGCTATACGGCAGTCACTGCGCTCGCGCTACTTGTATTCTTATTCCTTCCTATGAAACACGGTCGCGTAAAAACAAGCTCGCGCTGGTGCATTTGATTGCTACAGTAAAAACCGCCAGTTTGAGCCATGCACTCACCTCTTCGCTCCCACTCGAGCTGTACCCAGCCTCTCCCAGGCTCTTGTAGCTCGCCTCTAGCCCGAGAAGGCGCAAGTGTGACTGGTCCTCGTTCAGCGCGAGCACCAGGCAGGTGGGCCTCGGGCCTCCGTTGGAGGAGATCTCGTCTAGATCTGTGCCAGAGCGGCCGAGCTGCCATCGCTTCTCCGAACGCAAACGGCTCCGCGACGACCAAGGCCGACCGGGGAAGCGACCCCGCGCCGCGCCCATACCGCCTGCGCCCACAACGGCAGCCGCGGTTGCTGATCCGCATCCCGCTGCCGCCATCATCGCATCAACAACAACACCGATAGACAGAAACTCAGGCTGCGAGAAGAGGGAAAGCGCTGATGGGAGGGGGGAGGACGCGCGCTGCACTATGGGAACTGTAGGCTGGGAATGAAGTGTACTTCCACAACATCTGGCAAATGTTGAATATACATTATTTCTAATATATCGTTGTTTTATTAAAAAAAATATATATTTTTTTGTCAATATATACAATACAAGAATGGATGTAAGTTGATACATACAAACTTTTTATTTATTTATTAAACCACATAATGTATTTATAATTGTTATTTCTTATTTAATAGATAATAATTATTTCAATCAAATAAAACTGGACTTGTGGGAAAAAATATTATTTGGAATATGAATGATTCTATTGGTCAGAAGAAGTAAGGCCTTGTTTTTAGTGTGGAAAATAATATTGTTATAGTTAATTCCATTCATTTGTTATAACTTTTCAGAGATTTTAACCATTTGAATAGACAAAATGTGTTGAATCAGGTTAATCCTTTTCCATGCATGTATTTTTTTACATCTAGTAAACTATATATTTTTTATTGATTTCACAATCAGCACATTGTTTATGTGTATTTGCATTATTGTAATGCAAAAATAACTAACATACTATTTAAATATTAAATAATATTTAAATATAGTATTTTTAGTATTAGTATTATTAATAGGTGTTTATTTACATCATGTCAGTATTTACTGTTATTTATGCTTTTAAATATTGTTGGATTGTAGTAACAATGTTTTTTACTGTAATACTGTAAAAATAAATACTGTAAGAATAATTTATAGGCAATATAGGCAATTTAAAAATGAAGCATCTGGACACATTATAGAACAGATAATTTTGTGGCGAATTGTAATGAAAATAATGGCAAATAGCAACATATATATGTATAGGCGATACGTCCGCGATATTAATGCGATATGGCTCAGCTTGTCAGTTAACTACGGCTCTTTGTAGTAAATGCCGCTCCATCTGAAAGCAGGTGATGGCGATTTACTACTAATCAAGGAACCGGCTTTACTGAGATGCGCCTAACAATGTCATGCGATATATCGCCCAGCCCTATATATATTGTTTTTTGTGTGTTTTGAATCTGGGGTGAAATGCGACCTAAACGTGTTTTTTTTTTTGGTTTTTTTTGTGACATTCGCCAGTTACGCTATTAGACCAAAGGGTTACTGTATAACCCATGATTTGAATACCAGTCACGCGCTTTACGCCTGTCCTAGAAAACTCCATTAACCATCATGCAACGCCGTAGAGTGACGTCACGTCATAGTTTTCATCAGGAAGCGGAACCATAAAAGTTGTTTCCCCCCTCGCCTTTGTTGTGTTAAACCCTCCGTTTTCTCATCTGAGCTCGGCTGTTAAGGTATCAACCCACCTTCATTACAACAAACGATCAGTTTAAGGTTTTAAAGAAGACAGTCTGACGCATGCGATCGGTTTTTGTTTGCTCGCAGTCCAGTAATGCTGTTTTGACTGAGGTGTAGGTTAGAAAATCCACCTTATTGCTCTGATCATTTTGACTGTTTTCCAAGCAGTGTCTAAATTGTATTGATGATTAGAATTTATGACAAAGCTGTGACGGGGGCTTAAATGCATGATGTTTCACAGTAATCCCCATATCCCTTTAACTGTTACGCGATCATGTGAATCACTGTGTTATGGCAGTACTGTTTTGAATAGGCAGATGGCAGCAATGTTTCAGGATATTGATCAGTTCACTTAGATTTCCGCGTCTGGATTTATCAACGAACTCTTTTTCTTCACAGAAAGCCCACCACCATCACAACAAATCACAACTATGAATCTTGAACGGATTCCCAATGAAGAGAAGCTTCAGCTCTGCAGAAGATACTACCTAGGTGAGCTGTGACAATGGGATATCACGACACGCTTCAATGTTTTGTGTACAAGTGTTATTGTTTTCAATGTGCTCATTTTTTCCTCAGGTGGTTTTGCATTCCTCCCCTTTCTCTGGCTGGTTAATGTGATGTGGTTTTTCAAAGAGGCCTTTTTAAAACCTGCGTACACAGAACAACCACAGCTCAAATCTTGTGAGTATGTGACAATACATGTCATGAGTCACACTTTTTCACAAAACTTGTGTTTTACCGCATTGCTGTGGGTGATATTCTTCCTTACAACTCTTCCCACAACCTGTTTTAAAATGTCTCTTTAAAAAAGTCTAAACTCAGATTTTAAGTCAGGAGGGAGTCTCGTTGCCATTTGATTTGCAAAAAAACCTCCAGAGGATATTCACATTGCAGAGATGAACAAGCCAGAGATGCTGTTCCCTCGCTGGAATTCTTGAGCCGAGTTTGTGTAAACTCCAGTGTGTTTATATGCAAGCGTCGTGATACTTTTAAGGGCATATTTTGAGTCCAGGAAATACTTTAAGGAGTTACTTGTGTTCATCTATCACTTGTGTTAAATATAATGCTATATTTAAGCAATTAGGTTTGAGAAATCATGCTGTATTGTGAATATTGTTCTGCATTATGGTGAGCATTGTTTTAAACAACTGCTAACATATAGTGAATTTATTAACTGATAAAAATGGATATAAGCGTCTGCCAAATGCATAAATGTAAAAAGCACAATATTTCATTAAAACATTATTTTTTTAAGCCAGCTGAGTTGCCCTTTATAGACAGTTAGATGTGTATTACACAAGGGAATAGGTGAATTGCCTTATACCGCATATAGTATGATATATAGCAGGGGAAAAATATCTCAATTTTATTCAGAAGTCCAAACCGAGCAAAAATATGCAATTTAGTACAGTTGCTGATATTTATATGGCCAAGATTCTGATGGCTTGTAATGTAAATCAGTGAGCTCTTTCTAACAGTATAGAAGACTACTTGCATAAAATGCATTTAAATATAGTTGTCACTCCTTATCTCCCAATAATATGTTTTAGTAAGATGTTTAATTTAATTGCTTAGTTTTATGATTGAAGCGGTGTAGTTTTAATTGTGAGGAGCAAAACATATAATGCGATGATTGAGAAATAAATGTTCCTCAACCTGTTGTATCACATTTGATACTCGCATTTAAACATGATGTATGAATATTCAAGTAAACTTGCTTATTGTGCTTGAAATATTACAAACAATATACAAAAATCGATAGATTTCACAGCAAAAAGACACGTGAACTACAACCTGAAGGTTTTTTAATTGTGTTTTATAATTTAGAGGCGTATCAGATATGATATAGTAGGCTTTTGTAAGGTTAAATACAGTTATCCACGACTAATAGAGTTTGCTGTGCTGTCCGTGACATGACTGGTGTACATGCATTTCAGTGTTTGACATCTAGGATGTAATGTGTACTGCTTCTTCTTCCGCCTTCAACAGATGTAAAGAAGTCAGCTATGGGGCTTTTACTGTGGGTGGCCGTGCTGACGACGTGGATCACCATTTTCCAGCATTTCAGAGCACGGTGGGGTGAGGTGGGAGATTACCTCTCCTTCACCATTCCGCTCGGCACAGCCTGATCAGATGGCGCTGCTTTAAAATACCTCTTTTTTTTTTTTTATTCTCCTCCCATCGACATGATGCTCCTTCGCTAATTTGACCACTGTTGTCTCTGTTGTCCATTAATAAAAATTGTGTTTTGCACCATTTCAATTAAAATCAGAAAATTTCCTGCAGTGTCACTGTCTTTATCATGTGAAATACAGAAATATATGAAAATGAACTATTTAAATAATTTAGAAATACAATTTTTTTTAAGCTTGTAAATTAAGACGCAAAGTTTTACCCACTTTTTTTGTCCACTGGTGGAAGATTTTGGGCATTAACAAGCAAAAAAATAAGTCAAATTTGACTTATTTATGTGCATGCAGCATATATGATTCTCACTGTTAGAAATAATATATGTCAAAATGGCTTTCTACCTTGTCTATGTCCAGGTGTGTGATATGATAACTCCATCTAAAACTACTTTAAAAAGTATTTTTGTAATTTTATTATACAAATATAAATTATGATTTTATGAGAAACTACATGGAATATGTGACCCTGGACCACAAACCAGTCACATGTTTTTTTGTTTTTTTTTAATTGAGATCATACATCTGAAAGCTGAATGAATAAGCTTTCCATTGATGTATGGTTTGTTAGGATGACAATATTTGGCCGAGATACAACTATTTGAAAATCTGGAATCTGAGGGTGCAAAAAAATCGAAACATTGAGAAAATCGCCTTTAAAGTTGTCCATTTATGTTCACGATTGTGCTGCATTCACTCACAAAAAAAAAATGTTTTATATATTTACGGTAGGAAATTTACTAAATATCTTCATAGAACATAATCTTTACTTAATATCCTCATGACTTTAGGCATAAAAGAAAAATCAATCAATTTGACCCATACAATGTATTGTTGGCTATTGCCACAAATACCCGTGCGACGTGATGTGATCCAGGGTCACATATTTGTACTTTAAAAATGTCACATGGTAAGAAATCAGTGATGAAAACCTTAACTAGAGCAAAAATATACACTTTTCTTTATACAAATGGATATATTTTAACCTAAAAAAGTGCAACGTTGAAAAGAAAATCTATCTCTCATTTTCCATTTTTAGAGCTTGTTGTGAGTGGAAAATGAAAGCATCAAATGGCCAAGAGGGTTCTAGCAAAATCCACACGCTGAATGAATTCCCTTGTTCTCTTGCTTACTAATCAACACAGCTTGCAATCATTTTAAACCCTCTGCATACCAGACTCTGTAATATCGACGCATGAAGCCTCTGTCTCATTTGTAACCCCTTATAGGCGCCTATTATGAAATTCGATCCAACTTTTGAGCGAACGCTAAGCCCCTCATGGATCTTCTCGGGTGCTGTTTTTAGTCGCCTATAGCCAGTGCACGGACAGAAAGTTCTGCTTCTGCTACCAGCGGATGGCAACAGCAGAAGGACATGTTATCCTCAGCTCCAATGACTTGCACTCCTGCCAGTACACTGGTCATGATTTAAATCCAAGTTCCAGAAAGTACCTTTCGTAGGCTACGTGTGGTCATTAGACAGTTGATGAAGATCCATGTGAAGAAGATGTCCTTAGAAATGAGCTGTGAGTTATTCTGTTGTTGGAGGTCAGCAGTAGGACAATGTGTTTAGTGTGACATAATACTGTTAATATGAATCCATTGGACTGGTCAAATGATTTGACTGGATGTCAAAATGTGTAGATTTTGCTGCCTTTTTACTGAAAGCCTTCTCCCGTAATGTATCAGGCCCAAAACGCTTTCCATCATTAGCTCAGGACTTTTTTTAAATAGATGTGTTTACATTTTAGGATTTGTATTATGTAATGGCATTCAATGTGTTACTTGATAAACAGACTAATAGCGATATGGCATCATGCATTTCTTAGGAATGCCTGCCAACCACATTTCATTAACACTAAGATAGAAAATGCCAACGACTGGCAGGCTGGCAGCGGGAGTGTCCATTCAATATGCAGAATAACTACAATTTCAGATTCTGGAATAGCCTCAAGTTAAATTACTTCAACACTGCTTGAATAAAAGTAACATTCTTTACTTTTTAATGTCAGGTTTAATTTAATTGCAGATTAGCTTGTGTAGGTAAGGAGAAAATGACTAACAGGGTGAGGTCAGCAAAATTGGGACACGTTTTGGTAAACTGTATTAAATACAAATACAGGTGCTGGTCATAAAATTAGAATATCATCAAAAAGTTGATTTATTTCAAGAATTCAACTTAACAGGTGAAACTAATATATTATATAGACTCATTACATGCACAGTGAGATATTTCAAGCCTTTATTTGTTGTAATTTTGATGAATATGGCTTACAGCTTATGAAACCCACAAAATCAAAATCCCAGAAAATTAGAATATTACATGAAATCACACAGTAATTACACAGTAATCCCATGGTCACTGAACCAGGTTTTGGTTATTTTGGCAGTGTGGGCCGGTGCAAATCCTGCTGGAAAATGGAGTCAGCATCTCCATAAAGCTTGTCTGCTGAAGGAAGCATGAAGTGCTCTGGAAATGTCCTGGTAGACGGCTGCGTTGAGTGGACAGCATGGACCAACACCAGCCGATGACATGGCTCCCCAAACCAACACAGACTGTGGAAACTTCACACTGGACTTCAAGCATCTTGGATTGTGTGCCTCTCCATTCTTCCTCCAGACTCTGGGACCTTGGTTTCCAAATGAGATGCAAAATTTGCTCTCATCAGAAAAGAGGACTTTGGTCCACTGTGCTTTATTAAATCCAGAGTCAACGCAGCCGTCTACCAGGACATTTCCAGAGCACTTCATGCTTCCTTCATTCTCCAGCAGGATTTGCACCGGCCCACACTGCCAAAAGAACCAAAACCTGGTTCAATGACCATGGTATCACTGTGTAATTACTGTGTGATTTCATGTAATATTCTAATTTTCTGGGATTTTGATTTTGTGGGTTTCATAAGCTGTAAGCCATAATAATCAAATAAAGGCTTGAAATATCTCACTTTACATGTAATGAGTCTATATAATATATTAGTTTCACCTGTTAAGTTGAATTCTTGAAATAAATCAACTTTTTGATGATATTCTAATTTTATGACCAGCACCTGTAAATCTATTCCACATCCACTATTAATGTTTTAAACAAATGAGGTCTCTTGTACCTTCAAATATGTTTTTTGAAAGAATATGGATGGTTTTTTAAAGGGGTGGTTGATTATGATTTCACTTTTCTAACTTTAGTTAGTGTGTAATGTTGCTGTTTGAGCATAAACAACATCTGCAAAGTTACAACGCTCAAAGTTCAAAGCAAAGGGAGATATTTGCTTTTTAAGAAATCGCTTTTTAAGGACTACAACAAACGGCTGGTAGGGACTACACACATTCCTTCCGGGTTAGTGACATCACCAACCCTAAAATTTACATAAACCCCGCCCCCGGGAACGCGATTTATAGATTATCGAGACAGAATATGCTAATCAATGACTAGAAGACACATAAGCTACATAAATTCATCAACTAACCATTCAGAAATGTCCTGTTGCTTTCTACATGTTGTCACTTCTTCTTGAGTCTCTCCATCATTGTCTGAATCTGGTTTGAACATAAATGGCTAAAAGTTTTAGAAATTTTCAGTGCATGTCTGTGTGAGTGCAAGCTATTGTAGCTCCGCCCTCTGTGCCGGGAGCAGCAGCTCATTTGCATTTAAAGGAACAGACACAAAACGGTGCGTTTTTGCTCACCCTCAAAAATGTACTTTCAACATGCTATATAAAAATATCTGTGGGGAATTTTGAGCCAAAACTTCACATACACACTCTGAGGACATCAAAAACTTATTTTACATCTTGTGAAAAGGGCATTATACCACCCCTTTAAAATATACATAGATTAAAAAAATGATAAGAACCCATTTTTATTCTACAGCCGTTTTCAGGTAAAGTGGGACACACATTTTCATCTAGTTTGTGCTTGGATAATACAATTGCTTGTACAAATCCTTTTTTTTAATAGACATTTTTCAAAATGGAAAAGAATAACTTTATTAAAACATACACACTAGCGGATTGTGTTCTTGTTGTTAATGGTGATGATGATGATGATGATTATGATGATGATGTTTCATGACCAGCTCTGGGTTCCTTTTAAAAAATACTTTGGAACCAGCAATAAACTGCTTTGTATTTGTTTTCAGAAAAAACATTTAATTCCATATCTTTTGCATATTCAAAAGCTTTTTTTGCACATCTCTGCAAAAGAAGCTTTAATATGTTTCCTTCTCAGGCGACTCTGACAAAAATGGTTATCTGCCAGAGGCATGACTACATTGCACTCACAACACCTTTCGCTCTTTTTTTCAAGGGTGGATTTTGGAACACACCATGACCTGGCCAAAAAACAAAGTCAACGTTCCTGGCCTGTCTCCCCTCTCACCTTGTACCTAATGGCTGTGTTTTCCCATTTTTCCCTTTCTGCCTAGAGCTTTGTGACATTTTCTGTAAAACAAAACAACATTTGCATTATCTTTTATTTTATATGATGTCCCACTTTAGTTGAATACTACTGTCCCATTTTATCTAACACGTTAAGGTAAATTGGGTCAGTAACAAAACTTGATATTTTTTTTTTAAATAGAACGAATAAACTTGCACATCATTGCATAAAATGTAATTATCTCATGAACAGATGTAATAAAATGTATATTGTATTGAAATGCTGTTTGTATTAGAATTTAAACCTTGAGTAGTATCCACAGCCGCATGGTTTATATTTGACCAATCAAACGATGATATTCAAATTAAGTACTGTTGTGACAACATTTCAAGACAAACCACCATAATCGCAATTGTTTTAAAAGAGCACTAGCCTACACCAAAAAGATTATTTGTCCCATTTTAGCTGAGTCTCACTTTTGCTGAATTCACCCCTAACTAACCATGGTTTTATAGATTTACCATGGATAAACATAGATAAACCATGGTATTCAAAGTAAAACAAATGGTAAGCAATGTGGCAAAAAAACATGGTTACTACCCCAGACAGCAACATAGTGTCAGCCCAGATACGGCCCGCATCTGGTAGGGTACGCGTGGATTCCACATGTAGGCCTACCAGATGTGGCCCGGATCTGGGTCGACACAATGATGCTGTCTGGGACACTTTTACTACAATAGCCTAAAACCATTTTCGTTTGCAAG
The DNA here is from genome assembly GCF_949319135.1 of Squalius cephalus. Lineage (NCBI taxonomy): Eukaryota > Metazoa > Chordata > Actinopteri > Cypriniformes > Leuciscidae > Squalius > Squalius cephalus. Next base: position 25,714,281 of record NC_137132.1, read on the forward strand.
GCAAGCAGACAAATAACAACAAAAACAATGTTAACCTGTTTTCACAAGGCTGTATGTCAGACTCAGGTAACTCTATAGCCTAAGTTTTGAGTCAAAAGTCTAAAATGTGTGTTATCTACAGCAGTGTTTTGTTGTTTAATTTTCGACATTTTAAAAGAATTTCAGTCAGTCAATTTCGTGTCTCCAAATTGTACAATTGGCCCCCCAACACAAACATTATAATTTTTTTTTTTTTTTGTGATGTAGGCTACTTGCGAAATATAAAAAGTACAATAAAGTGAAAAAAATAAATAAATAATAATAATAGGATAGGCTACTGACCGCGACCGCTGATTTTTATTTATTTAGGCCTATACTGAAAGTGCTTGAAAACTTTACTGGAAATGTAAATACTCGCTCTCATATAGAAAAAGAATGCATTGCATACTTTTAAGACCCCTCTTTTTACTTTTTGACCCTCACGTGCTATGTCATGTGGACCAGCGCGGATTGCACTCTTTCCTACTTATTTATAGCCGGCCACACACACACACACACACACACACACACACACAACGACCTTTTGACATTGAATAGTCGCACATTCAGTTTTTGAATGTCTCTCTTTGCTTAATATAACAGGCAAGGTGATGACAGAGAAGGGAACCATTTGAATGAAGACCATCATGTTCCACATCGAATCATTACATAATGTGGATATCATGGGAATAAGGGGAGGGGTTAAATCCTACTCCTGTCATTGGCATTCCATTAGGCTACAACATGCAGCTTTAAAACACATTTGGTGCTCCATGATTAAGTGTCTCAGATCTCGACAGCACCATCAATCCACTTATTTATGGCATTTGTTTATGGCATTTGAGGAAGAACTCACGAGAAGGGGCGGCGTTTAAGCCTTTATAAACCTCCTAAGTGAGATCCAACTTGAAGAGCAAGTGCTTTCCTGCTTAGAGCTGCGCGACAACATAGACTCTCATTATAACCAAGCACTCCGATTTTTCTGAAGCAGTATTAGTCTATTTGGTGGTGGTTATTTTTCCACATTCATCCCAAAAGAATGGACTTCGACTTGCCTCCTTCTCTACCGTTGAGCGGCATCCCATGGGACAGGGTTCTCCCGCCGTTATTCCCCCGGTTGAACGGGACGATTGGACCTTACTCATGGACCCCGACTGAACTATTAATCCCGGTTTCCGAACACACCGGAGCAGCACAGGTAGAGTAATCCTGTTTCTTATAAAAATTCACCACGGAAACTATTTCCACAATAAAGTTAAATCTGTGGTGACTTGTTATTAGCTACAACTGTCAAAAAACACACAATAATGAATATTTTATTAAATAAATTTATAAAAGTGAATAAATTAAAGTGTAACTGTAGATACATAAAAAAAAAAAAAATATATATATATAGCCTAGGCTACTTGTTGAAAAATTGCTCTCTCTAAAGTAAATTGTAAATAAAGTTTTTAAATTAAGTTGATATAGAATTAGTAACAGGACAAGGACAAATGGTAATAAAAATAAAAAGCTACAGTCTATATAAAAAAAAAAAAAAAAAAAAAAGAAGTTACTATACATTACAAGAAATGCCAAAATTTGGATGATTTTTCTCTCTCGCTCTCTCTCTAGAGTTAAAAATGTAAATTCACTTTCTTTTCAGGTTACCTGTGATCAGAACGGGTTTACTGTGGAAGTTGATGTGAAACACTTCAGTCCTGAGGAGCTGCTGGTTAAAGTGGTTGGAGATTATGTTGTGGTTGAGGGAAAACATGAACAAAAAAAGGTAAGATACCCAGCGTTTCTTTGTAACGCTGATGTATTAACATGCCTTAGGATTATCAGATGTTACCCCTGCAATAAAACACTCTGTACTGGACATTTGAGACATGACTTTTAAGAACATGATATATGTGTTCGTTTAATCCTAGGATGGTTCAGGAATGGTGACACGTCAGTTTAACCGCCGATACCGGATCCCAAATGGAGTGGACATCATGGCACTGGAATCGGCCGTGTCACCGGAAGGAATGCTAGTCATCTCAGCACCTCTGGCACAAGGAGACAATTCCAGACTGTTAAATCACACCGGACCATGATGTGCACACACACACACACACGTTTGGATTCTTTGCTCTCTTAACATGTTAATACAAGCACTTAAAGCACTCATCTTTTCGGTTTCTCACATAATGCAATGGTAAAAAGACCAAAACAGACTTGCTTCCTCTCACTCCCCCTTGTGGCAGTGGACTTCTCAAATCAACAGCTAATTCCAAACATACTTGATTCCAAGCCAACAAGAAGATTGTATCACATTTTCTCCACACTTGCTGTCGGTTTAGCACACAGCCTGCAATAGTCCGCATGTTAACCGGATCCCCTGATCCAAAAGCTCATACACAGTCAAACATACAAACCCAAATTATTTTGTTTCGCATAATGTCACACTTGCTCACTGTGGGGATTGTACATTTTTTTTTTTATTTAAATAATTATGTTATTTTGTTCATCTAATATTTGTGTGATGTACAGTTTGAATATACATAAATATAGTGTAATACTTGTTTATTTGCTAAGGACTTTATTTAGAAATACATTCATACATGTTTAAATCCACAACATAAAACAGCATAAATAAATAGTAGCAAAAATAAACATGATAATGTGTTCGACACATATTGCATCTTTGATATATTAAACGTGTGCCTCAGAGCTGCTGGATCATCATGTCAACCTCACTGGAAAATAAAACAAAAATCAAGTCACTAAAGTTGCAGTAATTCACTAATGCAGATTTGTGTAAATGTATGTCCAAACAGGTTTGGGGAAAATTACTCTTAAAAGTAATGCGATACAATATTGAGCTACTCCCTAAGTAACTAATTGTGTTACGAAGTTACTTGTTATTAGGGATGTCCCGATACCACTTTTTCACTTCCGATACCGATACCGATGCCGCAGCTTTGGCTATTTGCCGATACCGATATCAATCCGATATTTTTATTTTATTCTTGAACTAATACTAATAATAATAAAATATAATGGAAGCACTTTGCTCAATTAGCCACATAAAAACTCACTAAAATGGAGAACAAATACTTCTCCAGTATATAGTCCACAACAACAGTTGATAATGAAAGACTGCCAGCCTTTATTCAAAAGACCTTGAGATATGTTTGGTAACCTGAATGCATTTAAAATTAATTTGCTATATTTCAGATCAATATATTTGTTTCCTTAAAATTTTAATTAACTTTAACTTTATTCTCATCTGAATTATAAATAATTTATTTCTGTATAAAATAATACTAGCCTACTTTTAAAAACACATTTGATTTTCTTTTTTATTCAATGTAGAATGTGTAACTTAAAAATAAACAGATTAGTGCTCTGTTTTAGGACAAGAAATGAAAACCAATGCAATGATGAATGTCCAAAAGATGAGATCATTTTTGCTTTTAAACAGCGTGTGTGTGTGTGTGTGTGTGTGTGTGTGTGTGTGTGTGTGTGTGTGTGTGTGTGTGTGTGTGTGTGTGTGTGCGCGCGTGTGATTTTGGTTGGGTGACAGTTACAGTTTGACAAGAGTTTACAGTTTGACAAAAGCACAATGTTGTGTTTTACACAAATATAAGTAGGCTAAACACTTTTTGCAGTTTTAATGATGTCCTGTATGAAAATGACGGAGTATGTTTTTATGTTTCCACTGTTCGATCGCGCCCGTGCCTCTCTCTCTCTGACACACACACTCCAGCATTGCAATCTTGACATCGCAGCCTGTTCATTTTGCTGCGTTCACACCAAACCAAACGCGAATAGAGCGTCAAATTTGCGTCTATCGCGTCTAGTTCGATGCTTGAACAGTTTGAATCCATTCGCGCGTCCAAAGCGAATAGGACACGCCGCGCGCGTATAATGATAAAGTGAGCGTTTGAAGCGATGTAGACGCGCGTTCAGAGCTAAGGCGGGCTACAGATTAGGTGTCCCTAAAGAACCCGCATATGCGCGTATCTAACAGTAACGTTAGTTCCGTATTACATTAATTAATGTGCACGCGAGATTTATTTATTTTTATACCGTGTATTCTCTGTGTAAATCCATGCACCGAACGTACGTTCAGTACGAATACGTACCGTTCCACCCCTAATGGGTATCGGATCATGGGTATCGGATCATAGGTATCGGATAATTTTTTTTCTCCCCTCCGATATCCGATCTAGCATTTTGGGCCAGTATCGGCACGATCGGGACATCCCTACTTGTTATGCAAAGTAATGCATTACGTTACTTATGCGTTACTCTTCCTCACCTGGGCTGGGATTGCTTGTTTTTTACTTAAGAAAAAAAAAAAAAAAAATCTATTTTGGCAAATGTAAAGGTTCTTGAAATGAATAAGCTTGAGGCTGAAGAAAATGCAAATTCACGTCTTTACAGTAGAGGGCGCAGCTCAAACAACTTTTTTTTTTTTTAGCTGTGCTGCCATTCTGGATTGCAGAAGAATAGGACACAGGTCGAGAAAGGTCAACACTCTCAGCAATAATAAAAAAAATAATCAAACACAAATGTGATGTTTAACTACAGTCATTTTGCATACTGGATCATCGAAGGTCAGCAGCAAATACATTGTGTATTTAATCTCACTTTATTAACCAAAGTATATATTTGTGTAATTTAACATGTTATTGCAGGTTCTGAGTTCGCATTTCACTGTTTTTATTGATTTTGAGGAATACTGAATGTGAGCATTTACTCATCTCACTCGCACAAAAACACATTTAGTCTAGAGCTACAATAATCATCATGTTCACACACAACTCCTCTGCACTTACTCATGATTTCTCAACATGAGGACAGGAGAGCTGTCAGTCAATACATGAGAAAACAAAGTAACTTGCGTTACTTGTTTGAAAAAGTAACTCAGATATTCTTTTGTGAATTTAAAAGTAATGGGTTACTTTACTAGTTACTTGAATAAAAGTAATCTGATTAGGTAACTCACGTTACTTGTAACATATTACTCCAACACTGTGTCTAACAGATAAAGCGTAGATATTCTCACCAAATCTTTTCCTTCACCCATTTCCTTTGCTCTCTGAGGACTTGCAACAAAGGATCGTCTTCAAACTCCTGCCCATCTGAGTCTGTTATGTAAGATATGTGATATCAGGATAAGGGAAGAGTGCAAACATTTGTTTCTATATTTATGTACACAACAATACATAAGTTTCTGGTCAGTAAGTGTTTTTTTTTTTGTTTTTTTTTTAAGAAAATTAAATTGTAAAAAAAATACAAATAAAAATGCTGTTCTTTAAAGGGGTCATTGGATGCAAAATTCACTTTTTTATTATGTGTGCATATAAATGTGTCTTTGCCATGTGTGGACATAACCACCATACAATGAAACTGTTTTTTTTTTATCCTCAAAAAGCCTAAATAATCTCAATAATCAAGCCTTTGGATTTTCTGAGCACTATGATGTCATATTGCTCATGCTCCGCCCACGACCACTGACGGACTGTCCCGTATTAGCATATTTTCCCCTCAGCCATTTGTATACTGTCCACCAAGGCAGTCTTGTGTGGACACCCCCCATGGAAGAGAGGGGTGGGGTGAGCAGTTGCTCATTATCATTTAAAGAGACATGCACCGAAACAGGTCGCTGTGAACAGAGCTGTTTTTGAGGAGGTAAAAAGGGTGTTGTTTTACACAACCATTGAGGAATTTTAACCAAAGCATGTTACAAACTTTACACAAAGACCCTAAATAATCACACCAACTTGTGGAAAATGGGCATTCGATGACCCCTTTAAACTTTTTTATCCATCAAAGAATCCTAAAAAAAACATCACGGTTCCACATATATAATAAATATTAAGCAGCAAAAACTGTTTTCGACAATAGAAAGAAATGTTTCCTGAGCATCAAATCAACACTGAAGAGTAATAGCTGATAAAAATTCAGCTTAGCCATCACAGGACTTAATTATAAAATATATTATAATAGAAAACAGATATTTTACATTGTAACAATATTTTACAGTATTACTGTTTTATTGTATGGTTGAATAAATGCAGTCTTTGTGAGCATTAGAGAATCTTTCAAAAAAAAAAAAAAAAGTTTGACCTTTAGTGTATTTAAAAATCAGTTGTTTTATAGTCAAATAAATAGGGGGAAAATAAATAATATTAACATATTTAAAGTAAAACATTTAACAATTTGACAAAAACAAAACATTTGAATTGTACAATATTTTGTATTTTCTGACATAATACAATGTACTAGCATTAATGAATTCTGTAGTTCTAAGCACACCTAGACGGGTCAGTCGTGCTATTTATAACAGGTTCAGGCTAAAACACTCAACTCCAGTCTTACGTGACCAGTTAAATACATTTTGCCATACAGTTTTAGAGCTGTCATACCTTCTGCATCCAGCATGAGTTGATCTATGACCTCCAAGGTTTGCTGCACACCGGAACAAGAGGCAACAGGGGATTGTGGGGGTGGAGGTGGGGTAAATGTTGGGGAATCTGAAGAACTCTCAGTTTTGCACAGGGTTGGGGAATCTGTCTCTGCAAAAAGCACCTCAGAGACAACCTGTCAATGTCAAGAACAGCGTTTTACTCTTTTCTAGTCTATTTCACAAGAAAATAAGAGATCACGTACAGTTACTATTGTTGACCGTTGGCGTTATAATAAACAGGATGAGATACAGCTAGTTGGTTGAAAATATTGATTTCTCAATTTTAATCGATTCTCATTTTGATGAACTGATTAGAGCCCTGCAAGCCCGTCGGGGCCCGACGGGGCCCGACAGGCTAAGCCCATTCGGGCCGGGCTCGGGCCGTTTTTTTTTTTTTACAGATCGGGCTCGGGTCGGGCTCGGGCTTATTTTAGCTTCTCTCCTCATTGTGTATATAATTAACGTGCAGCAGAGCACACGTCACGAAGTGTGTATGAAATATTGTTATATTGATTATATTATAAATATTATACATCACCTAAGAAAGTAACACAAACGCAACACGCATACACGAACGCGCGCGCGTCACTCACGTGCATTAAACAGGTGACACTTCAGTTACTGAAAAGCAAAGAAAGGTAGGCCGTTTATTTACTTATTTTTGCGGTTTGATCCCGTAGCACTATATTCTCCCTTCATGTTTATGCTTCTGTGTAATGGACGGTTTGTCCAATATTTTTGGGCATGATGTTTCAGGCCTATAATAAAAGTTTACCTCTTAGTAGCGTGTGACGTGTGTGTGTTTGCGTGTGTAGCAGAGAGAGAGCTTAAAAGTGATTGATGTTGGTCTCGGGTCGGGTCGGGTTCGGGCTGAAAAAATTGCAGGCGTTGTCGGGCTGGGGTCGGGTAGGGCTTGAACACCACGGGCCAGGGCCGGGCTAGGGCTGGAGTTTTTGGCCCGTGCAGGGCTCTAGAACTGATATGTATTTTTAAATCCCAAGAATCAATCTTTTAGGATACTTTTGATATGAAACAAAGTCTCAGCTTTCGAATTCTTTCAATTTCATTACAAAATTCAAACAATAAATCTTTAATGTGGCGTGACAGATTTTTACCTCAGGAAAGATAGAATAATACTCTTGAGAGGAGCATTGTTAAATACAGACACTAATACACATACATCATATTTTTACTTAATCTGTTCTTCAATATTTAAATCATGTTTGAATAAATCTGTCATGAAAACAAGTTTTAATGCTACCCACCGAGTAAATATATTTCTAAAAATGAAGAAAAAAATCATTAAAAAGTTATTGTTATAACTTTATTATTATAAAAACTGCATTATTTGCAATTTGTTTTCCTTGAGAAAATCGTAATGCAACTGATAAATATCTAAATGAATCGATATGGAAATGAATTGAATGGAGATTTTGAATCAAATCGAGACTTGAATTTAATCTTAATTCAAAATGAACAATCTTCAAATCTTATCTTCAATTTTTTTTAATGTGTCATAAAACAAACACACAAACCTCTCCTAGAGCATTGTGTATAGGTGAGGGTGGTGGTGCTTGATTTCCAGGCAGTCTTCCTCGTGTCGACCTTTGACCCTCTTCCTGCCACCTGTTTTTCACACTCGGCTCCTCCGGCTTGCGATTGACCCCTTCGTGACCCCTAGAATTTCTCGCCCTCATTGGAATGCTGCCTCGCTCGCCACTATGTCTAGAAATGTAAGAAAATAATTAGGAAATGTTTAATATTAAACATTAATAGTACAATTACATGTTCTTAAACACTTGCCATGTTATGCCTGGTTTGGTCACAGTCTGTTAGGACAATTATGTAAAACATCTAAAGTACCGTTCAGATTTTTTCCTTTGGTTTGAAGGTTTCTTCTCACGTCTCTCGTTTTCAGTCTGTCTTTTGACTGCCGGCCACCGGTCCTCTGTGCTGTCAGAAGTCTGAGGAGATGGAGAAGAGGACCTCTTCGATCTGCCATGCTTTTCTGTGGTTTCTGGAATGCTGACTTGTGTTCTGATTTGATTGTGATGCTGTGGTTGGGCAGAAAGGGTTTCAAGATTCTTTTTGACAGTCTTCCTGGAGCACTGGGGAAGGGGTTTGGGTTGGATATTACGGTCTGGTTGCTCCTGGGTGACATCAGGCTGAAGTCTGGAGATGCTGGGGCTTGAAATGGGGAGAGCAGACTCAGGGACTGGAGGTTCGAGGCTAGCGAAGGTGACCGGAGTGAATGAGAGATTTGCTCTCTGATGAGGCGTGCTGTCTAAAGTGCTATGTTGTACCTTCTGAAAGCAAACAGAAGAAAAATGTATTCATTAAAAAAGTTTGCACAAAGTAAAAGTGAAAATCTAACTCTGGTGTGTCACAGGTTCTATTTGGGTCCAATTTAGGAGGAAAAACAATGTTAAATGCAATTTATACAATGCAACTAACCATATATAATCATGCATTTATGACAGCAAAATAAGTAATCAACCATTAAAACAATTCCCATGTTATTTAAAAAAAGAAAAGTGAAAAAAATATGAATGCATCATATCATAAAAAAAATTAAAGTGTTAAAATGGCACTTTATATCATATTATATTATAGGAAACTGCAATATAAAGAACTGCAAAAAACAAAAACTGTTTTAATCATTTGACTTTTTGGTACATATTAATAAAAAAATAAACAAAGTAACCCTAATGTGCACTGAGGCATTCACCTGGTTTGTTACTATAGTGTGTGATAGAGGTATATGGAGAAGAGAATTGTGGGAAGGGGCCTCCTGACTCCATCGCCTGGCCTGTTCCATCTTCCTCCTTAGACGCCACTGAAACAGGATGTCATCTTCACGACGGACACCTGACCCCTCAGAACCAACTGCTGGTGGAAAAGACATTCCCTCACACAAACTGGGCTCTAAAACTACTTTAAGAGACAGAAACAAACAAACAAAAATATCTAATGCAAATGTATTATTCTAAGATAAATACCTTGCACGCCAAAATGGCAATTATACCCTTTCAGTTTGTTTTTTAGTTAACTGAGCATGTTTACAAAACCACCTGTTCTTTTTACAGCATTTGTGGTAAGAGGTGTCGGTGACTTATAATCTGATAAGGATGTGTTTTAGAAATCGGCAACAAAGATGTTCTGAAAAGGATAGATAGTGTGCGGCATGTTACATGACATATACTAAATGCGTTGATGTTTATTTTGTGTGTTACACCTGTTACTTACTGTTGATTGAGCCCGTTAAGGTGGACACGGCTGGTCTTCGGACCGGCTCATCAGTGCTCACAGGGGAGGAGAAATCGGAGCAGCCCAAACCCTCAGAGCTGATAGGCACGGAGCCACTGCTGAGAGAATGCTCGCTAAACACAAAAGAATTAAATGTCTAAAATCTAAACTAGTCAATTGGACTTTGATTTGGTCAATTGCCATCACGATACATTACCAACCAAATAGAAACATCTTTATTCACATCTGCTTTCCATGAGCAAATGGGCTATACTTGGTGTTTTTCAAGAGTTCAGTCTTTGTCAAAGTGTTTTTAAGAGAAACACTCGGACTGCAAATACATTACCAACCAAACAAAAACATATTCTTTCCACGAGTGTTGTCACAAGTCGCTGTCTCGCTAATATACCCGATGATTTAGAGTTAATTACGTAAATGCAATTTACTATTGTGTAAAAAAAAAATAAACAAAGCACAAGCTTTTTGTGTCTGGTTATGTTGTAATGCTAAACTGAATGGTAGAATTGTGTGTATTAAGACCTGCCGGGACCCAATGTGAGATCCACCAATCAGAGAGGTTCCCGAACCTCAGCAGATTTTTTGATTGGATAAAATTAATGGTGAATATCTCATGTTTTTCCGTGGGTGCTTGGCCATTCACAGAATTGGCACCTTTGACTGATATTATGACAATATATGTTCAAAAGAATACAATTTATTTGAAATAGAAATCTTGTAATTATAAATGTCTTTATTGTCACTTGTCTTTCTACAGAGCTGCTTTATAGATTAATTAAACTTATTTCATAATTTGACGATCTTTACACAGTTATTGAACAGAACTAAATCAACACTGAACTGACCTCAGCTAAACAATGACATTATTTTCTTTTTAGAGCTGCTTTACAGCAGAATTGAATCATTATTTCCACAGCAAAGCTGCTTTGAAACAATATATATTGTATTAAGTGCTGTATAAATAAAGGTGCCTTGACTTTTGAGCAATGTAATGCATGCTTGCTAAATAAAAATAATACAGCTCACTTGATTGTGAAACTCCTGTATTGACTTCCACACAGAACATTCAGTCCAGGAAACTGAACATGTTGGTGGTCATTAATCGCTTGTGAAATGACATTTCCCCCCTTGAGTGAATGAGTGTGCGTTTACAGTATGTGTGGCCGGGTCTTACCTTCTTTGCAGTAAACGGTTGGCCCGCTCCTGTAGCTGCAGTATCTCTGGTTCTTCTTGGTCACAGTGCGATGACTCAGATAATGACTGGTAGCACATTTGTGGTGGAGATTACAGGAATAAATCACATTTTAAAATATATTAAAATAGAAAATATATTTTAAAATGTAGGCCTAAAACAGATAATTAAGGACAGAATTGTGTGGTGGAGATCCATGAGAATGAGATTATCAAAAACTCTAATACTGTCACCAGTAAAAACAGTCACTAAGGCACCACTGACTACTGACATTTAAGGACAGCCTGGGATAGTTTCCATCAGGCATGTTAAATCATTGCTGAGGACAAGACCACGAGTGACGGCCTGCAACGCAAAACAGGGAATGTGTGCCAAGGGTTGCATAACAACTCTCTGTTGTTGGGAATTTATAAATACATAACATTTGATGCTCAATAGACACTGCTTTATATCAGGTGGTCTGATTATCAGAGTGAGTTCTTCTTCCTTTAATGCTGAGGTATTCTAGAGTCCTTTCCAATTCCTTTCCTTTCCACAAAGCATTACAATATCATTCCTGCCGATCTGTGCAATTTTGTTTTGTATGTATGCATGCATGTATGTATGTATGTATGTATGTATGTATGTATGCATGTATGTATATATATATATATATATGTATATATATATATATATATACACACACACACACACAAAGTACACTTGTTTAAAAAAAAAACAGTAAAAACAGTAATATTGTGAAATATCATTACAGTTTAAAATAACTGTTCAAAAGAACAGCATTTATTTTGAAATAGAAATCTTTTGTAACATTGCAAATGTCTTTACTGTCACTTTTGATCAATTTTATGGATCTTTGCTGAATAAAAGTATTGATTTCTTAAGAAAAAAAAAAAAAAAAAAAACTCACTGACCCCAAGCTTTATACAGTACACATATGTGACCCTGGATCACAAAACCAGTCACAAGCTGCACAGGCATATTTGTGGCAATAGCCAACAATACATTGTATGGTTAAAAATTATCGATTTTTCTTTTCTGCCAAAAATCATTAGGATGTTAAGTAAAGATCATGTTCTATGAAGATATTTTGTAAATTTCCTACCGTAAATATATAAAACATTTATTTTTGTGAGTGAATGCAGCACATTCATAAATGGACAACTTTAAAGGCGATTTTCTCAATATTTTGATTTTTTTGCACCCTCAGATTCCAGATACATTTTCAAATACGGTAGTTGTATCTCGGCCAAACAGTTTTGTATTATCCACAAACCATACATCAATGGAAAGCTTATTTATTCAGGTTTCAGATGAGGTATAAATCGCAATTTTAAAAAATGTACCCATGTGACTGGTTTTGTGGTCCAGGGTCACTTATATCCCTTCTCTAAATGAAGAACCCCCATGGAGGGAGATGTCCCAGCTACCACCACTAGATGGCAACAATCATCCACCACACTTCGTAACCACATCTGGCAACATGAGGAAATATCCTAGTTTTCTTCTCACATACATCATAAACACAATTCAACCGAAACAGCAACATATATAAGACCTACATCAATATAATCAATATAACAAACTGTAAATTGTTTAGCATTCTCTTTAACATACGGTAAAATGACTTTAAAATGACTTCAGCTCTTTCAGGCAAATCAGTTGTTCAAATTTATGCAAAACCTACCAGCATACTGAGGTCAAGCATGTGTCTAGCTGGAGACAGTGTGGTTTCATCATGCCGTGGCTTTGAGATTGGGCTCTGGGAGCTGGTAGGGCCATCTTTCATGAAGTCAAGTGGATCTAAACACAGGATATACACACACAAAGGAAAAGTGTGATGTGTGATCTCAAATACTTTATTTTATCAATAAAAAACAAACAAACAAAAAAAACAGATGTATTATTCAAAGTAGTATATGCCTGTATTAATCAACTGGGTCAGCACACCTCTGATATGTTTTTCTGATGTTTGAGTTGGTGTTGAAGCGGATAGAGGGGATGTGGACATCCACCAAAATGGCTGATCATCTCTTCCCTCTGTTGCCTGAAGCTGTCTTTCCTCACGACTCTGTGGCCTTCCAAAGCGGAAGCGTTCAATGTACCTTGAAGGATTTAATTGCAAGAAGGATGTCACATAATGAACAAGCAACAATATATTCTTAAATGTAGACAAAAGGCTGTATTAAATGTCCTGGTCCTGCTCATCTGAGAATTAATGTGTCACCAGACTCACCACACGTGGCAACGTTACTCTACAACACCAGTTTTCCTTTAATAAGCTACTGTTGACATTTTAATTGCATGGTTTACTACATACAAAATGGTGTGTTAAATTACTGTCCAAAGTCCAGTTCCAGATGTAAAAAAGCGATTCATTTATAATAATAATTCTCTTATAAGTCTCTTATGCTCAACAAGGCTGCATTTATTTGATCAAAAATACAGTAAATATATATTATTAATATATTTTAAACTGTAATTTATTCCTGTGGTGGTAAAGCTGAATTTCCAGCATCATTACAGTAGTCTTCAGTATCACATGATCCCTCAGAAATCATTCTGATATGATTTGATGCTCAAGAAACATTTGTATCATTATTATCAACGTTAAAAAAAACCTATGTACTGCATAATAGTTTTATGGGAAATGATTACATAATTTTTTTTTCACAATTCTTTGATTTGAAAGTTAAAAAGAATAGCATTTATTTGAAACAGAAATCTTTTGTAACATTATAAATGTCTTTAATATCACTTTCAAGTGTAATGTATCCTTGTTGAATAAAATAATTTATAAAAAAAAAAAATCTTACTGACATCAAACTTTTGAACGGTTGTGTTGTGTATATCGGAAACCTATTCAAATCCAATCGTGAGGTAAATGCCCTCAGAGGACACTTTTTCATATTCCATATGAAACTGAACAAAATACATCTGCTTGTTGAAGTCACATACATGTACATTTTACTCAACATGCAAGAGCGCGTTATAACAGCTTCCGGTTTACAGATGCGACAGTGCTGCTGTAACACACATCGCCACAGATATGGCTGAGCATCTCTTCAGCAAGCCGACGTGCAAACTGCCGCAAATGAAACTGAAAGTTTAGCTCACATCCTGAAGCTCAACACACAGTTGTCTTCCTTAAAAGTAGTGACACTAAATTATCTTACCAGTGCTGATGCCACTCTTGAAATTAGCTAATGATAAATAAAATGCAACTCATATCTTGCTTTCATTGACGTGAACGTGAATTAAAAATTCAATGAATATTAGATTTGCAGAGATGCAGTTATGTTGCCATGTGTAAGTGGAACACTTTTAACAAAACGGATAGTAAAGAAGTCATGTGAAAAAACACAAAACAAAGATGACAAATCTAAAACAAATTTCATGAGAAATATTACAATTTCTGTGTTATGGCGCTTTTCCACTGCATGGTAGGCCTACTGCTCGGCACCACTGACTCGGATCGCTTTAGCTCGGTTTGCTTTTCCACTGCAGTTTAGTACCGCTTTAAAGTGGGTGGGCTTATAGACCGATCTAAGCGATGTTGGGTGACGTCACTTCTAGTTGACGTTCGAAGTATTGTCAAACAAAATGTAGGCTAGCTCGACCCTCTCTCCTCCTCATCCCATCCCCTCCCCCTCCCTTCCGTGCTTCCTGAAACAGTCATGAACGTCAGACTGGATTTACCCACTTAAAAAACGTGTGACATCGCTTAGAGCACCTTTAAAGTTGCTGAAAAACTTTTGCAGTGAAAAAGCACCATTATATAAACAATCTCAATTAATCGATTTGACAGCACTAGTTTATTTAAAATCAATGGTAATATTGCCAATAGAGGTGTCTCTTACTTTGCAAGAACTGAGGGTTCCTTTGCCCCCGTTGTCACTGGAGAAACCATGTTTCTCATGGCTTGCATCTGAGCTTCAGAGCAAGGAGAAGCGTTAGTGTCGTCTGTGGAGCAACTCGGGTCAGTAGAAGGCCAAGACTCTGAGAAGTTCAGCTGGCGTTTATTAGACGAGGGAGGGCAGAGCAGGACACTACGTGATCTTTCATGGTGAGCCTGGTCTTCCGTCCTCAACGGTGATATCTGAGTAGGAGGATCTGGAAGACTGGGTGGCTCAGCAAACCGGACAGGACTCAAGGCCTGCAATGTGCAATGCAAAAAAAGACAACATCACCATGTACTTTTGTAAGTTAAAGCCATGTTTTTCTAATCTCAGCACTTGCAGTTAGCAGTTATCATTGCATTGAGATACCAATCACTTGTTGAAGTCACCATGAAATCAAAATGGACAATTCTTGTTTTTTTATGGAATATTTGCTGCTTGCAGACTATTTTTTTTTATGAATGTGCCCCCATAATCTTTAATCAAAATAACTTTGATTCCCCTCCCTCTTGCAGTGACATTTTTCTCTGATAATGTGTTTACTGCTGCACAGTAACCCCCAACACATCTACTTACTTGTTGATCACATTTTGAATAAGAAAAAAACTATAATACAACCAAGGCCAAATAATAAGAAACAGAAAACGATTTGTTCATTGCTTATCTGGGTTTTCAGGCTATGAAGTCTGTTAGTTTACCTCACTACCCGATTCGATTCATTCGCTCTTTTGTCACATAGCGTCACAAAATACTTAAAGGAGAACTCCGGTCAATTTTAACATTGAGCTCATTTTTTTGTCAATTTGGAGTGCTGTCAATACAGAGAACAACGACAAAAATCGGTGTTGCCTACACCGTGTTATTCTCTTTTTAAAATTTGCACCCTGTTGACTTCAATGGGGCAATATTTAAACCTGCTTTTAGCCTCTTAACATCCCTGTATTTACCTGTATTTACATCCTGTTTTCGGTTGAAGTCCAAAGTAGTCGATTCCCGAGTTCACGCGCGTGATCATAGGTAACTAAACATATGCGCGTGAACTCGACAATCGACTACTTTGGACTTCAACCGAAAACAGGATGTAAATACAGGTATTTGCGCTGGCTTAAATAACATCATTTTTATCCATTTCTTTCACATCTACTGCAGTCAGATTCACTCGTGTTCACTCTGAAGGAATCACTCACATGACCTGTGCACTTGTAATGACACATCAAGGATGTTAAGAGGCTAAAAGCAGGTTTAAATATTGCCCCATTGAAGTCAACAGGGTGCAAATTTTAAAAATAGAATAACTCGGTGTAGGCAACACCGATTTTTGTCGTTGTTCTCTGTATTGACAGCACTCCAAATTGACAAAAAAAAATGTTAAAATTGACCGGAGTTCTCCTTTAAAGAAACATAAAACAAAGTGTAATGCAAAGTCACTTCTCTAACCAGCCTTCTTTGTTGCTTTGGGATTTTTCTGGATCTAGATGGGCTGTAGTGGCTCCGGGACAAAGGAGGGTCTGGAGGAAATGGATTCTGTCTTGTGAAAACAGCTCCACTGCAAATAAAAGTGAGAAAGTGTTTAAATCAACCTGATGTAATCCAGTTTAACTTAATCTGATACTCTGACAGCATTTGACAGCCAACCCACCTTGATCTCATAGTTTTCATGCAAACCTGTTCTACTCAATAAAAACAAAAGACGCAAGTGGAGTTTCATCATGTAGGATCCATGAATATCTAAATAAAGACACAATTTAGTGAAACTGCATTTTCACCGATTCGAAAAACAGTGTTTGTGTTGCACGAGCGTGGACTGTAACGTTATCTTAACCGTCGCGTGAGTACGTTACTAAGGGATAAATAAACGGTCATTTAGCACAGTATTTGTTAAGATATACGCCATTTTAAATCTTAAAAACAACACATATCCGAATATAAACACAATCTTATTGCAAATTCGTTGTATAGTCTGACATTTCTTCAAGAAAGTATCTCCGCTTACTTTTCGAATTGTGTGACCGTGTTGTATCCTGGGATATGCAGTCCGAGCACTGTTGTTTACATTGTTGTTGAAAACAGCTGACCAACCAATCACGTTTAGTATTTTGTGATCGACAGCCATTTGAACCAATAAGACCGATGCACTCTCGTCCGCTGCAGCCAATGACGAGCCGGGAATCTCATTGCGCGCGGAAGAGGAAAGTCGGATTGTGACAGAAGCGTCTCGTCGTCAGTCTCTCTGCTAAGGATTGAAAGGTGAATGACGTGTTGTTTGGTGTTTACAAAGTATTTCTACCTTCCCAAGTTATATTATTTACTGTATTATGTTTTTGTTAAGGCATTTGTGAAGTCGGTGAAGAGTTTAAATGCCGTTAATCAGGGATTTAAGTGTTTTTTAGCTAGCTAACGACAGCTGTTTATATCATTGTAACTTAGCTGATTAGCAAAATAGTAGCTAACGTTACTGGGTTTTTTTTCTTGTTTTTCATGACCCCTGTGATTTTCCTTTTTCAAACTTTTCTATTGATTTACCGAAAAAATGTAACTATATATATATATATATATATATATATATATATATATATATATATATATATACACACACACATACATACATACATACATACATACATACATACACACAAATTTAATTGTTTAAAATAATTGTAATAATAATTGAAATAATTGCAGATGGATAAAAGAAGGGTCTGAAATTAGCTAGGGCTTGGGGCATTTTTTATACCTATATGTAGGTGCCTCATATTTGTAATTGCCCTCAATATAGCATATCAAATTGGAGCACATCCACTTGATTTTATATTAATTCATATCATTGTCATATAATTTAACCCATTTCAATATTAGTCATAAGTAAGTACCAAATCACTAAATCATCTGAATGATATTACAGGTAAAGAATCCCTGTTGTGTGAGGATCACTCTGTCACAATGCTTCACTGTAAAATCAAGACTGAAAAAACAGGTGAGGTTGCAAACAATTGTTTCTTGTTACATTTCTGTTTTAGTACGTGGTGTGTCCCTGAAAAAAAAATAAAATAATTGATGTGGTAAAATGGTTCTTTTGCAGATGCTGGGGCTCGAAACCGCCTTGATGCAGTATTGCAAGGTCTGGTTGAGAGGAGTGACAGTGAGAGGTTAGTGCATTAATGTGCCTTGAGCATTGAAAGCTTCAGGCTGTAACAACGAAGCTGCAAATGGAATTTAGGCAATTTAGCTCATTAGTGATGAGTCTACTTTTGAAAACTGTCAGTTATCCAGAATGTCTAGCAATACTTAATAGCATAATCACACAACGTACTCCCACAGAAATATGTTGTGTCCTATTGTTGTTATTTGACATTAGTGATTGCATTGTGTTTGAGCAATGGCACAGCTGTAAAGTTTGTTCTGACCGTGCTGAAACTGCACTTCCTTTAACAGTACCTGTGTCTTAACCACTAACCAGGTGCAACATTATAATATTGTACTGTATAGTAATTTGTTAAGTGCTGCAAGATGTAAAATACAGCCAATCAGAACATGATTGATGTATGATCTACAGTATCAGTGACTATTGTAAGTGCCTAGAATTTTATATTCAATAAGTGTTTATGCATCATTCATCACAGTGTTTTACTTAAACATATTGTTGCAAAATTTTAACTATATTATTGTACAATGTATATAAATACATACAACTTTACCTGCATACATACAGTATACTCACATAAAGCGATACACCTATGAGCCAAAAGTAAAACATTATGATATATGCCTAATATGCTGTTGGTCCTCCGTGTGCTGGCAAAACAGTGCTGACCCGCCGAGGCATGGACTCTACAAGAGCCCTGAAGGTGTTCTGTGGTATCTGGCACCAAGGCGTCAGCAGCAGATCCTTCAAGTCCTGTAGGTTGCGAGGTGGAGCCGCTGTGGATTGAACTTGTTGGTCCAGCACATTACAGATGCTCATTTGGATTGAGATCTGGGGAATTTGGAGGCCTTCATCATATTCCTCAAACCATTCCTGAACAATGTGTGCAGTGTGACAGGGTGCATTATCCTGCTGAAAGAGGCCACTTCCACCAGGGAACACTATTGTCATGAAGGGATGTACCTGCATGCTTTGCAACAATCTTCAAATACGTCCACATGAATGGCCAGACCCATGGTTTCCCAGCAGAACATTGTTACACTCCCTGCTCCTTGTCATCACCCCACAGTGCATCCTGGTGCATCACTTCCCCAGGTGAACGGCACACATACACAGCCGTCAACGTGATGTAAGAGAAAACGGGATTCATCGGTCAAGGTGACCTTCTTCCACTGCTCCAAGGTCCAGTTCCTACACTCACATGCCCATTGTAGGTGCTTTCCACAGTGGACAGGGGTCATCATGGGCACTCTGATTGGTTCATGTAATTCATGTGAAAAGTCTGGGGAGTAAAATAAAAAATTTACTAGCTAATGGCGACTCAAGCTTCATTATGTCCGTAGAGGGTTGTGTTGGCTCGGACCAGACGGGATAGCCTTCAATGCCCTTGTGCATCAATGAGCCTTGGGCACCCAACACCCTGTCGCTGGTTTGTGGTTTGTCTCTCCTCGGACACTGTTTGTAAATTCTCACCACTGCTGTCTGAGAGCAATCTACAAGCCTTGCTGTTTCAGAGATACTCTGACCCAGTCGCCCTGCCATAACAATTTAGCCCTTGTCAAAGTCACTCTGTATTCCACACATCTTTATTCCTGCCCATTTCTCCTGCATCCAACGTGATTGTTTGCTTATCATCTAATCTACCTAGGCCTTAATATGTGGCCTTGTTAGGAGATGATCAATGATATTCGCTTCACTTGGGACTGGTCATAATGTTTTAACTCATCCGTGTATGCTATAGAGTAAATCTCAGCTTCTTGATTGTTTATATTGTCGTCAAAAATGTAAACGCCCAGCTCTAATCTGCTAAATGTGACTGGAGGTGATTTAGGGAGTCTGGATTCATAATTACATAATTACAAATTATGGTGTTTCAGAGGTTATGTTTTTCCACTGTGACTGAGCTAAAGTAAAAGTACTTAGTATACTATTGATTAATTTCTTTGTTACAATCCATTTGTATTTCAGATGTCTGAATAATTACCATCCATGCTATAATTATATTCTGGAAATACTCTCTTAGCATGTTTTCACATTAATGGTCATCAGCACTAATGCTTTAATTTGTTCCCTGAAAACCTTGCGAAGTATTCAGATAAATTATTCAGGAAAAGCAAATTGTGTAAATATTGGCGATAAATGGCTTTCAGATATTAAGGAGCAGTTGTTTTGGGGAAATTGGCATCTGTATAATCCGCTGTGCTTTTTCCTTACTTTTCCTGCATAGAGAGCAGAATGAAGAGGATTCTGGAAAAATGGTGGCAGACTCTTTGAGCAAGTATGCACATACAGGATGTTTATGTCACTGATATAATGTCTTCTCCCAGCTAGAAATATGTAAATGTTTAAGACTAATTTAACAGTCATATGTAATGCACACTTTTTTTTTCTTTTCTTTTTTTTTTGCAGGGATTTGTCACCTTCTTCTGCAGGGAAAAGGCAAGGAAAATCTTCTGGCTAGTATTTTAAATCCGTAAACCCGTAAGACTTTCGTTCATTTTTGAAACACAAATTAAGTTATTTTAATGAAATCTGAGTGATTTCTATCCCTCCACTGACAGTCGACGCAACTACCACTTTGACGCTTCAAAAAGTTAATCATAAAGAGATCGAAAAAATAGTCCATGTGAATTGAGTGGTTTATTCCAAATTTTCTGAAGAGACATCACTTTATATGATGAACAGATTGAATTTAGGCTTTTATTTACGTATATATGTATGAATGCACACATCAGTTATATTAAATTGAAGCTTAAGCATGCTTGCTTGACGTGCGAGAACCATTGAGGTTCATTCTCATTACGCAGCATGTTTTAGATTCAGCAAGAACCAACAAGGTTCATTCTCATGTGTTACGCAGCATGTTTGAGCTTCAGAAAGAACCAGTGAGGTTTGTTCTCGCATGTCAAGCAAGTGCATTTGAGCTTCTGTTTATGTTTGCTGATCAATGTTTATATGTGAATAAAAGCCTAAATTCAATCTGTTCATCATATAAAGCAATTGAGTCTCTTCAAAAAAATTTGTTTAAATCACTCGATTCATATGAACTAGTTTTACAATCTCTTAATGAACTTTTTGAAGCTACAAAATGGTAGTTGCGTAGAATGTCAGTGGAGGGACAAAAATCTCTCATTTCATTAACATATCTTCATTAGTGTTTTGAAGATGAACGAAAGACTTTTTGGACGGATTTGGAACGACATGACAGTGAGAGTAATTGATGACAATTTTTCATTTCTGTGTGAACAAACCCTTCTATCGGCAGCAAAATCATTGCAATATATCAATCAATATATGTCGCCTAGCCTTACTACCAGCTGCATGTTAACCACTTAAAGCTCTTCAGCATTTGAGGGTGCTTTGTAAATATTTACAATAGTAATACTTCAAAAACAGTATTCATTCCTAAATGGTTTGGTAGAGTTTCCTGTAAGAGCCTCTTTTTTCATTCACAGACCATCATCACGATTCCCACAACACAGAAGGAAGAAGCGTAAAGAGATGGATGATGGTCTGGCAGAAACCAACCAGCACAAACAAAGTAATTGATAGATCACAAAACCTTCTACACTTTGTCTACTGCTCTCATTTTGGGAAATTAACACTCAGCAACAGCCAAACTAGGGTATTTTGTTCTCACATTGGCAAGTAATTTTGCCTGATCTACTAGCTGTTGTTGCAGGCAGCTGCTCTCTTATCTTTATTTTATAATTGTGTGTATCTATATTTAGTCAAAGTAACAAAATAAGGGAAAGAGCAAATGATGATATAGGATGAATTCAGGTCAATTTGAAATTAATGATATAAATGTATAATGGTAACTTTGCATCTTTCATATAAATAACATGTTTTATCATTTCTGAGAAGCGCTGTTGAGTTTTCATATCAGAGAACATTCTGTGGTGGCTTGAGGGATTTCTGGAGAATTTAATTTAATTTGGATGGGTTTTTTTTTATCTTCATTTCATAAGACCCATTTCCTGTTTCTTATGTGCTCCACATCTCATCTTCTCCATCAGATGCGTATATTATCAAGTTATTTGACCGCAGTGTGGACTTGGCTCAGTTCAGCACTACCACGCCGCTGTATCCCATTTGTCGGGCATGGATGAGAAACAACCCCTCTATGCGAGAGAGAACTGCACCCAGCCCCCCTCACAGCTCCGGGGAGGACGAGGTCACACCCAGCATTCACTTCGCAATTATTTTAAATATAAATCCTTTTCAGATCATTGAACTACTCAAAATAACACCATTGTGTTTTGGTCTATGACTGTACTTTGAAGATGGGCATATTCCAAGTTAAAAACAAGCTAAACTCTCTCTGACATTGCTATTTGCCACTGAAAATGACAAACAAAATCATGCGTACATTAATGTAATTACTGGGGAAATCATGAATTGTGAAGTTCATATTTTTATTAGAGCACTTGCATAAATTATGAACTAAAAATGTGTAGGTTTAAAATGTTTGTCTAAATCATCTTTTTGAAGTGGGACTATTTTTCTTGGTGGATGAACATTTGTTTATATAATTCTGGCAATGAAGTTCCTTGTAAAAAAGTTCCCACGCCACGATCCAAGAAACTGGAAATTTCCGAAAATTTAATTTCGAGACCAAAAATAGTCATTAAAATGTCTCCAGTCAAGATAATTTTTTTGTTAAACAATATTTCTTTGACTAGAAACTATGTGAGAGTGATCTCTAAAAAAAAATTGTTTTTAATTCTCATAGAGTCTAATGACTCGGAAAAGCCAAGTAAAGGACCCCTGATGTAAACAGATAGTTATCAAGCACCCTTACATATGGTTATTTTAGTGTTTATTCGGGTTATTGTTGCACTACAGACTTTCTTTGCAAGGGCATCCCTGTTAAAGCATTTATAATTGATTTTACAAAATCAGTATATTTGTAAATCATGTCAGACTGCTTGAGTTGTATTTAACTTGACCTTCACCTTGTTCTTCTCTAATTCAAGTTTGTTTTTGGAGCAAAAGAAGAATTAGAAACATGTCTTGGCCCACTGCAGTATAATATCTTAGATAAATATTCAGTTACATTTTTAGTTGTGAAGTTCAAAGTTTGTTATAATAATCCTGCAACATCTGGCTTGACTCTCCCTTCTGAATTCAATTACCCAGTGGAGAAATAAATTAATCTTTTTCCATTGAATTTCTCTGGCTTCCTTTCACCACTAAGGATTGTCCTTGGCTTCACTTCTTTGAAAAATAGAGTACTTTATGCCAAAACAAGCATCACAATTGAGGGAAACTGCACTTTGATTCTTATTCTTTCAGATGACTGACATGCTGAATGGCAAAGGACAGAACCTGTACAGGCTTCCTCCGCCTGTTTCCTGTCCAGTAGGTTCAGCTGGTGAACCTGTTAATCTCAGAATTCCACCTGTAGAGAAACCAACAGAGAGCCAGGTGGGCTACAGCAACTGTTGTGCCGTACATGGTGTACAGGAAATGCTTGTCTTTCTTTGAGGATCTGCCATTCAAACAATCCTTTTGACAGGAACTGTTAAATGACAGACGATAAAGTTGCCGTCAAACACTTCTGCTTAACCCTTTACCAATCTTTGTTAGGAATGTGATAAGTAAACCTGTTTGCATACTGAATTGATTGGTTATTCATCACGTTAATGACAGAATTCATAATTTAAAGAGGACCTATTATGCTTTTTTACATTTTCAGGTATCTTTAGTGTGTAATGTTGCTGTTTGAGCATGAAGAAATTCTGCAAAGTCATAAAGCACAAAGTCACTCCAAAGGGAGTTATTCTCTATATTCTGAACTCCCTGAAACACCTCAATTGTAGTCTTGCGATTCCTCAATTAAATAATTCCCACCCAAGGCATACGCAAAATAATGCGGTTGAAGCCTGGTTGAGTTGCGTTAGTAGTGTGGTGAAATTTATGGTTATGGTAAGGGGCGTGACGTGAGCATTTGAGCGTGCGGTTAAAAACTATCCTAGAGCGCCATCTGCTGTTAAAAACTAAGCTCAGAATCGATTTGCGATGCATTCGTAAAAAAATTGGAATCGATCGTCCCAGCCCTAGTTTCCCGTACAACGACGCAACTCGCTGCTTAACTACCATAGTACGATGCATCGTTGAAGAAATCAACTAGCAAGTCACAACTGTTTCCCGAAACCGTATTGTTGCAAATTGGTTGTTCAACCACGCTGGTTAATGATGTCACACAGGTGGTGGAGTAATAACTACTTTTAATGAATCTGTTTGAGATCGAATTAACGCTAGATGTTTTGCTATAAATTATGGACATGGCACCTGAGGACTAATTCTAATTTTTCTCAGTTATTTTGCTTTATTTCCAGATTCAATCATAGGCTCGTTCTAACGTAGTGGAGCACGTTTGCACGTGCACTATTCAAAAATGACGCTTTAAATCAATTAAACTAAAAGACACAAATGACATTTGTATGTATTCTAAATAAAAGAGACCGATTGTACTGAATGTCAGCTTGCTTATTTGGCTCAAGATAAGTATTTATTGAGTCCACATGTCATGCAAACAAGAAACTATGCTTCTAAGCACAGGTCGAGAACCACACGACTCTTTGATGCTATTTGCGAATGTTCGTTAGAACTATGTTTTCGGGAAACACCGACTCGTTGAACTATGCTGATAATGACGGAACTTGCAACCATAGTTTGCTAACGATGCTTTTGAGAAACGCACCCCAGAACATTACTGACAGACTAAGTAGAGAGGAGCTGCAACAATGTAAAATGTTTTTTTCAACATGCACCCATGAAAACCTATTCTTGTAGACCCCCAAAACAAAATCAAGACTTTGTATAAGGGCATACCAGGTCCTATTTAAAGTTTGCAATACTCTAATGTTGCTAAATTGTGTGCTTCATGTGGCCATATCCGTTTGTGATTTTGGTATTTGCAAGATCTTTTTCTTCTTCAGTCCATAGACACTGCAGCAGGCACCTCACCTCTTATCTTCAGTCACATCAAACGCTGGAAGAAAATTAGACAAAAGTATAACTTCTCATCATTCATTCATTTCCACTTCTTTTCTTTTATGGGGGATGGTTATTTACAAATGAAATTATGCATATGTTCTTTATCATTTGTTTCTTGTGTGTTTTAGGTGGAAGGAGGCCTCTAGCAAGAACCAGCTGAGATACAGCGAGAGCATAAAAATCCTTAAGGAAATGTATGAACGTTAGTTCACATGCATCCCTAGTGCATCTGAAGAAAATCTGTTAAAGGAATTAAACAAAAAAATGTCCAGGCAGGAAGCCTTCAATGAAAGTGAAATAGTTGTAACCAAAATGTTGAATTGAGAGCTGAACTTTAGCATAAAATATGTGAGTAAATGATTTTGTAATTTTTTTTTCTTTAAATACAAAAAAAAAATAAAAAAAATCACATGGGTTTCGAATAAATCTACAGTTCTGAAAGTGAATTTGATGTGTTTATTGAATAAATTGAATGAATCCTTTATGAAAGTTCTTGACCCTTAACTATTTCAATGCTCAGTGTTTGCCTATCACCTATTTGCATGCGTAATATCCTGAGATAGCACATTAATGAGACTGCACACCCAATGGGAAACATTTATGCAGTATTTTTAATACCAGGGTCCCATTCAAAGCTTTTTTACATGCTTTTATTCAGAATAAAGGGAATAAAATTTGCTAAAGGTACATAGAAGTGGAAAGCACATTTTGAGTGATTTTCTCAAAGTCTTGTGTCCTGGCATCTGTTAGGTGTGGAGGTGCTGGTGCCTTTTGTCTGCTTTTTGACCCTGAAGTTGAGATGCTCTTATGCCGTCTCCAGCAGCAGACACTGTTTAAGCTTTTGCTTGTATTCCTCAGACATGAACATATAGGATGGGGTTCAGACAGCTGTTTGACATAATCAGGTGTTCAGCTATTGCTGCAGTTATTAAAAATATCCTTGAAACACTTTAAAGCTACACTGTGTAATTATTTTAGTTGATTCTTAGCAAAAAACACTTCCAAAAATATATGTGCTCATTAATGTATATTTACTTCTTTCAAGTAATAAAGTATTCTCGTAAGTTTATAATCTTCCATTGAAAGTACATACGGGTGAGGGGTTCGAATGCCGGTCGCCATGTTGCCCCTCCATCTTGAAACTACATTAGCCAAAGAGGGACATACCTGTAAATTCAAGCTTCGCCTTTCGCGCTTTACACTCACCTTCAATACCCACCAGGTCCGGATTTGTTGCGGAACGGATGCGGCCATGACCGACAGCTGAAGTCACAAGGACCCACGAGATCTTGCGAATTCACGTATGATCACGCGATTTTGCGGCATCTGGCAAAAATAGAAGCTCTGCGTATCTGCTCCGGAGGGCTGCGGATCGCCGGAGTCGGAACGCAGCCGTTCCGCAGTCAGTGAAAATACACACATTGACTTTAATGGAAACCTATTGACTCCGCCGCCGTTCCGGAGCGGATCCGCTGCCGTTCCGCAGTTGGTGGAAATTGGGGGTCAGTGACACAGAGACGAATGCGAGGGGGAGATACTCGCGACTGCCGGCAGATTTGAAAGATTGCTGATGGAGGATCACGCCTATTTTCGAGGACATGTAGCGGAGTCGCCAAGGAAGCGAAAGAGAGAATTAAAACGTCAACGCGACAGGCAAATCAGCAAGACCAAAGTCAATATTGGAGTAACTTTTCCCAGATGGAAAGAGCTCATTAGGAGCAAAGATTTTAAAACGGACACCGAAGTTGCCTGCTTTCTTCTCGGCAGGTAATCCAGCCTATTTGTGTAAATTCGAAGTTTTATAGTTGCTTGTCTAACCATAGCATGGTTGTGCATAACGCCAGAACGACCTCTAGTATAACTTGCGTTACTTTTCCTCACGTCAATGGTGAACAAGTATTGTTTACCTTGTAACATAAATCTGTGCTGCGACGGATCACAGGTGATTAATAGTTTTAAAGGCGCAATTGGACGAAGTCGAACTGGAAGCCATGTTAATCTTGGAATAATACGGCCACCGTAGGAGTTAAAACACCCTCGAAATTGAAAGGAACAGAAACTAATATTCACTGGGTAGTTATATACAATTTCACCGCTAGATGGGGGAAATTATCACACAGTGTAGCTTTAAAGCCACTTATTTTCATCTGCAAATGCTATATAAAAGTAAAAAAACAACGACTGAAGCCAAGATACGAAAAAGACCAGGACCACAGATGACCCGAAAAGGCCTGAGTTGTTCCCTTCCGAGAGACTACGTCTCTGGAAGCATGTGCAACTAGTCGTCCAATCTTGATTGGTGCTGCCAATGACGTGACGGCCTAAGGCGGAAGCTACAAAGGAAGCTGGCAACACAGCAGCATTATGGGTAAAGCTGGTGGGTAAAGCTTATTCGGAGGCGGGTCAGGCTGCGGCATGTCTGCACACAATGAATCTTGCAGGCATACCAGGCTGACCTGCTTAAAGACCTGGGTGACAGTGAGGAGGTCAGCACTGACATAATCAGTGAACTGCGTCAAACAGCAGATTTATCTCTCCGGACCAGGAGACCTGTACTCCCCCACAAAAAGTTTGGGATGCGGGGTAGCGCTCTCAGGCAAAGCCTTCGAAGGGCAAAACGGATCCGAGGATTGTTATTGTCGCTAAGGGGGCTTCGTTAAAGAAAAAGTTGTGATGCCATTAGTGTTATGCTTCTGAAGGCAGACCCTTCTGGGGGAAGACAGTTTCCACCTCATTATACAGTGTGTAAGGCTGGAAGCTTACGCTGCTATTTTGAACCAATAATCGGAACAAAGGGCATTTGAAGGATGACGTGTATAATTCAAATATTTATCTGACTCCAATATAATTAATCTGACTCCATTAAAGTTGTTGTTATTATTTAACCTCTTATTCTTTTAAGGTAAAGGTCTTTCTTAGAACTAAAAGGAAAACGTAGGATTTAACCTTTTAAACGTACACTATGTAATTTTTTTCTCCACTAGGGGTCGCTAACCTCTCACAATAACAAAGGCGTAGTTTGATGACGCAACATTTGCTAAGAATTATGGATCTTGTCGTCAACGTCAAGCCGACCGATCTAATAATGTTTATGGATGAGTGAATACATCGATGCTTTTATCATGACTGTGATATGAAGCAGTTCGGGATTGCTAAGAGACAGCTATCAGCTCCACACGCGACGCGAGTCCCGCGGATATAAAAGGAATATGGACATTTCATTCTACCGAACTACACGCAAGTGCAGAATTACAACTCACAGGTCAGTTTATTAGACAAATTAAACTTGCGAGGTAATGCAGCGCTGTTTCACTTGGTCTAACATTACACTATCACACTAAACTGCATTTAAATGTGTTGAAATGTATGTGTTAGTTTGTCTGTATTAGACTAGCAGTAAGCTAGATCAACATCAGAATAACATACAGATCTTATTATAACATTTTATCATTGTTGAACTATATAACATTGATTAGTTTTATGTAAATGTGCTCACCTGTTTAATAAAGTACATGTAGGAGGGTCATTCTACAGAAACGTCCACTTTTGGTATGGCAAGATGTCTTAAAATGTATTTCTTTTTCTAACATTTAAACTTAGCCTACACCACATTATTAGATTACCCTTTGACTTATGAATACGCATAAATGACAGCTTAATGTTTTTTTATATTTTTTGTACATTTATTTAAAGACTGCATGTACCATTTTTTTGTCACTGGTGTTACCTTACTTCTTTGGCAATATTAAAGGTTTTTATGAAATATTATTTCACATTTTTTTTCAGCACATGTAGACCGAGTTAGCGAAAAATAATAATAATGCAACAAATAAGGAGATTATGTTTTATTTATTTTAATCAGGTTTGTTAAAAGTGTGCTTGAATGAGGTTATTTCATCTGCACTACCATCTATTTGCTATAACAATGAAAATATTTGAAAACCAGTTAAAATCAAGTAATGATGCAATCCTTTAAATCTTAACTTTTGAGTGTAGCAGAATTAAATGGATGTAACATTATTACTATGTCACATGTGACATTGCATTAATGTGACAGAAAAAAAAGACTTTATCTATAAATGGAAGTCACTGGTGTTACTGGTGTTACCCATAAGAAAGGTGACACCAGTGACAGTAACACCAGTGACAATTTTCATGAAAAATTAATTTGCCTGTTACCTGCAAGGTAACAAACCACATGTTGTCAATCATGGTATACTAACTAAATTAAGTAGTTTAATCCATTTGTATTCTAGTTTTTTTTACAATTACCTAACAGTAAAGTAGGTCATACCAGTGACTTCAACTAAAAGCTTCATATGAAATCATGAGATAAATGAGAAGATTTCTGATAACTGAAAAGAGCCAGTGGATCTACCATGGGCTTTTCTTCATAGATATTCAGGAAATTGGAAGAAGGAAGTCAAGTGATGTCATCAGTGTGATTTTTATTTAAAAATAAGAGATTTTTGTTTAACGGTAACACCAGTGACACAACTCCAGGGGACCACTACTTTCATTATAAATTTTATAATATTTATTCTGAAGAACATTAACATCTTCTCCTCAATGCATATTTAACCAATAGTACATAGATTGTACATTAGGATACTTTAATATCTCTATTAAGTTCACCACCATTCATTTCAGTTTATAGGCTGCCAGATGAGACCAAACATGACATAGTTACATATTAGAACACACTAGTAAATAAACAGTATGTAGTTGAAAGCATGTCCTGTGAAGCAAATGGTACAGACGTGTCATTGAGGTGCAAACAACTCTGTCTCTCCCGACAGAACCATTCTGTGCCTGGAGTGTCCCAACTGTCCTCAATCAGCATATTGATGAAGCCCTTGTACTAGATAGGCATTAGCATACTGTGATGATGAAAGCCATTGTGCCACATTTAATTCACATGTATAGCTACCTTTAAAAGGCTTTTTGAAGTACTAGGGTAGTAAAGAGTTCTGCCCATATTTGCTCAGCCCTACAAGTGCCCTCAGGGGGCCGCTCTGCCAATCCCGCCATCTCGTGTGTCTCGGGCCGCAGCGGTTCCCATCAAGTGCTTATCCCATCTTCCTCCCGGAAACGTAGCTCTGTCGGGTACCTTTTGGCCTGCTGTACATGAGACCTTTGCAGTGGTGGCTGAAAGCCAAGGGGTATTCCCCGAGGGGAAATCTGCTCTGTATGATCAAAATCATGTGGCGCTGCCTTCATGCCTTAGTCATGTGGAAAAAACCTTGCTTGCTTTCCCAAGGACCTGTGCAGGGGGCTCCTTGTCGTCGCATCACGCTAATGACGGATGCATCCCTCTCAGGTTGGGGGCAATCATGAGTGGTCGCTCAGCTCAAGATCTGTCAAGATCTGTCAAGCTCGTGGCACATTGCCTTGAAATGCTGGCCGTGTTTCAGGCTCTGAAACATTTCCTCCCATACCTAAGGGGCCATCACGTTCTTGATCGCACAGACAACACATCGGTGATCTCTTACATAAACCATCAAGGGGGTATGCGGTTGCGCCCCTTATTCAAGCTGGCACACCAGATACTCCTGTGGGCCCAAGGGAAGCTGATCTCTCTGAGAGCAGAATACATCCCGAGGTATCTAAATCAGGGAGCAAACATCCTATCGAGGCAGGGGCTGAGGCCCTAGGAATTGAGACTCCACCCCGAGGTGGTGGAGCTTCATTGGGAGAATTTCGGCCAAACGGAAGTAGATCTTTTCACATCTCATTGTCCACTGAAGAACAAAAAATCCTATATTTTACGAAGAACTGACAAGAAGGAAGGATATTTAATATAAACAGGTTTTGTCTTGTCGTGAGGATTCTGTCTATGCTATTGAATAAGAAACTTTTGGAATTGTCCGAATGCTTTATATGGCCATTACTGTGGCAATAATTTATTAATGTGGAAATCAGTCACTTAATCACTTGACTTTTATTGAGACAATACTACAAATTGTGAATCAAAGCACCACAGGTCCACAGTCCACATGGCTTACTGAGTTTTAAAACATGCCAAATATATATATATATATATATATAATGCACTGATTAGCAGTAATAAATTCAAGATTTTTTTGCACTGTAAAGGTGGTTAGATGCAATAAAGAAGACCAGTCACAATTAAAAAAGCAAATAGATTTAAGAAAAAAGACCAAATGCAATATAGTCTAACATTACAATGTTGGCATTCCAGCAGTTATAGGCTACATTTCAAATACATTGTTTGGACAAAACAATGCCAATGGCGTTTGCACCAAAATCTGTAATCTAACTTTTGTGCTTATTTATATATTGATTTGTTTATTGTCCAGTTTGATTCATTTGAATAATAATAATATAATTTTTATAAATGATAAAAATATAACATTATTTTTATACATTCAACACTGTAAATGTAATTTAAACTGTGAGGCAAATGTATTCATGGGATACATTAATATACAGAATTAAGAATAGTTTTATTATATTATATTATAAAATTGATTATCTCATTTTAATTTTAGCAGGCACTGTATATGTATGTATGGTCTGTATCTTAAACCGTTTTGCATTTACTACGTTCTGAGTAGGCTATGTTTGGTCTGAAGTAAAAAGGAACCATTTTTGTCAAGAAACTTGCAAAGACAAATGTTCCTGTTAATTGTTTATCCAGATATTTACAGTTTTTCTCGATTCCTTTAACACATTTTTTTTAAAACAGTAAACACAAATCTATAACGTCTCACCCAGTTCCCCAAACATCCTAGTCTGGCTATCACCAGACCAAACTCAATCTTTTAAGATTGAACATTAGTCTGGGGAGTCTGCTCTGTAAATTTTTACTGCACAAGAGGCGTGATCAACGGGCATAGTTCAAATGACTAGGCACGCAATTGGATAGTCCTTCAACCAATCAGACCAACGATCTGGGTGACGTACTTTGCAGAGCGACGCAAACGCTCCAGGCAGGAAACGTGTCAACAAGCGTGTTGGTTTGTAGCATTGGTCAGCTGTTTGCAGAAGCAGCAATGGCATACAGTGATTTTTGCTGGTTGTGCAAAAAAAAAAAAAAAACATGAAAGTGAGTGGTATTTACACCCACTCGAGCGATTTGTTTGCTAAACTAAAGAAGCCATTGAGCATCGTCGAGAGGTTAAAAGGAATTGGACCATAGTCTTACACACTGGTGCAATAAATTCAAAACAACATTTCCAAAACTGGTAAGTTATGTTGCTTGTGGTTCCCCCCCTCACAAACCTTTTCACATGATGAACACAAGGCACAACCAATGGATACATTGGCACATTTTTATATTCCTTAATGTACTGTACAGTACAATACACCAAACAAACAAACAAAAAATACTCTGCCCCAGCATACCGTCTTTGGTCTGGGTCAGGCCAGAGAACCTTGTCAGCATCACAGGCTATGTTGGCCCTAGCCAGGCAGTGGGGGGTAAAATCCACTTGCATGCCTGTTCCCCGCTGGCACGCATCAGCTGAAATATTTGGCAGGCTTCTTCCATTTCATCTCTGTGTCCTAGAAAAATTGAAGTACTGATTACTGTATCTCTAACAAATCCTTTTTACAAAATGGAAGTGTCACAGGTCGGGGTGGGCTCCTAATGACCGGCCGTCACCCCTGACTTGCACACCACCGTGAGGAGTTGCACCTGTAAGGAATATGACTTAGCTCAAATGATTATAGGGAATCAAAATTATGAATCGGGTTGATTCATCTATATTCTTACAATATTAATAAATTATTGAAACTGAAATTTAGACCCATTCGTATACATCAATGTTCAATTACAATGAATTATAATTTAATCATTAATATACCAATAATTGATACTTTCAGATCAATTAATCAGAATAATTTTTAAGGGAAATTAATGTATTAATTAAACAGTTGTTTGTCCCGCAAACTGTTCGTAAAATTAATTCCATCAACTTCTCAACAAAATTATCTCTTTCTTATAATTCGAAGAAAGCTATATTTTCTGGCCATGAAAATTACTTTCTTGTTCTTATAAAATGTAGGTTACTTAACAGTAGCGCATTTGTAAAGCGTAGCTTGATCGTCGTTTCATTGACTTGTAAAATGAACACTTATACAGAGACAATCTAGGATATAATGGGTTTTTAATAATTGGACTAATACTACATCGAACTAAGGAATACAAGTTCTACAATTTACATGAGTATGCATATAACAATACAAACAGTAAAGACAAATACAAGACTAAACAGATAACAGATGAGAGAGGGAGAGGATGAAAGGGAGAAAGTGAAACTAAAGTTCAGGATGAGAGAGATCACCGAGATGATCTCAGCATGGCAAAATCACAGGCAATGTAACCTTGAGAGACAACAAGAAATCAGATTCATCAAATCACAAATCAAAATACTTGCGTATGGTTCTCTTTGTATTTGCTGAAGAAGAGCTCCTTTAAGAGCTGGGCGTGTTTCCTCGTGTCTTCGGGGCGAGCAGACTCGCGCGAAGTTTAAAGGTTCACTGAAACGTGAAGTTGCCAGAAACATGATTCAGAGTTCATTTCCCTTTGTGGAGGGAGAAACGAATATGAAAATAAAACTTAGTAAAGAAAATAAAATGGAGATGAGGACTCCCTAGGAGCCATGGAGCCAGGAATTTCCTCAGACGCAGTGCTCGTGCACGTCCTCAAGGAAGAGGAGCGCGCGCCGCGGGATTTTCAAAAGAGTCTTTTCCTTTGAGTTGAAGTTGTCGGCTGAAGTTCGAAGACGAAAACAAAACTAAAAGACTTAAAGAAAATAAAAGAGAAAACGGAGAATGCTCCCTTAAAGGAATACTCCACCGTCTTTTCATATTAAACTATGTTATTCCCTTAACTAAGACGAGTTGATACATACCTCTCTCGTCTCAGTGCGTGCACTCAATCGCTCTGGCGCGCGGCGAAACTTTGTTCACTCAGTTCATTCAATACGGGCCAAGCAGAGAAGCTACTAAACACCTCCACGTTTTCCCTATTTAAACACAGTTACTCGCGTAGTGTAACTCGACCTAGGACGGTGACACAAAACAAAACGTTGCGCTTTTCTAAGCGTGTAAAATGGATAACTATATTGTATGGCGGAATACCATAGCAAGTGCTTGTAAGCACTTCGTCTTGGCGGAGTAATATCTTCACCAGAGGGAGCGGGGGCCGGTGAGAGGATTTTTCACGAGTGAAAATATCACCCCGCCAAGTCGAAGTGCTCATAAGCACTTGCTATGGTATTCCGCCATACAATATAGTTATCCATTTTACACGCTTAGAAAAGCGCAACGTTTTGTTTTGTGTCACCGTCCTAGGTCGAGTTACACTACGCGAGTAACTGTGTTTAAATAGGGAAAACGTGGAGGTGTTTAGTAGCTTCTCTGCTTGGCCCGTATTGAATGAACTGAGTGAACAAAGTTTCGCCGCGCGCCAGAGCGATTGAGTGCACGCACTGAGACGAGAGAGGTATGTATCAACTCGTCTTAGTTAAGGGAATAACATAGTTTAATATGAAAAGACGGTGGAGTATTCCTTTAAAAGGGAGCCATATGGATCTTCTCGCTGGCGAAGAGGGTTCGTAAAAGTGCTCACTGAAGAACTCTCTGAGTTGGTCTTTTATGGAAAAAGATGGGTTCATGCCTCTGTGCGTACGCCGACCAATAACCTTCAGAGATTTCAGAGCGGGAAAAATTTATTTTGTCTCGTAGACCACGCCCACTCGAATGAGTAATGAGGGATATCAAATTTGAGACGATTTGCTCAAGACATATGCATTGTATAAAACAATGTACATTACTGCATTCTGCTATTGAAATTCGACTCTGTTAGATTGAGAGAATTACAGAGATATGAAACTTGTCATAGGAAGATTGTAGGGACACCAAGTTACATAAGATATGCATAATTACAAACATTTTAGAGTTTTGATTAATACACGATAACATTGCAGATACACAAATTTGATATGGGAAAATCAAATCCTTGTTTATACATTTCTTAAGTGGTTATACATAAATGTAGGATTAACACTTTATTCCTACTCCTCTCCTGGAATCTCAGTTTGCTTGACATTCCGTTAGGGCAATAAAAACAAAGTGGGGGAGAAGCCAATTGCCAGAGAATGTTAGTGAACATTCTCTCATTAAAACACTATTGATTAAAGAATACATTTCGAAACCACACCTCTATTATAAAGCAAACTAATCACACATACATATCGGAAGGTATACATTCAAGAGCCATATTTCTATTTGAAGTTGCACCCAAAGGATCTCTTTGTGTGTGTGTGTGTGTGTGTGTCACATAGAATGTTTCGTTATCTCTCTGTGGTCCAGAGAGGGGAAGGGGGTTTGGAATGCAGAACTTTGCAAAGTTAAGGGAATGTGTTGCCTGATTATCCTCCAAGGTGCAATAAAGTGTCACGAAAGACCATTTGTTGCAGACTAGCTGGAGCCAACACAACTGATTTACCTTCGGGGGTTCAGAGTGGGACAGCAAGAAGGAATGTGCGTTTGTGTTCTGATTCAATGAGCCATGATTCATAGCCAATGTTGCTACACACCGCAGGACACAGCAGACAGGACAACCAAAGGTAAGTGCAAAAGTCTCTTTATTTAATTAAAACATCTCTTTAAAACAATTACTGTAGTAGCTTCGACGTTTGCCTCAACAGGATTCGAATGGAAGAGGTGGATATGCTTCGCAGCTTTAGCGTGTTCTTCACTAGACTCAGGCAGCGAGAAGGGTATGTATACTTCGCAGCTTTAACAGGCTCTTCACTGGACTCAGACGGAGAGGAGGGTACGTATACTTCACAGATTTAGCGGGCTCTGCACTGGACTCAGACGGAGAGGAGAGTACGTATAACTCACAGCTTTTGCAGACTCTTCACTGGACTCAGAGAGACGGGAAGTGCGTATACTTCACAGCTTTAGCAGGCTCTTCACTGGACTCAGAGAATGGAGGTGAGTATACTTCACAGCTTTAGCGTGCTCTTCACTGGACTCAGACGGAGAGTGGAGGTGAGTATACTTCACAGCTTTTAGCGTCTTCTGCAACTGGATTCAAACAGAGAGGGAGATGAGTATTTTCAACCACACCAACGGGCTTTCACAGCTTTTAGCGTCTTCTGCTACTGGATTCAAACAGAGAGGGAGATGAGTATTCTTAACCACATCAACGGGCTTTCACAGCTTTTAGCGTCTTCTGCAACTGAATTCAAACAGAGAGAGAAGTGAGTATTTTGAACCACATCAACGGGCTTTCACAGCTTTTAGCGACTTCTGCAACTGAATTCAAGCAGAGAGAGAAGTATTTTGAACCACATCAACGGGCTTTCACAGCTTTTAGCGTCTTCTGCAACTGAATTCAAACAGAGAGGGAGATGAGTATTCTTAACCACATCAACAGGCTTTCACAGCTTTTATCGTCTTCTGCAACTGAATTCAAACAGAGAGGGAGATGAGTATTCTTAACCACATCAACGGGCTTTCACAGCTTTTAGCATCTTCTGCAACTGAATTCAAACAGAGAGGGAGATGAGTATTCTTAACCACATCAACAGGCTTTCACAGCTTTTAGCATCTTCTGCAACTGAATTCAAACAGAGCGGGAGATGAGTATTCTTAACCACATCAACAGGCTTTCACAGCTTTTAGCGTCTTCTGCTACTGAATTCAAACAGAGAGAGAAGTGAGTATTTTGAACCACATCAACGGGCTTTCACAGCTTTTAGCGTCTTCTGCAACTGAATTCAAACAGAGAGAGAAGTGAGTATTCTTAACCACATCAACGGGCTTTCACAGCTTTTAGCGTCTTCTGCTACTGAATTCAAACAGAGAGGGAGATGAGTATTTCCAACCACACCAACGGGCTTTCACAGCTTTTAGCGTCTTCTGCTACTGAATTCAAACAGAGAGGGAGATGAGTATTCTTAACCACATCAACAGGCTTTCACAGCTTTTAGCGTCTTCTGCTACTGAATTCAAACAGAGAGAGAGATGAGTATTTGTCATATAATACAAAATAAGTAGAGCAGTGTGATTGATTGGTTAACCTTATTTTATTTTGGAAATTGTTATCGATTGATATAGCAATTTCTGCCTTAACTTTCATATTTGTTTGCTGTGGACTAATCTACTATATTGTTTGTGGTGGATTCACTTTTATATTGTTTGTTGTGGTTTTCCTTGTTTGCTGTGATTTTGCTGGACCATTAATGGTACTGTTTTTCCTCCTTCATAAACTGCTACAACAACAAACACTAATTGACACACCTGTAGAACCCCAATCACATCAGCGATCTAATTTGCTAGCTGATCAGATCACTTCCAATAAAAAGGACGTTAGATCTCTTACCGGCAGAGAGAACGCTCTGGACAGATGAACGAGCCGTGTGCTGCAGCGGACTTTTGCTGATCTTCTTTTCCCTCGGTGTTGTTGCTGGCTGGATTTCCTGTGCCTGGTGGAGCCGAATCTCAGACTCTGCAGTGTCAACGCTCACAAAACTCCGACTAAAGGGAATTGGTTATTTTTTTCCCACGCTGATGCGCGTGTGTGTTTTACACATCTGAGTTAAAGGAGGCGTTTTTAGATGTCCATTTCTGCTAAGGTGACAGATCCAGGAGCCGACGGCAGAGCAGCAGACACGATAGCATTGTTGATGAGCCCACTTTAAGTAGGAAAGGAAAGTTGTCATTTTAGTCATCTAAGATTTTAAGTTGCCGGACTACGAGCAAGCTGCCCATTGATTTCACGATCTCTCCACTGACAGACACAGAGCGGCGCCGCGGAAATCCTGGTCCGGGATTTTTCGGGATTGGAATCGGCCGTTTGAGGTCTCGCTGAAACAGACATTCTTTGCCGGCGGCAGGGGAAACACGGAGCTAAATCCGGATTTGACTGGATTTGGGTATTGTTTCACCCTGGGACAGAATATTGGACAATTCATGTTTTTATTGTCTCCCCTGGTTTTTGAGAATGAAATTGTGATTTTGCTGCCCTTTTAAATTTAACTTTTAAATAATAAAATACTATTTTGGTATTTCTTGTGTCTTTCTCCCTGTGTTGGTGTGGCTGGGAATCTAGATTTATTTAGAATTAACAGACTTCCAATCTGTTACATTAGTGGCGTAGTCGGGCAGGGTTCCCTTTCCACACCACACAGTGAAGAATGGCAGATGAAAATGAAGGGCAGCCTGAAGGCCCAGGGTGTAATGTGTCACAAGGAACTGGGGCCAGACTAGAAAATGTTCCATTTAGTCAGCCTGTGATAAATGCAATGATGATGCCTTGGTTTATGGGGGTCCCATGGATCCCAAGGTTTAATGGTGACTCAAGTAAAATGAGTTTTTCTGAATGGAGTGGGCAGGTACAGGCTATGCTGAGGGCACAAGGGTTAAATGAGGAACAGAAAATTGACTTTATATATGGGGCACTTGAGGGTGAGGCAAAAAGAGAGATGAGGCTACTGAATCCAGGAAGACGCTTAACAAGTGTAGACCTGCTGAGTGAGTTAAAGAGGCTGTATGGGCGTGTAACACCAGTAGCCCAGATCCGGGCACAATTTTTTAAATGTCATCAACAGGAAGAGGAAACTGTTTCTGCTTTCATTCTCCGTCTCCGGGAATTATTCTCCACATGGAGGGAGCAGGAACCAGCGGGCTCTGCCCAGGATGAGATGACTATTAGGGACCAGCTTGTCCTGGGTTTGAGGCCTGGTGTGGTGCAACAGGAACTCCAAAGGCAGGTGCGTAGAAAACCTACATTGTCCTTCACTGAGATGTGTAATGAAGTGAGAGCATTAGAAGCTGAGTTGAAGATGGAGCCTGTCTGTGCCTCACGTATCTTTGTGCCACAGACAAACCAATCCATGGTCGCACCAAGCTTAGAGGAGTGGAGGGAGACAGTGAGAGCCGAACTCAGAAAATAAATTACAGACCAACTTTCTGTTATTAAAGAAACCTTAACTGACGAGATTAAACGCCAACTTTTTCCTCAGACTTGGGTGCATAGAGATCCGCCTTTATCCCCTAGGGGGGCTGTTCAGGAAGGCCGCTATACTGCCTCCCCCAGGCGTCACCAGGCTTTGGAATGGGATGACCGGGGCAAACCAATCTGCAGACGCTGTGGGAAGGCTGGTCACATTCAGAGGTACTGTCAACAGGGGAGGCGGCAGTTAAACTAACAGCCCCAACCACTGAGAGCCAGGTGGTTGGGGAGGGGGACCAGGGAAACCATACTGACAAACCATCCCTGGTGGGGACGTGTCCAGGAGTTGAAGTTGTTGTTGCAGGAGTGAAATTGCCCTGCTTGCTTGATACAGGCTCACAGGTTACATTGTTCAGTGAAACTTTCTTCCAGAAATGGCTGAGCGGAGAGCAGAAGCGAAGCCCACAAGATCTGCACTGGCTTTCTCTAAAAGCAGCTAATGGACTACAGATCCCATATACTGGTTACGCCATCTTGGATTTTTTAGTGGGAGGAGTTACCGTGCCAGGTAAAGGGGCTATCATTGTAAAGGATGAGTGCCTGAGTGCTGAAAGGGGTATTCTAGGGATGAATGTCATTTCACATTGTTGGAAAGAGATGTTTCAGGGAGTACACCCTGGCCTGACTGTCTTCGGTGCAACTATGTCACGTGAAGCAAAGGGGGAATGGGAGCGTGCTTTTGCTGTCTGTCAAAAGGTTTCACAGGCTGAATCATCCGATGGACAGATTGGAGTGGCAAGGTTAACCCGCCAAGACCCAGTTTATTTGCCTCCGAACAGTGAGATGGTACTGTGGACACACCTCTATGGTGCAAAAGCTGGGTCAGATCTTTGTGTTTTGGTGGAGAGCCCAGAAAGAGATGACGAGTGGCAGGTGGCCCGGACTGTTACTACTGTGGTGAAAGGACGCCTCCCTATAAGGGTGCGCAACCTTAATCCCTACCCCATATTGATACCTCAACGCCGCCCCCTTGCTAATGTTTTCCAGGTTGACCCAAGGCAGATTCGAGGGGAAAAGGACCTTGTTTTGAAGACTTTAGATCCAGGTGTGGTGGAAGTGGATGTGCAGACTAACCACATCAGCACAAAAGATCAGCATCCAGTCAACCTGCTGAAAGGTGATGGCTTAACAACAGACCAACAACAGAAGATGGACTCACTGTTACAGCGATGGAGAGACATCTTTGCAGTAGGTGATGAGGACTTTGGCCAGACCAGTGCAGTCCTCCACTCCATACCTACAGGTTCTGCACCACCCATCAGGGAGCGCTACAGGCCAGTTCCACCAAGCCTTTACCCTGAATTGAGGGAACTTCTGCAAAACATGCTGGATAATGATGTCATAAGGGAAAGCTCCAGCCCTTGGGCAGCACCAATTGTCCTTGTGAAAAAGAAGGATGGATCCTGGCGCTTTTGCGTGGACTACAGGAAGCTGAACGCCCTAACCCACAAAGATGCCTATCCCTTGCCAAGGATAGAAGAATCCCTCACCAGCCTCAAGCAAGCTGCTTGGTATTCTACCCTTGACCTGGCCAGTGGATATTGGCAAGTAGATGTGGACCCGAAGGATCGAGAGAAGACTGCATTCACCACACCCCTGGGCTTGTACGAGTTCCAGAGGATGCCCTTTGGCCTCTGTAATGCACCTGCAACATTTCAACGCCTGATGCAGCGGTGCCTGGGTGGGCAGGTCCATGACTCTCTCCTGATCTACTTGGATGATGTTGTTGTATACTCCCCAGACTTTGACACCCATATCAGTCACCTGGAGCAGGTTTTTGAGAAGCTGGCAGCCCATGGCTTAAAGTTGCAGCCCCATAAATGCAGCCTGTTCCAGAGAAAAGTCACCTACCTCGGCCATGTCATCTCTGGTGAGGGAATATCCACAGATCCCGAAAAGACAGTTGTCGTTGAGAACTGGCCCATCCCATTTACCATTAAGCAGGTACGCCTTCATTCCTTGGGTTTGTGGGGTACTACAGACGATTTGTAAAAGGTTTTTCTAAAATAGCTGCACCCCTGAATGCTCTCCTAGAAGGTTCTGCTAGTATGAGGAAAGGAAATGCCTCCATCAACTGGACCACAGATTGCCAGATGGCATTTGATTCTCTGAAGACTGCCCTGGTGAGTGCCCCAATCTTGGCATATGCAGACTTCTCAAAACCTTTCCATCTTTATACGGACGCCAGCCTGGGAGGTCTGGGGGCTGTGTTGGCACAGCTACAGGATGGTAGAGAGAGAGTTATAGCTTATGCCAGCAGAAGCCTTAACCCCACCGAGAGGAATGACCAAAACTACAGTTCATTTAAATTTAAAGACTATTTGTGGGGCAATAAATTCCTGGCCTTTACGGATAATAACCCTCTGGTCCACCTGAATACGGCACACTTGGGGGCCACAGAACAGCGGTGGGCAGCGCAGCTGGCGAATTTTGACTTTGAACTTAAATATCGCCCTGGCGCTTCCAATCGTAATGCTGATGTCTTGTCCAGGTTACCACAAGAAACAGGATTCAACCGACAGGTCCAAGTGGAGACAGCAGTGGTGGAGTCAGAGGCTAGCATAGAAGCCAAAGACCATTGGAGGGATTGGCAGGAGAAAGACCAGATGGTGGCCCAAATGAAGGGTTGGGTGGTTGGAAATTGTTTTCCAGGAGCCGAGGAGAGGAAAGCGTGCCTACCTGCAACGAAACGCCTCTTAAGGGAATGGAGTCGGTTACACATCCAGGAGGGTGTGTTAAAGCGGAGGGCCCAAGAGCGTCATACAGGGTTGAGCCTCTATCAAATCGTGGTTCCCAAAGACAAGACTTATAAGTTGTGGGAGAAGTATCACAACGCCTCAGGCCATATGGGGATAGCCAAGGTCGAGGGCTTGTTGAGAAAAACCTTCTTTTGGCCCGGGATGGGTGCTGACTTGCAAGACTGGGCATCCAAATGTTCAATTTGCACTCAACAGAAAAGAGGACCAGAGGTAAGGGCACCCTTGGTGCCTATTCTTACATCATACCCTTTGGAAACCGTTTCAATTGACTATTTGTCTCTTGGTAGGCATGGTGACACTTATCCTTATCTGTTGGTAATAACTGACCTTTTCTCTAAGTACGGATGGGCTGTCCCCACAAAAGACCAGACAGCAGCCACTACGACACGTGCCCTTTGGCGCTATCTTATCCAGCCATGGGGGTGTCCAGAAAGAATCCTCTCAGATCAAGGAGCAGCCTTTGAGTCAACTATGGTGGCACAGCTGTGCAGTCTGTATGGGTGTGCCAAAGTTCGAACTACACCCTACTGGCCCCAAGGAAATGGGGCCTGCGAAAGGTTTAACAAGACTGTTCTGTCTCTTTTAGGAACATTGAGTTCAGAAGACCAAGTGCGGTGGCCAGATCATTTGCCGACTCTCCTGCAGATGTATAACAACACCCCTCATGAGACCACTGGACTGACCCCACACTTTGTTATGTTTGGCCGACACGCCCGCCTGCCAGTAGAAACGGCTGTTGGGGCGCCACCATTGACCCAAAGACAAGACTTGGAGGGTTGGGTTCACCAACACAACCAGACCCTACAGAGAGTCTACAGACAGGTGGCAGCAAAAACCAGAGAAAGCAGAATGCGGGACAAGGCCAGGTATGATCAGAAAACAAAGAAACTCCCCTTGTTGCCCGGAGAGCGGGTGCTCCTGCGCAACTTCCGCCGTAGAGAACAAGGGAAGTTGGCACCGCACTGGCAGCCCCAACTCTATGTGGTTATTGACCAACTACGCCCAGGCCTGCCAGTTTTTCAGATAAAGCCTGAAGGAAAAGAAGGCCCCATCAGGACAATTCATCGGAATCACTTAAGGCCTTGCCTTTTCAACCCTCCTGAAGAGCCTCAACAAGCCCCAGAGACTGAAACGGTGAACCCCAATCTGTTGAATGCCTTGTATCCTGGGCCTTTGACGTTACCTCTGAACTTTGTGCCCATAGCCTGTGCCCCTCCTGCAGTTTCAGTGGACAATGACCCAGTAGCCCCTATTGTGAGACCTGAGCCAGAAGATGGATCACCCCTGCGTAGGTCCCAGAGACAAAATAGGGGTAGGCCTCCAGACAGGTATGGACACTAAGACTTTGTCGGGACGACAACTGTTAAGGGGGGGAGGAGTGTCATATAATACAAAATAAGTAGAGCAGTGTGATTGATTGGTTAACCTTATTTTATTTTGGAAATTGTTATCGATTGATATAGCAATTTCTGCCTTAACTTTCATATTTGTTTGCTGTGGACTAATCTACTATATTGTTTGTGGTGGATTCACTTTTATATTGTTTGTTGTGGTTTTCCTTGTTTGCTGTGATTTTGCTGGACCATTAATGGTACTGTTTTTCCTCCTTCATAAACTGCTACAACAACAAACACTAATTGACACACCTGTAGAACCCCAATCACATCAGCGATCTAATTTGCTAGCTGATCAGATCACTTCCAATGAAAAGGACGTTAGATCTCTTACCGGCAGAGAGAACGCTCTGGACAGATGAACGAGCCGTGTGCTGCAGCGGACTTTTGCTGATCTTCTTTTCCCTCGGTGTTGTTGCTGGCTGGATTTCCTGTGCCTGGTGGAGCCGAATCTCAGACTCTGCAGTGTCAACGCTCACAAAACTCCGACTAAAGGGAAGTGGTTATTTTTTTCCCACGCTGATGCGCGTGTGTGTTTTACACATCTGAGTTAAAGGAGGCGTTTTTAGATGTCCATTTCTGCTAAGGTGACAGATCCAGGAGCCGACGGCAGAGCAGCAGACACGATAGCATTGTTGATGAGCCCACTTTAAGTAGGAAAGGAAAGTTGTCATTTTAGTCATCTAAGATTTTAAGTTGCCGGACTACGAGCAAGCTGCCCATTGATTTCACGATCTCTCCACTGACAGACGCAGAGCGGCGCCGCGGAAATCCTGGTCCGGGATTTTTCGGGATTGGAATCGGCCGTTTGAGGTCTCGCTGAAACAGACATTCTTTGCCGGCGGCAGGGGAAACACGGAGCTAAATCCGGATTTGACTGGATTTGGGTATTGTTTCACCCTGGG
This sequence comes from Squalius cephalus, assembly GCF_949319135.1. Classification (NCBI taxonomy): domain Eukaryota; kingdom Metazoa; phylum Chordata; class Actinopteri; order Cypriniformes; family Leuciscidae; genus Squalius; species Squalius cephalus. The sequence goes on from NC_137132.1 coordinate 25,758,300, forward strand.
ACAGAATATTGGACAATTCATGTTTTTATTGTCTCCCCTGGTTTTTGAGAATGAAATTGTGATTTTGCTGCCCTTTTAAATTTAACTTTTAAATAATAAAACTGGATTCAAACAGAGAGGGAGATGAGTATTTTCAACCACACCAACGGGCTTTCACAGCTTTTAGCGTCTTCTGCTACTGGATTCAAACAGAGAGGGAGATGAGTATTCTTAACCACATCAACGGGCTTTCACAGCTTTTAGCGTCTTCTGCAACTGAATTCAAACAGAGAGAGAAGTGAGTATTTTGAACCACATCAACGGGCTTTCACAGCTTTTAGCGACTTCTGCAACTGAATTCAAGCAGAGAGAGAAGTATTTTGAACCACATCAACGGGCTTTCACAGCTTTTAGCGTCTTCTGCAACTGAATTCAAACAGAGAGAGAAGTGAGTATTTTGAACCACATCAACGGGCTTTCACAGCTTTTAGCGTCTTCTGCAACTGAATTTAAACAGAGAGAGAAGTGAGTATTTTGAACCACATCAACGGGCTTTCACAGCTTTTAGCGTCTTCTGCAACTGAATTCAAACAGAGAGGGAGATGAGTATTTCCAACCACACCAACGTGCTTTCACAGCTTTTAGCCTCTTCTGCTACTGAATTCAAACAGAGAGGTAGATGAGTATTCTTAACCACATCAACAGGCTTTCACAGCTTTTAGCGTCTTCTGCAACTGAATTCAAACAGAGAGAGAAGTGAGTATTTTGAACCACATCAATGGGCTTTCACAGCTTTTAGCGTCTTCTGCAACTGAATTCAAACAGAGAGGGAGATGAGTATTTCCAACCACACCAACGGGCTTTCACAGCTTTTAGCGTCTTCTGCTACTGAATTCAAACAGAGAGAGAAGTGAGTATTCTTAACCACATCAACGGGCTTTCACAGCTTTTAGCATCTTCTGCAACTGAATTCAAACAGAGAGAGAAGTGAGTATTTTGAACCACATCAACGGGCTTTCACAGCTTTTAGCGTCTTCTGCATGTTGACTAGAACCACCAATGCCTTCCGCAATTCACTCCCACACTCGTGCTTCACTGCAACCCACACAAGCAATCACACGTGAATATCTATATATAAAACACTGCAAATCTCACAACTCACAGAGAAAGCGCAGGCATGAGGTCTCGTCCACCACTCGCTGATGTTAAGCTAGATGGAAAGCAGCTGTGAGGCGCAAATCACTCGATGCAGTTACTGGTTCTCCAAGAGAAGTTTCAATCATCATACGATTCCATACAATTCACAGGGACGTCAATTGTTCCATAATCCAGTTAGAGTTCGACACTTATCTCACTTAAGGTGCTGACTTCGCTTTAGCTTCTCCCTTTCTCCTTCAGCCCGTCCTTCCCCTTGCCCGGGTCCAAATCTCTCTCCTCTTCTTTCACCGAATAACTCGAACCCACTCATGAACTCAATCCCAATGCCTTTTTATACTCCCCTACTACCGCACGCGCCCCAATCACCGCTCTGTTCTTCTTGCTCCCACACCTGATTGCAATTCCAGTCGTCAATCCCGTCATTCGCCCATACACCCGGAACCGGCAGCCTCATCGGCCCCCCGCCGGAAGCGCTCCCCGTGGGAAACTCGGGCTCTATTTCAAGTTCCTCCCTGTTCGAAATCCGTCACCCGTGACAGAAGCATTCAGAAAACTCTATCTGTATGTGAAGCAATTTGATGCATTTCTTTTTACAGTTTTTCTCGATTGCTTAAACACTATAACCAGGCTTTTGAACTAAAATTTCAAAACCATAATGCCATTTATCAAAAAGCACACCCATTTCACTAAACTATAAACACTATTCCCTGTTTTGACACATGAGTCAAATTTGTTGAACTGTCACTGCAAAACTCAACACACAAATCCCTTCATTTCTCATGACCATGTTGTCATTTAGAAAGCACTAGCATTCAATATTGTTCACTCAAGTCAGCACAGCTTCAGCTCAGTTAGCACACAAATACCCAGGTGGAAACACTAAGAGTCAAAATTTAACACACATCAATCAGGTCCTTCAATAGATAGATAAAAGGGCCCAAATCAGTTTATTGAGTTTTTGAACAATGGATCCAGAAAGACATGAAGGAAGAGATCGAGGAGGGATAAGGAGGAGGAGGAGGATGAAGGGCAAAGGCAAGAAGACAAGCAGTCTCAGATGAAATTCAAACCACTCTAGTTGTTGCCCATGTCTTAGTCAGTGGTATGACTATGAGGGAGGCTGGGCTACGAGTAAGGCCAAATTTTAGTCGCTTTACCGTCGCCTCGAGAACCTTCAGGGAGGTGTGGTGACAAACAAAATTCTATCACTGAATAAAAGACAAACATTTCCAATAGTCTTTGATGAGGTGTATTTTCTTGCAAGAAAAGGCCAGCAGTCGTACAGTCACACAGAGTGACACAGAGTGACACAGAGTGGGACAGTGAAGGGAGGGCATCCTTTCTCCTTTATAGTCTTGACTCCCAGAATGTTATCTTTCTAGGCAAATGATGGTATTTCAACCATACGTGAAACATTCTTAGACGTGTTCATCATATTGTCTCCTTGAGTGGAGGCCTCCTGTCACATAACAACACTCTTTACCATTCCAATACAATTCCATATTAGAATAAGGTTTGTGTGTGCTCTTTTACTGTCATATGACGGTCACACACATCTTACTGTAAGTAAATAAAAAAAGAAATTAGAGGAGAGAGTAAAAAAATATATTATTTTTTTTTGTTTGTGTGTGTGTGTTGTACTGTGTAGTACATGAATGAATAAAAATGTGCCAATGTATCCATTGGTTGTCTTTTGTGTTCATCATGTGAAAAGGTTTGTGAGGGGGGGAACCACAAGCAACATAACTGACCAGTTTTGGAAATGTTGTTTTGAATTTATTGCACCAGTGTGTTAGACTATGTTGTAGTGTGTGTGATTTTGAGGGCTTGTGTGTCCTGTCTGAGGGCAAAGTTTGTTTTTTCAGCAAGAGTGAATGGTTTTGAGTGTAGAGCTTCATTTTGACCTGAAAATAGGATGTTTGGGGAATTGGGTGAGACGTTATGGATTTGTGTTTACAGTTTTGAGAATACGAGGCATAGTTTCAAGAAATGTGTTTAAGCAATCGAGAAAAACTGTATTACAGTGGTACAGGGCAACAGCTACAGTACATGTATGTGTTATAACAGCACAGTGTACTGCACTCAACAGTTACAGTAGAGAGCAGTCTGAAGTACTTCTGCCTGTTTTTCTCCCTGAAGGTTCTTATGATCGAGACGACGGTTAAGTGACTCAAGTTTGGCTGTACTCGTTGCCCAGCCTCCCTCATAGTCATACCATGGACAAAGACATGCTTGTCTCTTTGGCCTTGCCCTTCCCCTTCACCTTCCTCATCATCTTCCTCCACTCCCTACTGCTCTTCCTCCTCCTCCACCTCCTACTTTTCCTCTTCCTTCACCTCTTCTTCTATTCCCATCTATTTGTTGACAGTTCAACAAATCTGACTCATGTGTCAAAACAGGGGAATAGTGTTTATAGTTTAGGGAAATGAGTGTCCATTTTGATAAATGGTTTTATGGTTTTGAAATTTTAGTTCAAAAGCCTGGTTATAGTTTTTAAGCAATCAAGAAAAACTGTTATGCTATTACAAAGGTGGGAAGAGCCAGGATATTATTTTAATATAACTTTTGTGATCAGTGGAAAGAAGAAAGTCATATATACCTGATGGCTTGAGGGTGAGTAAATCATGGGATAATTTAAATTTTTTGGGTGAACTAACCTTTTGGTAAGGCATGCATTTCAGCTATTTATACTGTTAGGGGTTAACAGTTTAGGACCCAAGGACCAGATGTTTGAAAGAAGATCCGGAGGCAGAATTATAATAAATTGAAGAAAAGTTTTACTGAAGATAGTTTGCAGTTTCATCAGCAGAAGTCAGCTTCAAGACTCACACAGGAGTTCGTAGGCCGCCCCGCTTACAGTTACAAAGATCACAGCAGTTATACCCTTCACCAATGTCTAAGCAACGTCATTGCTTACAGGTTGAATGATTCAATCTCATTGGCTAAGAAATAGATAAACATAGTAATTTTCCACACATATACAGATAGACTGAAGCATATCTACATAGATTACGACACTCAGACCCTGAAGTTAGACACTTTCTGACCTTCCTGGTTGGAGATTTGGGTTACTGGGCGCCAGCATGTCCCGAACAACAACTCTGTAACCAAGAAGACTAACACACACACACCGACACACAGCTTTTCCAAGGTTGGATTTTGCCAGGCTCTAACTATAAACAGGAGTCTCGTCTCAAAACATCAAGATAACAAGTTCTTTCTCTCAGGATAGGACACTTTAGTCTAAATGGAAAATATAGGCTTTAACTGAGAAATGGTCCCTTAAACTATAGACTTCAGTGACCCCTATATGTTTTAACACATTGAAGACCTTTCTCAAACACAAAACATGTCCCTATTTCATTTCTGGAAGCCGGGATAAAAAAGCAAGCTGCATTCAGATATCAAATACTGACATTAAAGAATACATGAAAAGAACATTTGAGTAACCACACTGGTAACTTCTATAACAAAGTAAAATCTAAAATCTAATTACATATACACTGAAGCAGCAGTGGATTCCAATCCACCCCCTTCAATACATTTATGACGCAACAAATCTATATTTTTTGTTGACACATCAGCTTCCATCATCCATCCTCAAAAAACAACAACAACACAGAACACTATTTTGTTTACACTGCATCTTTATACGTTAAATTAGCATATTATTTTATTTTTGTAATTTGATATATGTAAATATTTGATTCTATGTTTCATTTAAACTTCAAGTGTTGAAGATTGGGTCATTTCCATTCCTGTTCCACCCTGAGAATGAGATATGCATTTGGATTGGGAATGTTTTGAGAGGAGAGACATTTGTTCCTCTGCGAATGCACTCTCGAACACCAATACTAAAGAGTGCTTGAGCTTTTTCTGAAAATCTTCTCACATGAATATGTACAAGAAGGGATTCAGGCAGCTGTTCAAATAGACAAGATTGACTGTGAAGGGCCCTATCTGGTCATAAACCTCCTTGAAGCTGGTCAGCGATGGGTTTGTCGCATTCATCTCATGCAACCACACTTCAAGTAATTTGTGAACATAAAAGGGAAGCCAGCAGAAGAAGAAGGCCAGGATAACTGCCAGGATAATACGGAAGGGTTTTAGTTAATTGTTTTTCCAGAGGCGCTTAACTCTGATCGCTACATACGAAGCAGAGATTATGATGAACGGGAGGAACCCCACCACAAAACAGTACACTACCTGCCTCTTGTGATTCTAGTTCCTGAATTTCACGAATGCACAGTGTTTGTTGTGCAGAGAGGGAAATTGTTTTCCGAGAGATGACTAAAGGTAGGCTGCAAGCGACTGATGCTAACCAAATAAGCAGGTAAATTATATTTGCTCTCAGGACAGTTTGTTTGGTCCAGGACCACACCACCAGCCAGGTGGACAGGCAGCGCTCCAGACTGATCGTTTATAGTTAAACCATGGTAACTACAAATTAACCATGGTTTTGCTACACTCGCCATAGTTTAACCATTTGTTGTAAAACTGTGGTTATACAAATGGTACTCAATCTGCCAAAACAAATAATAATCCGGCATCAAGGAAGAAAATGTGAGAAAAGAAACTTTATAAGAAAAACAAAAATACAAAGTGCAAATGAATAAAACATATAATGCAGAAACTGTTAAACATGCTAAACATTTAAACTTAAGTGAAAAGGCAAATAATCGTACCTGTTGTCTCGGTAAATAAACGTAAGAGTCGTTTTGCTTCAGAAGGCATTTATTAACCCACAAAGCTGTGAAGAGGCAGGATATTTTTTAATATCACTTCGCTTGTGTTCGATTGAAAGAAGATGACCATACACCTATGGCTTGAGGGTGAGTAAGTTATGGGATAATTTTCATTTTTGGGTGAACTATTCCTTTAATAAGCTATCTATGTCACAGCGGCTATGTAAAAACAGCAACAATTCCACTAACACAGATAATTTGATCACATTGGTATTAAACCAATATGAATTACAGTTTTTCTCGATTGCTTAGGTAAAACATTTCTTGAAATTGTGCCTCCTTTTCTTGAAGCTCTAAACACAAATCCATAACGTCTCACCCAGTTCCCCAAACATCCTATTTTCAGGTCAAAATTAATCTCTCCACTCAAAAAACATTCAATCTTGCTGAAAAAAACAAACTTTGCCCTCAGACATCACACACAAGCCCTCAAAAACACACACACACTACAACATAGTCTTACACACTGGTGATATCAATTCAAAACAATACTACAAAAATACGCGATTTATGTTGCTTGTGGTTCTCTCCCTCAAAAATCTTTTCACATGTTAAACACAACAATTTACACACAAACATAAAAAAAACCTGTCTTTGGTCTTGGACAGGCCAGAGAATCTCGTCAGCATTACAGGCTAAATTGGCCAAAGCCAGGCAGTGGGGGTAAAATCCACATTTCATCCAAGACTGCTTGTCTCCTTGCCCTTGCCCTTAGTTGTCCTCTTCCTCGTCCTCTTCCTTCACTCCCTACTGCTCTTCCTTCTCCTCCTCCACTTCTTCCACCTTATACTCTTCCTCTTCCTCCTCCACCTCATACTCTTCACCTTTCTTCACTTCTTCCTCCTCCACCTCAAACTCTTCCTCTTCTTTCACCACTTTCTCCACCCCCTACTACTCTTCATCCTCCTCCTCCTCCTCCTCCTCCTCCTTCTCTCCAGTGTCCTCGACCTCTTCCTTCATGTCTTTCTGGATCCATTGTTCCAAAACTGAATGAACTGACTCGGGCCATTTTATCTATTGAAGGTTCTGATTTGTGTGTGTTAAATTTTGTGTTTCCACTTGGGTAATATGTGCTAACTGAGCTGCAGCTGCACTTACAGTAAGAATACTTGACTTACACTGACAGAAAGGTCTAATTATATTAGTAACAATTTACAATACGGGTGCACTAATCTGCATTAATTCATGCGTAACTAATGCACAGATAATGATGTGTTAATGTGTGACTCATGAAGAACTAAACCATTAATTAATGATTACTGCATCAGTAACTAATAAAGATTCTAAATGATTAATAGATTAAGTAATATATGAATTGTTATTAAATAAATGTGCCATAATGTATTATTTCCTTAATAACTTATTTTATTAACTAATAGTGTAAATGAATGCGTTAATTACCACAGTTGGTCAAAGCAATGTACTTCAACTTCCAGTTGTCTGCTTTAATTAATCATTAATTAATGATATGCAAATGCATCATTATGTTATGGCTTTACTTGTTGAGGCACATGACTATTAACTAATTGTTAAGTAATATGCCATTTTGGTTTTGACATCCACACTAAGCCATGGATTTCAATTTCAAGTGATGAGCATTGAGCCATGGATTTCAATTTCAAGTAATGAGCATTGAGCAGATGACAGCCTGTTGATCGCGTGAATGAAGATCTTATCATTGCAACGCAGTTTCTGCACTCTCACTAATGCTTTCACCAATGCAAACATGAGGTAAGTACAGTAAGAGCTTCGTTGTGCAGTGTAACAGCATCATTGATTTCATAACGAGTTTTGGCAAGTGTCCAGATAAACTCGCGCTGTTTGATTGACAGCTTGGCCGATTGGAAAGGGATTGTTCTTTGATCGCTTTCTGTATATATATTAATCACAGTTTAAGTAAGATTATTTTCATCCTAACTAAGAGAAACGACGTGAAGTTGATCGTTTAGTCACTGACTTGATTTACTGATGCATAAACAGTATTGAACGACTTTGAGAGAAAGATTATCTGTCTGAACTTGAACAATTACACATCAGAAATTCACATAACCCACTGGTTCTTCAGAGGCTCGGATGAAGGAACTAAAAACATACTTTTGTGTTCATTTGTACATCCAAACACTGAGCAACTGCCATGCTTCGCTCGTTTGCAAGCCATGATGTCTCTCGTGGATAAACCAATATCGCGCTCGCGCAGCTCATTTTCTTATAGGTGGGCCAAATTCTTTTTGCGGGCAAAGAAGAGAAAGGGAGGTAACCTTTCCCCTTATGACGACATAAGGGGAAGATTTCTAGATTCGCTCGTTTGAGCTTTCATTTTCTCAAAAATACCCAAGGCTTGGTTTACACCCATAAAAACGTCTAGCCACTGGGGGACCATAGGCAGGCTAGGGAAACTCATATTAAGGTTAAAAAAAACTCATAAAGTGAAATTTTCATGCAATGGGACCTTTAAAAAGTTTATTTTCATTACACTGTAAAGAGATCGTACAGTAGATGAAAAGCACTATAAAGGAAAAGTTGAAATACCAAAGAACTGAACATGAACATGGAATTGCAATACAATACAGTATACTGTCAATTACAGTACAGTAAATAAACAAATTCAGCATCCTTTGCCAAATTGCATTGCAGGACTGATGATGACCATATTTGCCATATAACAGTTTCTTAGTCTTTTGACTAAGACTTTCTCTCCCTCCCCTAGGCAGTCGTCTCTCAGTTCTACCAGAAAGACTCGTAATCCAAGGGCATGGAATCTGCATTTCCTGCCTGATGACTAAGGCAGGGGTGCAGCCGATCCCCTGGGAGGTATGGGAAGGGACCATCCTGGTGGTGGTGGGGAGGATGGAGGGGAAGGAACCATCTTGGTGAAAAAAAGCGAGTATAACTTGCCCTTGTATAACTTGGAGGAGACGTACACTTGTATAACTGTAGTAGATCTATAGCACAGTCATAGGGACGATGCGGAGGAAGAGAAACAGCCCGGGACTTACTAAACACTTCCTCCAGGTCGAGGTACTCCTACTGTTTAACAAATTCACCTGCGATCCAATACGATCCATGCGAGCCCTGCTGTTGGACATAAACTCACTTAGATTGGACTCACTCGCTGAATCCATTGATGGTCAGATCGTTCTGTCAGGATCAATGAAAGAGGATTCAGTAGAGAGTGTGAAAACAACAGTATTTATTTAAGAAGACAATAAGAGTAGATGACGTGGGTCAGATGAATAGAGGTGCCCGGCAACAGTCTCTCTTGGCAGCGCTCGGACGCAAATGGGCAACACAATCCTCCGTGAAAGTCAAGGAAGAGCGACCAGGAAGACAGATACTGTAATCCAGACACGAAACGCAGTAACCACAAAGAGAGCCAGGACCAGGACAAGAACACTGGGAACTCCAAACAATCTGACAAACACAAGGCGGATGGCAAGGACATTAAATAGCAGAGCTGATAAGCCGCAGCTGGCGCTGATGATCTGATCAGCGGCAATCAGCAGCCACAACCCCCCCCCCCCCCCCCCAACACACACACACACACACAGGGAGAGAGAATAATTCATGAACCGTGACAGAGACCAATCCAACTGTACATAATATAAGTCAGTTCAGAGTGCCAAAATTGACTCAAAATGTTGCACTGAATTAGGGGTGGGAGATATCTCGATATTTACGATATATCGAGATATTTTTTAAACTCGATATGGATTTTGACATATCGTATATATCGATGTATTGTTTATATTTAATTCTGATTTCGCCACTTTGCTTGTTTGCCTTCTCTGTGCTGTGCTCGCCCCCGCCCTCCTCCACCTCCTTGCTTTTGTTCCCCCTCCCCTCGCGTGTTGTCTCATTCAACCAAGTCCCCCGAGTCCGGTCAGGCACATCAATCTTTCCCCGCCCAGCGAGTGCTTGAAGTGCGTCAGAAACAGCGCGCGCGCGATCAGTTGTTGTTGGTAATTTTTTGTGTAACGTCGCCTCTCGCCGCATTGCTTTTGTTTGAGGGCGCTTAACACACTCACAATTAACATGCTCCCCTGTAGAAACGGGCCTGGCAGCTCGCGCCAGGTCTAGACACGGTGAAAGTTTCCTGATTGTGACGGATGGCCGAATTTACATGACACATTATAAATTAGCATTAGCCTACCTATTCTGCTATAGATACAGTGCCAAAAAGAAGAGGATAAAGGTGGATAAAGACAGAGGTAAAGCGATGTAATGAATGAACAGTTTATCTAATTGCATAGTAGTAAGATACTGTAATTTAATGGCAGTTATTTTTACCTTAAACTTTATGCTAGCAGTTGTTCTGAGTTCTCCAGAGGCCCCAGACAGTGTGATTTTGTAACAATCATGTCAATTTTTAGATGCATTAGTATCACTTTTTTTTTTAAATTAATGTTTTACTCTACAGTTGTGCAGTTTTTGGGGGATATATGGCATTTTTTTATTTATTTGCCAAAATTAGTAATGATATTTCTATACAGGTTTATTTAAAATAGTGCAATATGTATTATTTCTTCCTTTAATTTACAGTTAAATTATTATTTTTGTATACAGGGATTTTTTTTTTTTTTTTTAAATGTCGCAGAAACACTTTGTTCCTAAATGAACTGCCTTCCTATTTGCACTTAAAAAAAAAAGACTTTGTGGTATTTGGCATATTTGTTTTTGCAGTAGTTTTTGGGGGGTTATTTTTCCTGTAAAGATATCGAGATATATATCGTATATCGAGATATAGCAAAATATATCGAGATATATTTTTTGCTCCATATCGCCCAGCCCTACACTGAATGCTGATAACATAATACAAGAGGGAGAGGAGGAGGTGGTGGTGAACAAGGAGGAAGAGGATGAGGACGAGGAAGAGCAAGGTATGGAGAATGTTGTCAAGGCTGGATCTGGCTGCAGGGTTTTTCCCTTTGCCTGCAGAGATGACATTGCCTGTGATGTGGACAAAGTCCTCCAGCCGGTCCCAACATGAAGACGTGATGCTGAAGCAGAATCAATCTCTCCTTGATTCTGCAGTTGCACATCTCTTCTGAGTGACTGTAACATGCTTTTCATTTAGAGTTTTTTACTGTAAACTTTTTGGCTTATTTTTGGTCACTGTATTTTCACAGTATGCAAGTGCAAGTATACAGACATTCAATACTATATAATATTCAGTACAATACTATACTTGCAGTGCATACATTATTTAAAATGGTTTTGAGGCAATTGTTTGATTTTTCCAGAGTCGTCAGAGGTTCTCTGAATGTGGTTTGAAAATTTGGTTTTGTGTTTAAGGTTTTGAGAAAGTGAGTGATGGTTTCAAGAAATGTGTTTTAGATATTCAGAAAAACTGTAAATACTTTTTCACATAGTTTTACTGTCTTATAGATATGTTCTATAAAGAAAACAGATATGTTCCTAATTCTGAGTATCTACATTTCTGTGTAGGCTAGTCCACTGGTAGAGTACTTGGGAACTTACTTAAAATCTACTTTACTTTTCCCCTGCCATTGACTGAAATTTCAGGCTATCAGTGTTTTCACTGTTATACGATAGGGGCACTATTACACATCTTCTAAAAGAGTACAGAATCTCTGGATCAAAACACAGGTGAAGAAGAAACAATTAATAGTAGATTGAAATGTCGACCCAGGATGAGTAGGACTGTGAAGCTTTGGGGGTGTTGATGGACTCGATCTACTGCATCTATTTTGATCATTGTTCTGAATCCCCTCTGAACAAAGTCTTTGACAAAAATGCAATTTTCTCTGCTTTTTGTTTAAAGTGTTGACTTTTTTATTTATTTATTAAACTTACCCACATTCAAGTGTTGATAAAAAATGATGCATGTGTCACGGATCTCTGAGGGAAGACTCAAATGAAGAATGAGTGTAATGGGGTTTATTGACAAAACAGCAGACGAGACAAGATAGTAAGGAAGAGGGGGTGATAACAGTCCAAACAGTAGGCAAGGAACAGGGCACGATGACAGGTAAGCAGGAAGAGCAATTGCTCACTCTAAAATTGGCTGGGTTAAAAACAACCCAATTGGCAACCCAGTGCTGGGTAAATATTGGACAGAACACATGCTGGGTTAAATTAACCCAGTGACATTTTAACCCAGCAGGCTGGGTTGTCTAGAAACCCAAGATGTAGTAATTTTTTTTACCATTAATGGATTTGCTATTCTGGGTTATTTTTGCTGGGTTATTTTTATTTTTCTTATAATTTCACCTGTGCTTTACTGTAAAACTTTGAATTAAGAAACAATGAAGAACATGTTTAGACTTAAAATAATTTTAATGCTTGTCAACTGACATTCACAAATGTGTTAAAATTGGCAACAATGACAACAAACTGCACATTAAATTTAAATGCAAAAATCATTTAGTGCTGACATCAAAGTAGTTCAATATTGTCAGTTTTAATAAATAAATAAAGATTAGTTCTAAAACTATTACATGTTTAACGGTTTAAATACAGTGACATTGACAATTATATTTTAAATTCAGCAAATGCAAAATCATTTAAAAATACATCAAGTATTAAATAGTCAAATACAATTAAAGAAAGAAAGAAGATTAGTTCTGAACAATGACATTTATACGTTTAACTATTACATGTGTAACGGTCTAAATACGCAGTGAAATCAACAGACAATTCATTTTAAAGTCAGCGAATGCAAAATCATTTTTAAAATATGCAAAAATGTACACAAGTATAGTTAAATAAAGTCAAATACAGTTAAGAAAGAAAGAAAATTAGTTTTGAACAATGTAATTTATACCATTTAATTCTTAGGAAATTAAAGTGATATTCACAGATGTGCAAAATTGTAGGCCTATTTTACAGTATGTACACAGTGAAATTTACTTTTTTTTGACTCCGAAGAAGAAGACGACTCTTAGACACGGGTTATGTAGACTCTGCCCGGTTTAGAAACTCCACCATGTTCGTTCCGACCTATAAAAGAAAATAAACACAAAAATACAGATTGTTTTCATTATTCAGTTGAAGTCAGTTCAGTGTTGATTCAATTCAGTTCAATAACTGTGTGAAGTTTATCATGAAATGGAGTTTATCATGATTTCAACAATCAATATTTTTATTTGGCGAAAAGCCATATAATAAGTGGTATGCTTTACATTATGTCTTGTTTGATCTTGTTTTTTTGTCTAGGATCAAAGTTGCTTAACAGGAATTGTTTTGAGGTAATGTACATCCAGTCAGTTCTCTTACGAGAGGTCTCTCGTATTGCGTAAGGTTAGCTTACGCATCGGGAAAGTCTTCTTTCTTCAAGATCTGAAGCCAAAAAATTATCCTTAATTTTGTATACATTGTCAACGCAGTGCAGCAGCCGACAGACCTAGGCAGGCTGTATAAGCGTGCTCATTGGCTGCTCGGCGGCAACTGCTTAAGCCTATCGGTGAGCGCTCTGAACGCGGCAACCAATGAGGGCGCTTCGCGCCCTCCGCACCCTTCTAACCGTCAGAATGGGTGTGGCCAGCGTGTATATATTCAGCGCTCATAGGCTAAAATTCTGATTTTCTTGTCTTCAGCGACGCTCTTCGCATCGCTGGATCTTGAGAGCCGCCGCCGTTGAAACCAGCGACCAGCAAGCTTAGGACAGCGCCTGAGGAAGCCGGCCGTCTTCGCCGCCTTCAGCCATCCGTGCCTGCTACGCTATCCGGCGACATATCCTTTACATTATTACTGTTTCTGTGTGTACTCTAAAAGAGCACGAGGCGTTTTTGTAAAAACGCCTCGTTTTTGCGGCTCGTGCCGCGCCCCGCTCAGCAACGGAGACCGCCACCTCTCTGCGCTCTCCGCCTGGGCCGCGGGCACGCCGCCACCGCACTCTCCGAGTGCGAAGAGCTTTCAATGTCGACCCTGCGGGCTCGACTTGAAGCTTTCGACCAAGCTGTCGCTCCGCCTGTCCCTGCCGGGCCGCGCAATAAGAAGCGCCGCTCGCAGCGACCACCGGAGACTGTTGTGACTGAGGAGCTCGCCGGAACCTCTCCCTCTCTCTCTCTCTCGCCCTCTCCCTCCCGGCCGCTCAACCGCCGGCTCTGCCCGCGCCGCCGCCGCGTCAGGAGATGAGGCGAATGTGATAGATACCCGTACTCTCCCTCTGTTCGAGCCGTGCAACTACGCCGCTCACAAGGGATGGCAGAAGCGGACGGTCTCGGAGCGAGTTTCCTCTCCCTCTCTTCGAGCCGCGCAAACTGAGCCGCTCACGAGGGATGGCAGGAGCGGACGGTCTCGGAGCGAGTTTCCTCTCCCTCTGTTCGAGCCGCGCAAACTGCGCCGCTCACAAGGGATGGCAGGAGCGGACGGTCTTGGAGCTCTCTTTACGTTACAAGAAAGCTACTCCGTCCTCGCGCGTCACTCACCGGTGAAAGGGGAACAGAGTGTTTTCGTCCCGCCGTGGCCTGGACTATAACCTCCATTCTCACACATTTCTCAGTCCCCTCTTAAGTTCAGGCGACTGGAATTGTTACTATTGCAGTATACGAGCCTGTTATAAATACACGCTCGCCTGCAAGCAAACGCCGTCACAAGACATGATGACGCTAACCGAGTACTAATGTATTCTCCCCTGTGGCTCAGTGGCGGAATCCTAGACTGTCAAGCTAGAGACCTGGGTTCGGTCCCCGCTCTCGCGGCAGTTAAAGTTTATGCTGTTCGCTTCTCCGAGCTCGCGGCCAGTTTTTCTTACATACAGAAAACAAGCCCGCTCTCTCCCTCGTTGGGCCGCGCAGATTGCGCCGTTCAAGGGATGACAAAGCGGACGGTCACGAGCAGCGTTCAGCGTGCGCGCCTCACTCGCCGGCGAAAAGAGAAGAGAGTGTGTTAGTCTCGCTACGGCTGGACAACCGCCAATCCTCACACATTTCTCAGTCCCCTCTTAAGTTCAGGCGACTGGAAATATTACTATTGCAGTAAACGAGCCTGTTTTAAACACACGCACGCCTGCAAACAAACGCCGACGCGACACATGAGGTCGCTTTTTATATGCTCGCGCTAACTGAAAGCTTATGTGTTTTCCCCTGTGGCTCAGTGGCAGAATCATACGCTTTCATGCGAGAGATCCGCGTTCGATCCCAGCTCTCGGGGAAAATAAAAATTTATGCTGCTTGCTTCTCCGAGCTCGCGGCCAGTCTTTCTTACTTACAGAAAGCGAACCCGCCTCTCGCACCACACCTTCTCAGGGTGCTCGAGTATTTTTGAGCGTCTAAACACGAGAGAAGAAAAGACGGTTAAATCCCGCAGCCCTGCGGCTGGACCACCGTCGAAGCTTAACGCTCTGTCAGTCCCCGTTGCCACGGCTACTGCAGCTGTTTACCCCGCAGTCTACGAGCCGGTATCTACCCGCTCGGCCTGCGCGCATCCGCCGTTCTCACGGCAACCCAGAAAAATTTCAAAAGAGCATATGTCTGGTTGCACGGCTGACGCCGTATGTGTTTCTAGTACAGTGAATGTGCCCAAGTTCTGTGCTCACCCCTGTACACAAGCACTATACATCCCGTGTCTCTCACAGAGCCCACTCTCATGAAGCAGGCAGAAGCCGCTTTAGTGTTAAAAGTAGGTCACGTGTCCACTTCTCCATGCCCACACCTACTCACTGCCCGCTCTGTCACACGGCCTCGCACGACCGGTCATGTTTTAAATGTAAGTCCTGTGCCCGCCCTCGAGCGCTCACACATACTAACTACATTTTCGCCCCGACGCCGACATCGCGCGTCGCGCCTCACACTATATGTTCCCCGTCCAAAGCCACCGGGACACTGTGTGTAAAACGGCCAGCTATCGCTACGTGCGATCCGCCGTATCTAACCACCAAGAGCGCGCGCGCCGCGCCCGCCCCTGAATGTAAGTCCTGTGCCCGCCCTCGAGCGCTCACACATACTAACGAACATTTCGCCCCCAACGCCGCCATTGCGCGTCGCGCCTCACACTTTATGTTCCCCGTCTAAAGCCACCGGGACACTGTGTGTAAAACGGCCAGCTATCGCTGCGTGCGATCCGCCGTATCTAAGCACCAAGAGCGCGCGCGCTGCGCCCGCCCCTCCGTTTCGAGCTCTCGAGCCCGCGATGCGCGGCGGTCGGAGCCCGGAGGCCATTCTGCCCCTGGCTGCACACGCAAAAGCGTGGGAAACTATTCCAGGCCCATCAGAACGGGTGCTAAGCACAGTAAAACAAGGCTATACTCTGCAGTTCGCTCGCCGCCCTCCGCGCTTTCAAGCGCGTATCGAGACCAGAGTGAATGGGGAAGTAGCACATCTACTTCGAGCAGAAATAGCTACACTTCTGTGCAAAAGGGCTATAGAACCGGTTTCCCCTTCCATGAGCGAGTCGGGCTTTTACAGCCGTTATTTCCTCGTTCCCAAGAAGGACGGAGCTCTCAGACCAATTTTGGATCTGAGACGTTTGAACAAGGCTCTTATGAGAAGACCGTTCAAAATGCTCACAACCAGACAAATTCTCGCGCAAATTCGCCCGAGGGACTGGTTTATATCTCTCGATCTAAAAGACGCGTGCTTTTCAGATCCTGATAATACCCCGTCACAGGCCATTCTTGAGATTCGCCTTCGACGGTCAGGTATATCAGTACACGGCCCGCCTGTCGACACAGCGCGCGCGTTGCATTCGACGCCTGGCCGCGTCCCTCCGGCCGGGCAGCACCGTACCTCTCAAAACATTTCAGAGGTTACTAGGTTGTATGGCCTCAGCCGCAGCAGTGCTTCGGCTGGGTCTTTTACGAATGCGCCCGCTACAACGCTGGCTGAATGCCCGAGTGCCTCACAGAGCATGGGCTTCCGGCGGTATCCGCATCAGAGTGACTCAGAGCTGCGTTTCAGCTCTGAAGCCCTGGTTAGCGGCCGACTGGTACCAGCAGGGTGTGACAATGGGAGCTATCTCACACCGCAAAGTTATCTCGACGGACGCTTCCACCTCAGGCTGGGGCGCTCTGTTCGAGGGCAAACCGGCTTTTGGCCTGTGGTCAGACCGGGAAAAATGCCTCCACATAAACTGTTTGGAGATGATAGCGGTCGAGAACGCCCTCAGGCGCTTCCTCCCATTCATACGGGATCACCATGTGCTAGTCCGCTCGGACAACACGTCCGTGGTATCCTATGTGAACCGACAGGGCGGTGTCAGATCCAGGAATCTGTGCAGGCTGACAGGACGCCTTCTCGTGTGGGCTTACCGCTCGCTGCGCTCGCTGAGAGCCGCGCACGTGCCGGGCCACCTGAATGTCGGTCCAGACAGACTGTCCAGGGACAATATTCCCCCGGGAGAATGGTCTCTGCACCCCCAGACAGTCCAGTTTCTCTGGCGCCTATTCGGCAGAGCGGAAATCGACCTCTTTGTGTCGAAAGACAATGCTCAATGCCCGAAGTTTTATTCGAAGAGCGAGGACGCGCTGTCCCAGACATGGCCCAGCCTCCCGCTGTATGCTTTTCCTCCGATCTCCCTGTTGCCACAGGTCATTTCGAGGATCAGAGAAATGCACCACTCAGTGCTGCTTATAGCCCCGCGATGGGAAAACCAAACTTGGTACCCAGAGCTAGTGAGGCTGTCGCACTCACCCCCATGGCCGATCCCGGTGAGAAAGGATCTCCTCTCCCAAGCCGGTGGATCGATCTGGCATCCCCATCCAGAGCGCTGGTCGCTGCATGCATGGGTGATCAACGGATACCCGTTGACCTGTCAGAAGGGGTCGTGAACACGATCACACAGTCGAGAGCCCCCTCCACGAGACGGATCTACGCGTCTAAATGGTCGGTGTTTTCTAAATGGTGCGCTACTAAAAACTTGGATCCGCGCGCATGCGGGGTCCCGCGGGTGCTCTCCTTCTTACAAGAGCTGTTGGAAAAGGGCAGATCCCCTTCCACGCTCAAAGTATATGTGGCCGCTATTGCAGCGTTCGCTGAGACGACGCGCGGCCGGGCAATGGGAAGGAATGAGCTCATTATCCGCTTCCTCAGAGGAGCTAGACGGATGAATCCCCCGCGGCCCCCCTCGGTTCCCTCGTGGGATCTGTCCTTGGTCCTAGCGGCCCTAGAGGCTTTTCCCTTTGAACCGCTTGAATCCGCGGATCTAAAGTATCTGTCGCTTAAAACCGTTTTTCTGATAGCTCTGTCTTCAGTCAAACGAGTGGGTGATTTGCACGCGCTATCTGTTAGCCCTGCATGTCTTGAGTTCGGGCCGAATGACTCGAAAGTCATTCTCAGACCGAGACACGGTTACATCCCCAAAGCGATTGGAACCCCGTTTAGGGCACAAGTTATGTCCCTCTCGGCTCTGCCAGCATCCGACAGTGGGGACAGTGATAACCTCCTATGCCCTGTCCGGGCGCTGAGAGTTTACATCACGCGCTCCGCCGCTTTCAGGCGTTCAGAGCAGCTCTTTGTTTCCTTCGGCGGACGCACCAAGGGTCTTGCCGCCTCGAAACAGAGCTTGTCCAGGTGGATAGTGGACGCGATAGCAGCAGCTTATGCCTCCAGACACCTGCAGTGCCCTCTGGGCATCAGAGCCCACTCCACTAGAGGCATGGCCTCGTCGTGGGCCTGGTCCAGCGGAATTTCTTATCACGGTATTTGTATGGCGGCGGGCTGGGCCTCCCCATCAACATTCGTGAGGTTTTTTAACCTGGAAGTTCCTGCCCTACAGGCAAAAATACTGTCAGCATAAGTGACATGTATGCTCTGCCCATTTCTCGTGTGCAGACTACGTTCATATGCTGGCGCTATTCTGGTACTATACTCAGGGTGAAGTGTTTGACTCAGACCGGCTGATCCGCTCTGTTTCCTATTTCCCGTTACGCGCTGTTGTCGGTGCTGGCCCGCGCTGCTGGCCGCCCGTATTATTCTCTGTCGCGCGGGAATTTTTCCCTTCATGTGAGACCGACTATGTCGTTTTTCTCCTACCCTTATGAGTGCTTATGTACTGTATGGGCTCGCTCTGCCGGCCCTACTGTTTGTACTGTTATATGTTTATAGACCGGCCGCGCCGCTCTATTTCATATGCTGCATGAAGTGCCTGTACTGCGCTGGCCCGTCTCTCCGACCGGCCACATTTCCCAGCAGAGTGTTTTCCCCGGTTTCCCTGGGATTCATGGGCTGGATGCTCGGCGCACACGGCGTTGACAAAGGGTTCCCGATGCGTAAGCTAACCTTACGCAATACGAGAGACCTCTCGTAAGAGAACGTACTCGGTTACTAATGTAACCTCGGTTCTCTCTAGAAGAGGGAACGAGTATTGCGTAACCTGCCGTGTCGCGCCACGAGCTTTTGCGCTTCAGACTGCGAAAACCAGAATTTTAGCCTATGAGCGCTGAATATATACACGCTGGCCACACCCATTCTGACGGTTAGAAGGGTGCGGAGGGCGCGAAGCGCCCTCATTGGTTGCCGCGTTCAGAGCGCTCACCGATAGGCTTAAGCAGTTGCCGCCGAGCAGCCAATGAGCACGCTAATACAGCCTGCCTAGGTCTGTCGGCTGCTGCACTGCGTTGACAATGTATACAAAATTAAGGATAATTTTTTGGCTTCAGATCTCGAAGAAAGAAGACTTTCCCGATGCGTAAGCTAACCTTACGCAATACTCGTTCCCTCTTCTAGAGAGAACCGAGGTTACATTAGTAACCGAGTACGTTTTCATCACAAAATAAACTCCTTCAGGGTGATACGAGATCCCTCCACTTTGTGTTGATTACCCTGTTGAAGTTTATTCTGCAATATCAACTGGCTGGATGTACCCCTTGCATAATGCACAGGCAGTTCCAGTAAGGTTACAATGCAATTTAAATAGCAGTTATGCGGTTTTATACTCACTAGTTGAAGATCAATGAAAGACTTTCTAGCTTCGTCAATAGATGGCCGATTTACCTTCTGACCAATACACTGTGGCAGGAAGAAGAAGGGGAAGGACCAAAAGAGCAAAATCACCTCTATTCTCTGCAGAAAAGAGACATAACATCTCAGAATCAGGACCAGCTACAACAAATATACTAAAGTTTGTGCAATAAGCTACAGACATAAAAAATAAATATGCAATAATGATACAAAATACCTTGCCTTTTATGTTGTATTGAAGATTTAAAACAACAAACATCACCTTGTGGAATATTTTCCAAAGACTGATTCAATTTTTCTAAATTAATTGCAATCCTTAAAATTCTGTTACATAAAATAGGCTATCTCCCTTTGGAGTGACTGATTTTTGTAACCTTACAGATCTTTTTTATGCAAACAGCAACATAACACACTAACTAAAGTTGAAAAAAATAAAAAGAATAGTAGGGCCATACTATAATAGGTTTGAATAGTAGGTTCATTAAAAAATGAACATGTACTGATATTTATCCAAATGAATCGACATTGAATCAAGATCGGAATCGAACCACAAGCTTATAAATTGCTAAATTCAGAAGTTGGCAGCCTACCTATATTTAAGCACGGATCAAATTTATATGCGTTAAGTTCCGCGAGGTTGAGTTGATTATCACAGGCAGTCAATTATAGATGTAAAAGCAGCAAAAGTGTATAATAAACATGAACTTACCGTTAAACTTGTCGATAAGACTGGGTAACTGCCACTCGAAGAGAAGAGTTCATATCCATATGGTTTTCTAACTAGGAAAAAAAACGAAATTTTAAATTACATCACTTACCAAAAACGAATTTATGTAGCCTATGTAAAAAATACTTTTTGTACCACACCAAATCACCTCACTGGTCCAACCCACGGCACTGATGCACGCACGCACTTTGAAAGTGTTCGCGGTGCTGATAAGTCGATTCATTTCCGGGAATCATTTTGTTTCAAACTTGGAAGTGTGAACCGGTTTATTGAACCGGATGGTAGTTTCTTTTATACGGTCCCACGACATTTACGTAGGCTACTTTTTATGTCTTTTACATGTCGGTAAGGACAATTGCAGGCGTTTTACCTAAGAGCAGCGAGTCATATTACTCAATTGTTTTGTTTTGAGTGACTCGACTCACTTTGTTCAATTCGCTTGTCAGTGACAGATGGTGACAGAAACGACTCTTTCCTCTGTTTTCACAGATATTCACATATTTCATAGTTCCGTGTGATACAGAATCATTAACTGTATTAATCTGTCGTCTCACATTAAAATGACTATGCGAGTCAATATCTGATTCTGAGGTAATAACTGTTTGTCGTAGCCTACAAGTTGCATCACCAATTTTAGTCTGACTATATAAGTTTAAGAATTATTGGTGCGAAAAAAGTTATAATTGTGCTAATTCAAACTAATTATTAATAAAGAATAAAATAAAACATTATATAAACTTACCTTAAAACAGTTGCACCCAACTGCTTTGCCCCTTTGTCCTCTCAAAATGACAGCTTGGGAGCGAATTTAAACATCTCCAAGGCGGGAAGCTCGTGAAACAACCCAGCGTTGCGACCCAGCAGGTTTAACCCAAAAACTGGAAAATTAAAACTACCCAAAGGTGTTTAAAATGTGATAAAATAACCCAACAAAATTACCCAACAGACTTGACCCAGCATTCTGGGTTAAAAAACAACCCAGCATTTTTTAGAGTGCTGTAACTAGCTCAAGATAACGGTAGGCTGGAAAGCAGTTCTGGCAGGGCAGAGCAAGACCAGAGGATACCAGCGATGGCCAGGCAGGAACTCCAAGTACAACAGCCAATGCACTTTGCTACATCTCAGGCTCTGCACCAGGCTCGCTGCTAGGCAAGGAGTGTAAGCGGCCAGGGAAGCTCTGCTTCCTGGACAGGACAGAAACTAGAAACACAGGGAAAAGATAAGACAGGAACGAAGGCAGAAAGAATGCACAGCAAGCTAAGTAACTTGTACAAATAACACTAAAGAATTTAGCAACAAGAAAAGTACTAGGTAGTACAGAAGTACACAGAGGTATGACGTTCGGCATCAAGGCTTCGAAAAAAAACGAAACATCTCACATTGAAACAGTGTATCGGAGCTTGATTCGTTTTGCCATGACCACGTGATCTGTGACATCCAAAGCTTCTTTTCCACACATGGGGTGCTTCTCAATTCTTATTTGTGCATCCTTGTTGCCTTTCCTCACTTCCTTTCCTCATGTCTCAGCTCCAGCCCTGTAGGATGTGAGGGAAACCTGCAAGGAAAAAAAGGAGGATGAAGGAATCGAGCGAAAGCTTTTTTTATACATTGGAAAACTTGATCACTCGAGCGTCACTTCACTGCGTCATCAGCTGCGCTCAAAGGATCTGCCCTTATGTTGTTTTTAGTGAGGTTATTTAAGAAATGAATAATAAATAATAATAAAGCAAGATACCTTGTTGAAATATGAGAGATGTATGGTTTATTTAAACTGCAAAGGTAAAGTATAAATTAAAATTGTGACCGATGTGAAGGGGGAGGAGAATTTATACGTGTGTCACGCTTAGTCGATAAAACTCTTCCGCCTGGGGTACACCTGTGCATCCTCGCTTATGACTCCTCAGGAATCCTTCTCACTCAATCCTTGCCTCCTCGCAGAGCAATTAGAGAATTGAGATGTCCTTCAGGATGGCTGAGCTCGATTGGTTTCCGGGTCATAGGATGGAGGACGGAGGAGCGAGGAAACGAGTAGGGATATTGAGAAGCACAGTCACGTCACATGACTGCTTCGTATTCAGATTGAAAAATAGCGCGAACCCCTTGAGCAGGTTTCGAGTGTCATGCCCTTTGGTAGTGGTAAATAAAAAAAGAAATAGACTTAGCCCTCACGCTGTTGATCAAGTACTGTTCCTTAATAAAAAATCTTTAATTTCTTAAATTACCCACAAAATAAAATATCAGCTCCCGAGTTCACAAGCACTTTCACTACCCAGTTCTCAAGCACTTCACCATTCCACAATTTTCTTTTATTTTGATTATATATATGAGACTTGCCTATGAACTCGTAAGATTAGGACTGAGGCTAAAGTTTATGTGAATAAGGCTGCATTTGTTGATCAACGCAGATTAAAAAGAATTGCTTCTGTACAAGTTAATTTGTCCCATTTATTATTTTTTTTTAAATTAATTAATTCATACAATTGTTTGTTCATACATTGTGTAAGAACTACATCAACACAAACACATGAATTATGATGATTCATTTTATTGCTTTGTGGTTTACAGAGCACAAAGTGATGTATTAGATGAAACAATCAAAAAAATTGATGGGTCTTCTGTGACAGAAAGACAGCTTTTCCACCTTTTGACCACAAGATGTTGTTAGTGTGCAACATGATGAAAAGCTTCCAGTAATGAACCATTTTAAGATACAGTGAGGGGAAAGCCCCGGTGCTTCACAAAGCTTCATTTCACCATCACTACACAAAGGCATAATGTTTAACAAATCTGCAAAACATGAGGGAAAGAGCATACATTATAAAGGGAGCAGAAAACACGATACTCAGACGAGAAACAGGTGAACACACTCACACAAAAGAGGAGCTGAGAACATGAGGAAAGGGTGAGCACACTCAGACAAGGAACAGGTGAGAGCACACTCATACAAAGGAAAACTAATCAATGACTAAACAAGAGGGTGTGTGGAAACAAGGAGGCAGGAACACAGGAGCACATGGCCAACACAAAGAAAGACAGAGCCATGTGTTCAAGCACAACACAAAGGCACATTAAATAAAGACAAGACTGACAGAAACATCAGAGGAGAAAATGTTTTTAATGGTAGTTAATGGAAGTGCAGTTAAAGATATGTTTCAAGTATAAACAATTAATACCTAAGGAACATTTTATAGGTATGCTTAAAGTGCAAAAATAATATATGAATAGTAAACTATAAGTATGATGTTATGTTCATTTAAATAAAACTTACAAGTATCCTTGAGTATAAAACTACTAAACTAGTTGTTACTGAGAGTATTCTTCAAAGTGTACTTTCATAAACTAAAAAAAGTAGGTAACACTTTATTTTACAGTGTCCTTGTTACATATGTTACATGTACTTACCATAGTAATAACAGTCAATTATGCATAATTACATGCAACTAACCTTCAACCAAATCCTAATCCTACCTTAACCCTATAGTAAGTACATGTAGTTGCTTAATATTACTCAGTACTTAAATATATAATTACACAGTAACAATGACACCTTAAAATAAAGTAGCTAGTACAAATGAAAAACGTAGTTGTGAAATAGTTGTGCACCTACAATTTACTACTGTTACACTTGTAGTGCACTTAAACGTATACTTTTTATATACTAAAAGTGGGCAAATTTACTCCCAAGCAGTATTGAAATAGGACACTTATTGAGTTATTACACTTACAAGTTTACTACTAGTATATTGACATTACTATACTTAGCCTACTACATAAAGTATACTTAAACATATACTTGAACATTACTTAAAGGGATAGTTCGGCCAAAAATGATATTAAACCGATGATTTACTCACCCTCAAGCCGTTCGAGATGCATATGTCAATCAATTTTCAGACAAACACATTTTCAGTTATTTTAGAAAATGTCTTAGATCTTTCAGTGGTTATAATGTCAAGTTATGGGGTCCACCTCCTTCAAGTCCCAAAAATGTGCATGCATCCTTCACAAAAGTAATCCATCCGGCTCCAGGGGGATAAACGAAGGCCTTCTGAGGGTAATCCGTGCGATTTTGTCGTAAAAATTATAGTTGTAAAATTATAATTATAAATGAAAATAACTGGCTTCCGGCAACGGTCGACGCGCGTTCACGGGAGATGGATGCCGGCGTATGACGTAGGACGTAGCGTAGGAAGCGTCGTGACGTAGAACGAACGCGACAGCGCAGCCAGAGAGCAGAGCAAAACAAAACTCCACTCAGGATTTCCGCAATTTAAAAAACGTGTATTTAAAATAAAATGTCGGAGGATTTTGATATTAGAGAAGAGGATATTGAGTTTTTGGCCCAGCCCTATCTGTTTGAACCGGAGTACAGCGATGAAGAACTCAGGAATATGGAGGAGGCTGCATTGGCACAACTAACAGCCTCTAATAGACAGAGAGTCCGGGAGACATGGTGGTGGGGGGAAGGCAATGTATGTCCCAGATGTTGATGGACCTGTCCTACTTGGAATTGATTCTGGACTTTTAAGCATCAATTTGAATCCTGCCACAATTCCTTCATTCTCTTCTTTGCCGATATGTTTGACTGGAGTTTACTGTGGAACACCTTCAAAAAATGCTGATGCACCCAGGACATCTGTCTCCTGATCCTTTTGTGTTGCTGTGTAACAGAGACTTGATTGAGTAGCAACAACAGGATCCACTTGTGTTTCCTACAACAATGGATCATACATGATTACATTTTAAAAGAAAAATTAAATATTTATATAACAAAAAAGTGTGTCCATGACATTTTAACGTCATGTCTTATCTAAAAACGTTAATTAAAACTTAACTCTGTATTCGTTAAAAATTAGGAAATAAAATATTTTAAATCAATATTTAATGTCCCTTAACTTACTTATGATGTAATGTACAAACAGACGATTGTTATCGTGAAATAAGCCCATAAAGTGTGATACAAGACTGTATGGACTTATATAACAACCTGCTGCAAATACATTATCCCTTACATGTAGCATCACAATCAATACACAATACAATACACCCTACAGTACAGAGTACTCAATACATATCGGATTTTGCTGGAAAAGCAGCACAGGTACAGGGCTACTACAGGCACGGCTGACGATTTCAGAAGTCGTTTTGTATTTCCCATCTTTGCCTCGTAATCTTCTGGGCTGAAATGTTCACTGCACATCCGATATCGCAAGAGTTTTTACTTTGGTGTATTTATATCCCAACCAATAGCGAGCAGCCATAACTGCAATCGCTCTGAATCATGTACTGGGAATCTGTGAAATGCTACTGGTGCATCTTCTTTTGACGCCCGCGCGCGTAACCTTACAGTTTTAAATAAGTTTAAGCATCCAGGGTAGATGCAGGCCTGAACCATTTTAAGCCTAATAAAAAATCTTAAGTATAGCTAAATCAAATAACTCTTCACGGAAATCCTGAGTGGAGTTTTGTTTTGCTCTGCTCTCTGGCTGCGCTGTCGCGTTCGTTCTACGTCACGACGCTTCCTACGCTACGTCCTACGTCATACGCCGGCATCCATCTCCCGTGAACGCGCGTCGACCGTTGCCGGAAGCCAGTTATTTTCATTTATAAAGTTTTAAATATGTATATTTTTACGACAAAACCGCACGGATTACCCTCAGAAGGCCTTATTACTTCGTTGGATTACTTTTGTGAAGGATGCATGCACATTTTTGGGACTTGAAGGAGGTGGAACCCATAACTTGACATTATAACCACTGAAAGATCTAAGACATTTTCTAAAATAACTGAAAATGTGTTCGTCTGAAAAATGATTGACATATGCATCTCGAACGGCTTGAGGGTGAGTAAATCATCGGTTTAATATAATTTTTGGCCGAACTATCCCTTTAAGTATACTTATACACACACACACACACACACACACACACACACACACACACACACACACACACAATAAATAAGTTGAAATAGGCCTAACTAAATCAGAAAATTATTGTTACTGTGTAGTCATTAATATTTGATTTAATGTTGCCTTTAATTGTTATATAAAAAAAATAAAGTTTATTGAAATAGTTATTTCTACATGGGATTTATTCAAACAATCTGCAAAGCAAAGACAATAAGCCTAGATTTCAGTATGTAGATAAACCCATGGAAATTAGATACAAATACCATCATTGTGCAGGCAAGGGAAGAGGAGCAGAGGATCTCCATTGCAGCAGATTTAGTTTATTTAGAAAAAAAAGAAAAAAAAAGAAAAAAAGAAAAAAAAGAAGGCAATCCAGGGGGCATGAATCAACATAACAGCTCCACAAACATAAAACGACAGTGTAAGACCAAGAGAAGTACCAAAATGAAGGCTTACATACATGGCTAAATGAGGAACCAAACAAGACTCAGGTGAAAACAAACAAGTAACCAATGAGTAACTATAGAAACCAACTAACAACAAAACAAAGGGGAAAGGAACAGGAAGACCGGAAGGAAACATGGGAACCCAAGGAAAAACAACATAAGAGTCCATATAAAGAACATACAGAAATCATACAAATACACAATACAATGACCAATTTCTGGTTAATCTGGTATATACATATTTGAAACTATATAAACTATAATCACTGGCTTCCAACGAAGGTCATACACGTGTTCACGAGAGAGTTAGGCGTATTCTAAACTAAGCTTACGCTATGCCTACGTCATACGTAAGGGATAATCTACATCCAGCCGGTGGTTCTCTCAAAATAACCCCTGACAGGGTGATTTGGACCCCAATGCGAAGCAGAGGCTGGATTTCTCTTGTAATATGGTTCTGGTTCCTGAATGTAATGAATGCACAGCGTTTGTTGTGCAGAAGGGGAAATCGTTTTCTGAGAGATGACTAAAGGCAGGCTGCAAGCAACTGACGCTAACCAAATAAGCAGGCAAATGATCCTTGCTTTCAGGACAGTTCGTTTGGTCCGGGACCACACCACCAACCAGGCGGACAGGCAGCGGTCCAGACTGATCGCTGTCAGCAGGAAGCAGGCAAACATATTCAACAAGGTGTTCAAGAAGCACATAAATTTACCAAAAGGCCAGTCGAACTCACGGTATTCGTGAATTATATTAATTAACGCCTGAATTTATAAAGCTGTATATAAAAAAAAAAATTCTGTGTGTTTTTGACTTTAAGTAGATGGTAAATAATGTTGAGATTATCAATTTCACTTTTGCACAACAAATAAATAGAAATTTTGGTATGTTGCAAATTTGCGACAGTGGGCATTTAGGGTAATTTTTTACAAAATGGAAAAATTTATAAAACACATTTTCCCATCTCAGGAATGTAGATTTTATTCATGGCACAAAGTAGTTAGAACTTATAAACTTTATACTTATAAACTTTGACAAATTAATGAATCTTGACAACAGCAAGAAACAAAACACTCTCCTACTCCCTAACATTGACAGTAGTTTTTATACATTCCATGTTACACTCTGTTTAACTCTTTCCTTGTTTCTCCAGTGCATACATTATATATTCTTATAGTGTTATATCCTAACATGCTATTTTTTGTGAAAAAAAAATACAGCATTATTATAATATGTAGCCATTAGCCCAATCCAGCCGTTATGGACCAATGTCGCAAATTTGCTACAAACAGAAATCTACAAAGTACGTAAAAAATATTCGTCACATGAAGTCTATATGAATAACATAGCTATAGAAGCAATCAATAAGCTGGTACATATTTTTATCTTAGCACAACTTAACTCATTTTGGGAAATTTCTCCACATTTGCGCACTTGATATGCGGATTTTGCAAAACAAAATATTAGCTTCGGTGACCCGGATGTAGTTCCCACTCCGACCGCTCCTACGAGAAACCAGTGCGTGCAAAATGTTCCTAGGTATGTATCGAATGTGCACAAACAGGCATTGGGGGAAAACAGGAAAACAAACTCGCCTGCAGTCTGAATGGAAGGGGTTTGTTGCAAATTCGCGACAGTGGGCGTTAAGGGGTTAAAGATCAGGAAAAATGAAAATAAGAAGTCTGCTACTGCCAGGTTCAGAAACCAGATGGTATTGACAGTGCTTTTCATTTTGAGGCCTGTGATGAAGATGACCAGTCCATTGCCAACAACACCAAGCACAAATATTATACAGTGGAGGACAATACTGATTTTCCTTAAGGAATTCACTGTGACAACGGCATTGCTGGTTGATGTTGTCATATTTGATGGGGCTACAGTTTGGTCTGAAGTAAAAAAAGACAATGGCTAGAAACACACACAGACAAGTATACATGCTCATTGTATTTCTAGATATTTCATTAGAAATGTGGAGTTCAACAGGATATTGCAAACTCTGTTAATTGAAACTGCTAGTAAGAATCACAGCTGTACTTACTCATTATGACTATATTTGTGGAAGAGGCTAAAACAAATATACCCCAAAATATTAACCAAAATCTTTTTAGCCAAACTATATCTGTAACTGAGCATTATCAACATTTGAGCCTGAATTTAAATAATTTTCAAAATACATAGGGTTAAAGAAACAAATTATAATCCACTTCATCAAGGAAGAAAATGTGAGAAAACTATGAAACTTTTTAACAAAAACTATACAAAGTGTAAATGAATTAAAATATAATGCAGAAACTGTTAAACATGCTAAACATTTAAACTTAAGAGAAAAGGCCAATAATCTTACCTTTTGTCTCTGTAAATAATTAAAAATGTGAGTTGATTGGAAAGCGGTCAGTACATATTTCTTTACTTATCATCCCTGATCACAGTTAAATATCCTTGTAAGGGGAAGAGAGAAGGGGGTGGGCTTTTCGCTTATCATATTCACTGGAAACTCAGAAATTGTGATTTCATAAGCAATTGCTTTCTGAAGTCTGTCCAAGGTCACTCTGTCATGGCTCATTAATGAGAAATTCAGGCGTTCGGCTCATTCTTAGGAAATAAACCAATTCTAATTACTCTAACATATTAGTACCAGTTTAATGTTTATTGACCTTTTTTTGTCTGGTTTATATTCTCTTTCAGCACCTGCTTTAGTAGTATTCGCCATAAGGCAAGGCAAGGCAAGGCAAGGCAAGTTTATTTATATAGCACATTTCATACACAATGGCAATTCAAAGTGCTTTACATAAAAGAAATTAAAATAATAAAAAGAAATAAGACTAATTAAAACAGTTAAGAAAAATAAAAAAAAATATAAAATACAGTACAGTACAAACAGTCGGACGAACATTGGCACAGTGCTCATTCAGTAAATGCATAGCTAAACAGATGTGTTTTGAGTCTAGATTTGAATGTGACTACTGTAGGAGCACGTCTGATCTCCTCTGGAAGCTGGTTCCAGCTGCGGCTGGCATAATAGCTAAAAGCAGATTCACCATGTTTAGAGTGAACCCTTGGTATTTCTAGCTGATATGATCCTAGTGATCTGAGTGATCTGTTGGGTTTATATTCAGTGAGCATATCTGCAATGTATTGAGGTCCTAGGCCATTGAATGATTTATATACCAGTAATAATACTTTAAAATCAATCCTAAATTTAACTGGGAGCCAGTGTAAAGACCTGAGGACTGGTGTGATATGTTCATATTTTCTAGTTCTGCTCAGAATCCTGGCGGCAGCGTTCTGTATGAGCTGCAACTGTCTTATGGTCTTTTTGGGAAGGCCAGTGAGGAGTCCATTACAATAATCCACCCTGCTGGTGATGAAAGCATGCACAAGTTTCTCTAAGTCTTGTCTGGAAACAAAGCATCTAATTCTTGCAATATTTTTCAGATGATAGTATGCTGATTTAGTTATTGCTTTGACATGACTACTGAAACTAAGGTCTGACTCTAGTGTCACACCAAGATTCCTGACTTGATTTTTAGTTGTTTGACACCTAGAGTGAAGGTATGCGTTCACCTTGAGAACTTCATCTTTGTTTCCAAATGCAATGACTTCAGTTTTGTCTATGTTTAACTGAAGAAAGTTTTGACACATCCAACTTTTGACTTCATCAATGCATTGGCACAGGGAGTCAATGGGGCTGTAATCGTTAGGCGATAGGGCTAAGTAGAGCTGTGTGTCGTCTGCATAGCTGTGGTAAGCAATTTGGTTCTTTCTCATTATTTGGCTCATTGGGAGCATATACAGGTTGAACAGGAGTGGCGCAAGAATTGAGCCTTGAGGGACTCCGCATGTCATGCCATAAGAGGAATTGTATTTTAGTAATGCCAATTTTCAATGTGTTATTGATTTTAGGTACTCCACAAACACACTTGGTGATTTATAGTGCTTATTCAGGGTTGGTAAACACTGCTCTTGCACAAGAAAGTTGCTCTGTTCACTTTGCAAGTCTGAAAATAAATAGTTCTGATCATGTGGTGAAGGATGGATAGATTGATGTATTTATGCTTCTGTATTTTATTTATTCTTATTATTAATTACAATAATTAGCCCATATAATATAGTCAGTGTTTGAGCTGCCCTTCAAAATATGGTTATTTGCAGTGTTAGGGAAAATAAATTTATTATTTATAAGTAAATAATTGCATTTCTTAGTTACTTTAATGAAAAGTAATGTGCTACTTTTGCATTACCTCTTCTCACCTGGGCTGTGCTTGCTTGCTTGTCTTTATTATTTTTTCAAATGTAAAAGTGCAAATGCAAAAGGAAATGCAAAATCATGCAGTAGAGGGCACAGCTCAAACAAACCTGTCATCTGTGCTGCCATTCTCGGATTAAAAAAAAAGAACGAAAGAAAGAAAGAAAATCTTATTTGTATGGTTTAATTGGATCATTGAAGGTCAACAGCAAAGACATTGGATACAAAAGTGAGATTAAATACATAAAGTATATTTGTGTTATTTAACGCATTTTTTCATAATATTCTGAGTTTGCATTTCAGTGTCATTATTTATTTGGATGAATACTGAATGTGTTTTTGTGCAAGTGAGATGAGTAAATGCATGTTCACATTTAGTCTAGAGCTACAATAGCATCATGTTCACACACAGCACACACAACATGGGGACAGGAGAGCTGTCAGTCAATACATGTGAAAACAAACTTGCATTACTTATTTGAACATCACCTGCTGCAAATTTAAAAGTAATGAATACTCTACTAGTTACTTGATTACTTTTCTGATTACTTTTTGACTTGCGTTACTTGCAATGAATTACACCCAACACTTATTATTTGTCATAATAAAAGCATGGTAAAGTTTAACACTGTGACTAAAAATGTTATTTGTATTTGTATACAAAAAAAGAGAAAGAGGAAGTTTTGGTAATTAAATAAACATAGTACTATATAAACATATAATAGTATACTAAATTAACAGTAGCCTATTGCAACGTGGCTTAAAGATTGTGTAAAACAAGTCAATGGAAAAGAAATACATTACAAATGTATGAAATATTTTCCCAAAGCCATAAGTATATAATAAAACATCTGTAGATTTCTCATACAAAGCATAAACAATACAAAACATTTTTATCATCCCAACCAGTTTAGACGCAACAACACTGACTCAACCAATGGCATGAGTTTGGGGTAGAGCTATCTGCTAGTCCAACCAATGGAAAACAAGGGGAAGAGAAACCTGCTTGAAATGGTATTTTAATGGTGCATGAATTACACCTTTGGATTGACTTTAGAACAAACAAGTCTTTGAATCACTGCTTATCTGACATGGGATGAGGGGTTCAAGGCGGCAAAATGGAAAGCTTCTTAATATGCTTTATTGGATCACTTCAGACTAATACAAGGAATGAATATCTCTGGGACTGATTTTCTAAAAGCATGTTTTGTTGTCCTGGCTGCTGCCAGTTGACGAGAAGGTTGTGTCGTTCATCTTGAGAACATTGATTCTGAAAGGCCTGAACAAGTGGAAGGGTGAGATGATCGGAAAGGCAGATGTTCTTCAGCAAACGCCGTCTCCAGCACCAGCAGTAGAGACTGTTTAAGCTTCGTCTTAAACTCCTCACACATGAACACATAGAGAATAGGGTTCAGACAGCTGTTGAGATGAACCAGGCAGTTTACGAAAGGTCCTATGTCATTTATTACTTTTTCAAAGTCACTCCACTTATTCTCCTTTGCAATTACGGAGGACAGCTGTTGAACATGAAAAGGAAACCAGCATATGAAAAAGGCCATGATCACAGATATGACGACCCGGAAAGGCTTAAGCTTCTTCCCCCTTTTGAGACGTTTGGCACGCACTCCGATAGCAATGTATGAGGATGCAATGATCAGGAAAGGGATGAGAAAACCCACCATAAACCTGTATATGACCAAAGACTTGAAGGGTTCTTCATAATAAATGCACCGGTTATTTTCTACAAAGCGGTTGATGACAAAGGGGATGCTGCAGAGGACCGATAAAACCCACACGAATGCACAGATGATCCTGGCTTTGACAAGAGTTCGTTTGTTTTGAACCCAAACAATCACCCAGGTGGACAGGCATCGGTCCAGGCTGATAGCAGTCAGCAAAAAAATGCTGGCAAACATGTTCAGCACCGCCACGAAGCTGACAAACTTGCACAAGAAGTCACCGAAATGCCAAGCCATCTTGTTAAAGGCATTAACAATGTAGAGGATGATGATTAAGATGAAGATGAAGTCTGCAATTGCCAAGTTGAGAAACCAAATGGAGTTGACGGTCGTCTTCATTTTGTAGCCAGTCACAAATATGACGAGCCCGTTTCCAACGATACCCAGAGCGAAGACGACAAAATATATGCATATATTGAAGATTTCAATGCTTGAAAAGGCTTCCATCTGAGTTGCATTGGTCCCATTCACTGCACTCAAAAAGGTTGCATTCGCTGCACAAAAAAAGAGAAAGCAAACTGTAAAAGAAAGTCATAACATTTCTGATTCTTTCTTTTGATTTTGAATTGGTTGAAAACTGAATTAGAAGGATTCATTCAGAAATCCAACTGATTCAGCAATCCGGTTGCAGCGGTTAACAGCTCACTGGAGTTGGAAATGAATGATTTTCAGTCTGTAAAATAATTTTGGTATAGTTATTACAGCTCTGATTTTAAGTATGAATCTTTATATTGTTGTTGAAATTAGAACCTTAGTTACCAGTTCATTGTTAATCATGCTCAAGATTAGGCTAAATTATATTTAATGAATAATCTAATTTTATTTGTCAGAATTATGGGGAATAAATGTTTGCAAATTTAGAGATTATGATAAAAGGAGTTGCTCAGTCTTACCATGATGCCACCAGGGAGCATTGTGTCCTATTCTCTATAACATGCATGATGTGTGTATCTTTTACGGAGTATTTTAACAAAAAAAATATGCTCTTACGCTTTTAAAAGAATAAACAAAAGTACTTATAACCCAACAAAGTATTTTTGCTGTCTACAGCTTAAATTGTGGCTGGTAGGTTAAAAGACTTTGTAAGCAAAATTTGTTGCACAATTCACATGCAACATAAGACCACAAAATTGAACATTGAAAAGACAAAATATAATTGTCCTGCTTTTCTGGTCTCATTAATGCTTTCAGCCAGTTTTGCATTTAAGCAAATACATTTTGCATTAAGCAGTAAATACAGTTGCAAATGACACATCCTTTCTGACCACAGCTTTTTAACCAATATTGACATACACGACATGTATTGCACACGTGACTGAAGTCTCAAAAACTAGCCAGAGATGCAATATATATATATATTTTTTTTTTTTATCTTAAAATAGTGGTTTACACTGATAAACAACAGCAGGGATGGATGATGAGATCTCTTTTTGACTTCTGTTGGATTAGAGTTTAAGCTTTTAACTCAGCGCCATGCTGCATAATCTTGTTCAAATCAACAATTCAAAGAAGTCAAGATAATGAACTAAACCAAGGGGTGGAGGAATAAAAAATGCATGTCATTTTGAAAAGGCATTGCAGAAAACATAAACTGCCCACATCACTCACTTCTTTTCACAAGGCATCTGTCTCAATAAAACAGAAATTAGCTTGCTATATAATATTAGTATAAACATAGTTATAGCCACAGGAATATTGCATAGATGTAGATTCTTACCCATTTTCAGTCCTTTCCTTCTGTTCTTTCTGCAGGTGTGTGTTATTAAAGCTCACAACAACGTCTTCACATGAACAATTGGTGGTTGTTTCCCCTCTTGTATGAAAGAGAAAGTGGGGTGGAGTGATGATGCAACAATATGCTTCTGTAGAAAACTATTTTGAATATCAGCTTTCAAAGGTTAAAGTTACAGTCTTCCATGGCAACCTACAATCGAATCATATACTTTATTAACATAATCCAGATAATAATTTTAAAAATACAAATGTTTATGACAACAGCAACTAAGAATTAAGGGCAGAGCAGATAATTAGTTCTGCACTTTGATATTGGTGTTTTGAGCATGATTATATAATATTATGTAAAAACAAATGCAAATTTGACGTGCCACATTCTGTTGATAATCTTTCTTCTTGAGTGTTTAAAAGCAGTACAGTGGATGCCATCTAGAGGCTATAATCTTCACTTTATTTTCTTCCTTTATAAATAAACCCTTCTTTGGCTTATTTAAACAAACAAAAATATATCTGCATGATGTATCTTTAACTTTAAACAATCTTTGAACTTGGAATTACAGTTCTTCTCATGCTAGGAAGAATAGCTTGTTGTAGGCTACTGCTCATTTGTAAGCCGCGTCTTTAGCTAAAAGCTTCTGCTAAACTAATAACTGTGAACTTATTAAAAGGCCAGATCTTTTAAGCCATTGAGTCTAGTTTATAATTTATCTTCGAAATGGAAAAAAGCACCATAAAAGAGGTCGATATGGCTCATGCACTGTAAATAGTCTTAAGTCAGTGACAGCATTGTAGAAGGAACAGACTTGTGCTTTTGGCCTCTTTATATTATGATACAAGCAAAAAAATGTGTATGTTACAAGCAAAAAAATGTGTATGTTAAGACCTAACATGAGAATCTGCAGAAGCTTTCAGAAAACAAGACACTAATTGTCATGGCAAAGTTCATTGATGCAGCAAGAATAAAGGGTATTAAGGCATGAAGCAAAAATATAATGCAAATACTGTTAAGATCACATCATTTCACTCGGAAAAGTAGTAATCATGCAATTATAACAGCAATTTTAAAGGTTTTCTATGTAACTTTTTTTTTTTGTCTGAATTTAGTTTTGTTATTATGTATTTTGTTAAATGTCCAATATTCAAACTGACATGACTATACCACAGTTTACCCTGACTCATCCTTGAAATCTATTGAAAGAGAACCCTTCCACTGTGATCTAGAATAAAATTAGTAATGTCAGTCATTCCTAGTTTCCTCATAAGTATAAATACTCAGGTTTTGCATTTTTAGCAGTAAAGGAATGACTGCAGCAGGTTACCAGGAACAAAACTGAATAGTTTTGAGGCTGTGATGCACGAATGGGAAATTTGTTTGGTCATGTTTACATAATGCTTTAGCAAACTATTTTGTGTCGTATTTCTATTTTTTTCTTTTAAAGCAATGTTTTGAGGGTTCTTATGATTTACAGTTTTTTTATCCGGTTCCCACAACGTGCAGCCATCTGGTCCTCCACCAGCTGGGCGATCTTCTCCAAGGTACCTGGCGGTGGCGCTGGATAGCCCTCGGTGGACGGCTCGACACTCATCGGTCGCCTGGTGGACGGCGACGGCTCCTCTGTACTGTAAACCCCAATGTTGTCATTAATAAAGAAATCAAGTTATCATAACTTAACATTACTTATGATAGCAAGTTTTGGCATAAAAAATTAAACAGGTGTGTTTAATGTACTCATTTGGCAGCAAAAATCTTCAGATTAAGTGTAAATTTCAAGTAATTTAAATGATTCTGTCTCTGTTTAATATGTTTGGTCGTGCCTGAAATTCTGCCTTGAGAATCATGTTCCCTTTCGAGAACTGTCTCTCGTATTGCGTAGCTATACGCTATGGGAACCCATTTTAAAATGCCGTGCTATCAACTTAAAACTTTGCCATTGACTATCACCTAGGGCTCGAAGCCCGAGGTTAATAGTAGAGCTAAAGTCAAATCCAAAGGGGGCCGGACCATTTTGAGCCCCACAGAGGGGTAATAAAAGGCTTGGGCTCCCCCGAGGCCAAGGCCTTTATACAAAAAGAACTTGAGCCTGCAGAGCAGGAACCTCTAAGTTATAAAATCTTACAAATGTGGACGGCGAGGACCAGCCGGTGGCTGCACAGATGTCTTCAATTGGTATACCACTGGACCAGGCTCAAGATGAGGCCATGCCTCTCGTGGAATGAGCTTTGATGCCAATGGGGCAAGGAAGGCCCATAGAAGCGTAGGTTAAAGTGATAGCGTCTACTATCCATCTGGAAGCCCTTTGGTGTGGCCACGAAGCATATAAAGAGCTGTTCTGACTGCCTGAATGGGGCAGAACACTCTAAATAGACTCTAAGGGCCCTAACAGGGCAGAGTAGAGACACATCTCTATCTTCTTCCGAAGGGGGAAGAGCTGATAGAGAAATGACCTGAGCTCTGAACAGAGTCAAGAGCACTCTGGGAACACAGCCATGCCTAGGCCTGAGGACAACTTTGAAGTCGTTGGGCCCGAACTCAAGGCAGGAAGTGCTCAACAGAGAGCGCTTGTAAATCACCCACACGCTTGACCAATGCTAGGGCTAGCAAAAGTGTGGTCTTCAGTGAAAAATACATTTTATCATACGTATTTCAAAGTTAAGGATTCACTAGTTTGAATATTGGAACAAACACTATAATAACATCTTAGTTGATAATTCAATATCCCTACTTTATTTTTGACAAAACATCCCATCTAAATATTTAACATGCTAGCCCTAGCATTGATGCTGATTTCCTAAAAGAGTTTGCAGACTTTCTCTCAGATCTATTGGTCAATGTCGATAAAGCATTAATTGTTGGAGATTTTAACATACACGTAGATAACACAAATGATGCGTTAGGGGCTGCGTATACAGATTTATTAAACTCCTTTGGGGTCAAGCAAAACGTCACTGGTCCCACTCATCGTCTTAATCATACACTAGATTTAATTATATCACATGGAACCAATCCAACCGATATAAATATTATACCGCAAAGTGATGAAGTCACTGACCATTACATGGTAACTTGCATACTACGTACTTCTGAAATTTGTCATGTTGCGCCACATTATCGACTAGGCAGAACAATCCTTCCAACAACTATAGATAGATTCTCAAATAGCTTACCTGATCTATCTCAGCTGCTCAGTGAACCCAAACAAACAGATGAACTAGAGGAAATGACTAGCACTATGAGCACCATTTTCTCTAGTACATTAGACATTGTTGCACCAATTAGATTAAAAAAGGTTATAAAGAAAACTAAAGCACCATGGTACAACAGTGCTACGCATGTTATCAAGAGAGAAACTCGTAATTTAGAGAGTAAATGGAAACAAACTAATTTAGAGGTTGTTACGGTTGTGATGCTTTTGTTGTTGTTCCTGCTGTCTCCTTCTTTAGGATTGGTCCTGGACTTTATGAGAAGCCGTTGGTGGTTGGACCAGAGAAAGAGGCCTGGACTATAAAATCCCCTGGAATTCCTCTGGAGGGAGCTCTCTGTTTTTTTTGCTTGCACTTTGTTGTACTGTGTGTTTGACCTGTGAAAGTGTAACACAATGTCTGCTGTGCTCTTCCTGTGTAGAGTTAACAGAGTGCTGTTAGCCACCTAATTCTGGGTGATATGTTTTTAGAAACCTCAATGCTTGTGATTACATCTGTTATATACCAGCTACATGACTTTGAGAAGCTGTAGGGGGTGAGTGCCTCGTTTTTTTTGTAGGCCAAAAGGCCTTCACTTTTCTCCTGTTTACTGGATAGTTAAGGAGATAGGGTACTTTTTCTGTATCTTTTGTTTCTTTTTATTTGTGATCATTAGGGAAGTTAGCTTTCTTGTGGGAAAGTTAGTTTCTGTTTGTTTGTTATTTTGGCATTAGCTCACCCCTGAAGATTTTGCTTCATATATTGCTTTGTTTGATTTACTTGATTTACTCAAAACACTTTGTAAACTCTGAGATACCATATTCTGAAAACAATCAAGAGAGCAAGAGAAGTCAAATAAAAAGACTAACTGAGAAGCATTGTGTTGTTGTTTATGTTACTTCCCTGACCTAGACCAGGGTCCGTAACAGAGGTCTTTAGAATCACGTGGAAAGGCAGTATGTCACGTTATAAAAAGGCCCTAAAAGCAGCCAGGGCTGAGCATCTCCGCAAACTAATAGAAAATAACCAAAATAATCCAAGGTTTTTATTTAACACCGTGGCTAGACTAACAAATAAACAGACATCACCTGAGCAAAATATTCCGTTACAGTTTAGTAGTAATGATTTTATGAATTTCTTCACTAAGAAAATAGAAAGCATCAGAAACACAATTGTAAATGTACAATCTTTAATGGTGTCTTATGATTCAGCCTCAATTATCGCCCCTCAAGAAAAACGTCTCGGGTTACGTATGTAACCCTTGTTCCCTTAGAGGGAACGAGACTGCGTCAATGACACTTTGGGGACGCTCCCTTAGCGTAGCGGCTCTGAAGTATGAATGAAAACTAAACCAATCCTATTGGCGTTGCGTCGTGACGAAATGCGTGACGGCATAGGCGGAAGCTATAACAGGACGCCGGCACAGCATAAAGTTAGCTTCGCGATGAAGCAAGCGCTCCCAGGCAGAGGGAGGCGTGGCGAAGGGACGCAGTCTCGTTCCCTCTAAGGGAACAAGGGTTACATACGTAACCCGAGACGTTCCCTGTCAAGGGAACTCGACTGCATCAATGACACTTTGGGGAACAAATACCCACTATGCCACAACAAACCCTGCCTGTCCCAGTGTGAAGCTGAATACAGGCACACTCAGGACGAGAGCACAAGGGTGCCAGGTGTTGAGGGAAGGTCCAAACTATAAAACCTAATAAAGGTATGCGGGGTAGCCCACCCAGCTGCATCGCAGACTTCCTGGATGGGAGCCCCAGAAAGGAGAGCTCTAGAGGACGCCATGCCTCTGGTAGAATGAGCCCTCACGGCCAGAGGTGAAGGCAGATTGCGCACCTGGTAGGCCGAAGATATAGCTTGGACGATCCAGTTACTGATGGTGGGTTTGGAGGCAGGAAGCCCCTTCTTGGGCGACCCGAAACACACCAGCAACTGGTCCGACTTCCGCCACGAAGAGGACCTCTGAATATAAATTCTGAGAGCTCTGATGGGGCAGAGCCGATGAAGTCTCTCTTCGACCGCCGTCTCATGAGGTGGAGGATGGAAAGCCTGCAGAACCACAGGCCGAGCCACATTGGATGGAACCTTAGGTAGATAGCCCGGCCTAGGATGAAGAATGGCTCTGATGTCGCCTGGAGCAAATTCCAGGCACCCATTAGATAGAGAGAGCGCCTGAAGATCTCCTACCCTCCTCAGAGAGGTAATGGCCAACAGGAAAGCCACCTTCAAGGACAGGTTCTTGGCCTCAGCCGACTCCAGAGGTTCGAAGGGGGCCTCGACCAACCCTTCGAGAACCACTGCCAGGTCCCAGGTGGGAACCCTGGTGCGAGCCGCAGGTCTCATCCTCCGAGCCCCATGGAGGAAACGTACGACCAGCTGTTGTCTTCCCAGCGGTCCATCACCCAGAGGAGCATGGAAAGCCGCAATGGCAGCCACGTACACCTTAAGTGTGGATGGGGTAAGACCAGCAGAGAAGCGATCCTGGAGGAACTCCAGCACTGAAGCCACTGGGCAGTTAACTGGATCCACTTCATGTTGTCTACACACCATGTGGCGAAGACATTCCACTTAAGGCCGTACAATTTCCTCGTGGAGGGAGCTCTAGAGCTTAGTATGGTTTCAGTCACTCCTGCTGACAGACCAGCTTCTAGGTACTGTGCCCCCTCAGGGGCCAGACCCAAAGACTCCACAGCTCTGGGCGAGGGTGAAATATTGAGCCCTCCGCCTGTGTCAGCAGGTCCCTCCTGATGGGAACCTCCCATGGAGGGCCGCTGAGACTGGCCACCAGCAGCCTTCTTCTTGGACCTTGAGCGGCGAGGGATGTACTGTTTAAAAGCTGTGCTCTGCTTCTTAGCTTCCTGAAATCTGTCGACGACCGCATTAACCGCGTCGCCGAACAGACCAGACGCCGAGAGAGGGGCATCCAGAAGAAAAGCCCTATCTTTCTCCTTAATTCCAGAAAGATTTAGCCACAGATGCCTCTCCGTGGTTACAAGAGCTGCCATGGAGCGCCCAACAGCACGGGCTGTCTCCTTTGTAACCCGGAGAGACAAGTCTGTGGCTCTGCGCAGCTCAGCGGCATCCTCAGGTGTCGGGCCCTCACCCTCATCAATGTCCCTTAGCAGGTCGGCTTGGTAGGCCTGTAAGATAGCCATGGTGTGCAGGCTTGCACCAGCCCTACCCGCCGCCATGTATGCCCTACCCACTAAGCCAGATGTCATGCGACAGGGCTTAGAGGGCAGAGCCGGGGCTTTGAGGGATGAAGCCGCATCAGGTGAAAGATAGTTGGCCAAGGGCTCCTCGACCGGCGGCATCATCCCATAACCATTCTCCTTAACCCCCACAATATTACAATAGTCCAATATCGGGGGATTAGACAGGCGAGAAGAATATGGCCTGTTCCATGACTTACACAACTCGATGTGTAAGTCAGGAAAGAATGGCAAAGCCCTTCGTGGAGGCTGTGGTCTGTGCTGTAGAAAGCGTTCATCAAGCTTACTTGAAGAACGCGCTTCCCGTTTTTCTTGAGGCCAGCTGATATTTAATTTTTCTACAGCACGCGTTACAACCTCCACGAGCTCCTCGTATTTTACTGGAGCAGAGTGAGATGGCATTGTGTGTGTCTCCATTAATTCTCCTTCCACAATGCCGAGCACGTCTAATTCCTCAGAATCAGACAGCTGCAGCACGGGATTATCAACGTGAACGGAAGAAGCCGCGGGGCGGGCTTCCGCACTGGGAGGAAGGGAATCTGAGCTATCAGACGAGGATCGAGAAAGTGCCGCAGCAGTCTCGATCGCGTCTGCTAGCTCCCTCTGCGAGCCCCACGATCTGAGCCGCCGCGCCGCCTCGGCGGACGCGGGACCAGAACCGCGGGGAGCGCGAGGTTGGCCGGCTTCATTGAATATAGACAGCCGGGAGCGCAGCACTCTGATCGGGAGTGCTTCACAGTGGCCGCAGGCAGCCCCCTCGAGAGCTGCCTGGGCGTGCTGCGCTCCCAAACATTCAACACACAAGTCATGAGTGTCCCCGCCCGTAATAAAGCGCGGGAAAGGGTGCACACACAACCTAAACTGATCCTCGCTTGCCATCTCCTAACACTTTACAACTCTTTTTCACTTTCAGTTCACACACACACAACAGAGAGCGCTTGCTGAAGAGCTAAAGCTAACTTAATGCTGTGCCGGCGTCCTGTTATAGCTTCCGCCTATGCCGTCACGCATTTCGTCACGACGCAACGCCAATAGGATTGGTTTAGTTTTCATTCATGCTTCAGAGCCGCTACGCTAAGGGAGCGTCCCCAAAGTGTCATTGACACAGTCGAGTTCCCTTGACAGGGAACTACAGCCGCTGCCCTACAAAGGCAAAAGACCTTAAGTCGCTAGAATGTGGAACTGAGAAAAATGACTTTAAAGATTTTTAGTTGTCCCGCCAAATTAATTATAGGTAGGACAGTGGAAATCTGGCAAATAGATGTTTTAGTAATGGAAATTATATACATAAAAAAATCTTGAGCTCAAACTTGACTTTTGACCACTATTTTAAAGTTACTGTACTCTGCCTTTGTATTGTCAGCAAAAAGTGAGAAGTCATGCCAAGGCAAAAGGCAGTAACTTCCACATTATCAATATTTTGTTGCTGATCACCATTAACAAAATCATTATAGTACACACCTGTATAAAATCTAGTGATCATGGCATTTATTTTGTATGATTTACAATTATTTATAGCCATCTACTTATTGCTATCCTGTGCTTTGGTTGCATTCTGATGGCATTATTAATACATTTGACATGACAAAATACCTATTAGTCCAGCGTTGACTCGATCGACCGCGTTTAGGGCAGGGCTGAAGGCGAAGTTTTGGCACTCTGCCAGCTAGTTTGCCGAGCTTTAATTCTTGGTTGTATTCATCTGATACGGCAATGTGTAACGTTTTTCTGTCAACTCTGCATAATCCTTCGCGATCGATATCGCACGCTTGTCGATGGAGCAGACCATACTAAATGTTCTGACCGCTCTGAGGACATCAGAAGTTAGAGCGACTGATGGCAGCTGTACAAAGTACACAGGCTACACCGTAATTTTAATTTTAATGGACATTAAAACAAAGGCAGATAACCGTACAATCTGGTAGGTAGCATTATTTGATTGAACACCGGCACAGTAACTTCATATTGATGCGCGGCTAAACAAAGGCAGAGCACCGTAACTCGTAATTTGAGTGTTCCAAAACAAAGCCAAAGAGCGGTAACTGATGTTACGGTTTTCTGCCTTGGTTTCTCATGGGCTTTTGGAAGTTACTGTTAAGACAAATCATTATTTTCTCGAAAAAAAAACCCGGAATTGATTCAAGATACTTATCCACATGATAAAGAAGGTCTTGAATGTGCCAAAAATATAAATAATTCATTTTCGACCAAAAACGAAGTTACGGTCTTTTGCCTTTGCACGGCAGAGCGCTTTACAACTATAGGACAGGAAGAGCTAAATAAACTTATCATTGCATCTAAACCAACAACATGTTTATTAGATCCAATACCCACTAAACTACTGAAAGAAGTGTTACCTGTAGTGGAAGAGCCTCTTCTCAATATTATTAACTCGTCTTTATCTTTAGGTCATGTTCCAAGAATATTCAAGTTGGCAGTTATAAAACCTCTTATTAAGAAACCACAATTAGATCATAATAACCTAGCAAATTACAGACCCATTTCAAATCTTCCATTTATGTCTAAAATACTAGAAGAAGTTGTGTCCGCTCAATTGTGCTCTTTCTTGCAAGAAACTGATATCTATGAAACATTTCAGTCAGGATTCAGGCCGCATCATAGCACAGAAACTGCGCTCGTTAAAATTACAAATGATTTACTTCTAGCTTCTGACCAAGGCTGTATCTCAATACTAGTTTTACTCGATCTTAGCGCTGAGTTCGACACTATAGATCACAAAATACTCTTAGATCGACTACAAAACTACACTGGTGTTCATGGACAGGCATTAAGCTGGTTTAGATCGTACTTATCAGACCGCTACCATTTTGTCTGTTTAAATGGGGAAAAATCGAAGATAACCTTAGTAAACTATGGAGTGCCGCAAGGATCTGTGTTAGGCCCCCTGCTATTCTCAATATATATGCTGCCACTTGGTAATATTATAAGAAAACATGAAATTAATTTCCACTGTTATGCTGATGACACTCAATTATATATTTCATCACGACCAGATGAAAACAATAAATTATCTAAATTGACAGAGTGTGTTAAAGATATAAAATACTGGATGACGTGTAATTTTCTGCTATTAAATTCAGATAAAACGGAGGTATTACTTATTGATCAAAAAAACTGCCCACAAAACCTCTTACAATACAACTTTAATTTAGAAGGATGTCCTGTTACTTTATCCACTACAGTAAAAGACCTGGGTGTTATACTAGATCGCAACTTGTCTTTCGAAAATCATATTTCATATGTTACAAGAACAGCCTTTTTCCACCTTAGAAACATTGCTAAGCTACGTAACATGCTATCTGTTTTTGATGCAGAAAAGTTAGTTCATGCATTCATGACCTCGAGACTAGATTACTGTAATGCTTTATTAGCTGGTTGTCCTGCATCCTCAATAAACAAGCTACAGTTAGTCCAAAATGCAGCTGCTAGAGTTCTTACTAGGTCAAGAAATATGATCATATAACACCAATTCTATCATCTCTACACTGGTTACCTATTAAGTTCCGTATCAACTACAAAGTATTACTA
This sequence comes from Squalius cephalus, assembly GCF_949319135.1. Lineage (NCBI taxonomy): Eukaryota > Metazoa > Chordata > Actinopteri > Cypriniformes > Leuciscidae > Squalius > Squalius cephalus. The sequence goes on from NC_137132.1 coordinate 25,802,791, forward strand.
ATGACCTATAAAGCCCTAAATGGTTTAGCTCCTGGGTATTTAACGGAACTTCTATCACCCTACAATCCATCGCGCTCTTTAAGATCACTAAATTCAAGGCTTCTGGTCATTCCTAGGATATCTAAGTCCACTAAAGGAGGGAGGGCGTTTTCACATTTAGCTCCTAAACTCTGGAATGGCCTTCCTGATATTGTTCGAGGCTCAGACTCGCTGTCCCAGTTTAAAACTAGATTAAAGACGCATCTCTTTAGCCAAGCATTCACATAATACTTACCTTTTATACTACAGTTGAATCAGATTGAATGCATTAATATTATGAACAGCAGCTACGCTAATTATTTCCCATCTGCTTTTCTGTTGTTATCTCGGGACGCTAGTAAATAGAGTTCGTCAGCTCCAGTTTGTATCCAGCCTCTCAAGGAAACTTCAGATGCCCCAACACCTGTGAAGAGACGACTCGATGCCGTCGATATGTTATGCCCTAAATTAATACTTGATTAACTAACTGTATTTTTCTATGTACATTTCTGAAATGCACTTTCTGTAAAGCTGCTTTGAAACAATATGTATTGTGAAAAGCTCTATACAAATAAACTTGAATTGAATTGAATTGAATTAACATATGAGCAGAAATTGGCGAACAAAAGCTTATTTGATGTGGCAGTAGTCTTTTTACAGTAAAAACTTTATAATCTGTCCAAAACTAATCAACGAAATATTGTCTAAACATTCATATTAGCATATAAATGTTAATTTGCTGTTTAATACGTTGCTTATACAAAGACATTTTATTTCAACATATTTCAGTCGATTTTTACTCATCTCAGTATAGCAATATAGTTTGGTAAAAGCTAAATTAGTAGATCTTGTTCATGTAAAAATAACATGTTTACTAATGTAAGTGCAAGTGTGAATGAACGGCACACATGTGCTGTTGTTAACTACAGCTGTAAACATCTGTGCCGTTTATTCATTCTCACACAGACACGCGATTCATATTTAAACAGTCTTTTTGCGTTTTACAGACACTATTCCATATCGCGAATAGAAAGTAAACCAGCACTTCTGAGGTAAATTTCCCAGGATTATTCCTCACAGCGAAGCAAGACAACGCAAAGTAGGTTAATCTGATTAAACTTGATGTGTTTTATCGAGTTGATGTGGGCATTGACAGGTTTGCATGGACTGCCTCAGATAATTTGCGTTTGAATAGTGCACACTCTCCGTGGGCGTGTTCACATTAGCAGATAGTGAGCTGCGAGAACAATAATGAGAACGACTGACACCATAAGGCCCAGAATCCTCTGAAATGTTCTGAGGGGCGTGTGAAAGCCCGCCCTGAACGAAGCTGCTAGCTGTTGAATGGAGAGAGTGCGGTCTGGCGTGAGCCATGCTCTCATCTGAACAGAGTCGATAACTGTTCCCAGGAAGGTTACACTTTGGCTAGGAGACAGTACACTCTTGGAAAGATTGATCCTAAGCCCAAGGCACTGCAAATGGCTGAGAAACCAGGATTTGTGGGTCAGTAATTCGGCATCCTATTGGGCCAGAACGAGCCAATCATTGAGGTAATTCAGAACGCGCATTCCCCGCTGTCTCAGGGGGGAAAGAGCTGCGTCCATGCACTTCGTAAATGTACGAGGTGCCAGAGACAGGCCGAATGGCAGGACTGTGTATTGATAAGCCTGCCCCTCGAAGGCGAATCTCAAGAATGGCCAGTGATGGGGGGCTATCTGGATATGAATGTAAGCGTCTTTCAGATCCACTGACAAAAGACAATCCCCCGGGCGAATTTGCGCAAGGATTTGTTTGGTTGTCAACATCCTGAATGGCCATCTCATGAGTGCCTTGTTCAGGTGTCTGAGGTCTAGGATGGGCCTGAGGCCGCCATCCTTCTTTGGAACAAGGAAGTAGCGGCTGTAAAAGCCTGACTCGAACACACTGTAAAACGCTTTCAAAGGATATAGGCTACTCGCCGGATGGCTGCAGGTGAACGGTGAATCAGAAGAGGCGGCGTCAAGTTCTAGTGTGTAGATCGGGAGGCCGCCGTCCACTGAGCTGCTTGCTGCAGGTCGCTCGTTCCGCTGCTGGGTCTCGTCGATGGCGAAGGCTTCTTAGCAGGAGAAACAGCGAAATTACGAGTTCGCTGACGGAGATTAAATCTGATTCCTATGGTGAAATGGCCCGCTTATATAGCCAGAAGCCACGCCATGATTGGTTCTCCATAGGTTCGTGCAGTTACCACAGCACAGCCAATGAGTGCGCTAGTCAGCTCTGACCTATGCTTGCTGTGCAGCTGCACTGCGTTTTAAAATAAAGGCTTCAATATTCTTGTGAAAAGGAGTTTTCCCATAGCGTATAGCTATGCAATACGAGAGACCGTTCTCGAAAGGGAACCATCTATTCACACCGAGGACAACTGAGGGACTCGCACACAACTATTACAAAGGGTGAAAGATACTGTAAGTTAAGTTAAAGATAAGTTAAAGTAGATGACAAACATGTCTGTTGTTGTTCATTACAGTGTGCTTTTAATTGTTCTGATCAATTGTTCTGATCTTGTCAATTTCACTTAAGTTTTAAATTATGATTTCTAAAGACATTTTTAATCAATTGATTTAATTTACTGCAAGTATTGTAAATGTATTTTTTACTGATTAAATGTTAATATACAATGTTCAGTCTGTATGCATTAGAAGTAGTTTAATGATTTATAATTTATTTAATAATAAGTAAACAACAAAATATAAACTGGAAAGTTTGAGTTTAGTCCACTTGCCTTTTAAGTTATCTTTACTTAAACATTCACACACATGTGACATTATGATAACAAACTAACAGTAAAATGTTCTGGAAAAAATATTACTTGTCTTTTATAGCACAATGACCTGTTTTTGGAATTAGCAGTTGGCTATGTCTTATAATAATTACAAATTCAGAAATGCAGGTTTGTTGTGACTGTGAGTGCAAATCTCAACATTCAATTTCAGATTTTTATTTGACAGGTTTTCACATCAGAGCTGTAAGTGTAAATTTTAGCATACAAGTTCTCAAATTCAACTGAACTTCCTTTTCTATGTGCAATTCACACAAGCTCTAAGCGCTTTATTATAACTAGTAATGTCTGTCTTCACGAAGTGCTGAAATGTCAGTATCATTATGACATGGTCTATAGTCAGGAAAAGAAGACCCAAAAGTGGGAATATGTAGGAAATCCAACTTTATTAACGAAATAGAAGATCAGAGGGAAACATTTCTTTAATTTATTTTTTATTATTTTATTTTTCAATTTTTATTTTTTTACTGGTTGGCCGGTCACGGCTTTCATCGTTTTTATTTAGGCTACGTGACTGCGGAGATCTGCAGTTATTTTCTTTTTTAATTTAGTTTTATTAATATTTTGATTTTTAATTAGTTTTATTTTTTGTGGTGATTTTAGCTTTTGTCATTTAATTTTTTTTTTTTTTTAAATGTTGCTATTTAGGTTTAATTTAGGCTATATTAAATTGTTTAGGCCTAGCCTATTGTCACAGTCATCGTATGCACCATTCTGTCTTCGTCTTCACTACACTTCCCAGAATCCTCCTTGTCTCCACACCTGAACTCACTCCCTCAATTACCCACCTGTTCATCGTCTTCATCATCCGTGTCACCTGTCCTCACCTCGTTATAGTTCATTAGTGTCTGTATTTGGTTCTCTCTGTTCAGTCTGTCTTGGCCAGTTATTGTTTGTGCACTAGCACACTGTTTCGTGTTTGTTTGGATTTTGCCTATGGAAATAAATATTGAGTATTTTGTATCTTTGCTTGACCTTCTTCTTCAACCCGCTGATGTTACACCTATATACAGTATAATTTAGCTATAGGCTATTTAAGTTTAGTTTAAGTTTTTATTTCTTTCCAGTTCATAATTTTAGAGTTTCAACTTAAACTTATTTCAGTCTATTGCAAGGCAACATTTCTAATTTTCGTAAAAAAAATTCAACGAATATTATAATTTCAGCTTTATTTCAGTTAACTTAAATGCTTACTGTTGTGAATTATTTAGGCTAATGCCGGTCAGGGACACCATTAGGCCGGGAGTCGCACACTCAGGCTGGCCACCCCATAAAAATAAAGTTTGATTTGCTACAAATTCCCAGCTTTTGGGTCTTCTTTTCCTGACAGGCCATGTCATGATGATACATTGACATTTCAGCACTTTTTTTTTTTTTTTTTAGTTTAGTTTATTTATATCAGGACAATGTGCAGTTACATTAAAAAGATGGCTGCACCAGATTTAGCACTATGCTAATTTCCATCTGTAGTCCTACACAGTTAAAATTACATAAAGTTAAAATTACATAGCAAAGACAGTTAATACAATATAAAAAACAGTTTACAGAGAAGGTACAATATACAAATATAAAGTGCAAATTACCAATTTGTGTGCAAAAATTAGCTAGTTGCAATGTTATAAGGTGCTAAATATATAAAGTGCAACAGTTTTTATTTTTTTTAACACACAAAACACAATACAGTGTAAAAGCCATCAAATGGTACCCACGAGGGTATCATCTGATGGCCAGATACCCGTCTGGTACTTTTAGTGTGAACAGGACTGACTGGTGGTCTAAAAGCCAGTCTTTGACTGTCCGTGAGAAACTGTAAAAATCTGCATTGTTCTTTAGATTGTCTGGAAGCCCATTCCATTCTTTGATGGCTTTATAGGAAAAGGCTGATTGAGAGAAGGCAGACTTTCTTTTGGGTACATTACAATCACCCCTAGATACAGACCTCAACGCTCTGTTTGTTAGTTCAGAGCGTAGCTGTACATAAGTTTTTAAAGGGGGTGGGGCAGCATCATTAAGGATTTTATGAACCAAACGGATATCAGAATACCTGATCAGGTTGTCAAAGCTTAGTATACTGTACTTTTCAAGTATATTGCAGTGGTGGTACCGCCGAGGCTTTTTATCGAGGATTTTCAAGGCCTGATTATGTAATGATCTAAGAGGGTTTAAAACAGTTTGTTTGGCTTGAGACCACGATGACATACAGTACAATATATGCGATATAATCATGGCCTGGAAATACGATTTTGCTTTTTTTACTTCGTGAAGACAGCGACATTAATAGCCTAGTTCTAAGCCAAATGGCTAACTCAAAACTATCAATGAGTTGATTAACTCATCCCGTGCTGATTTGGTTGATTATCTGAACGTGCTCCTCCCGAACTTTGTTATTTATAATTTAAATATAATTTAATGTATTTAAGGGATTGCATAAAGGGAAATTAAGGGATATTGATGCGCAAATGAGCTGGGCATTTATGCAGTCCCTAATCGCAGTCAATTATTTGACTCTACAGACATTTTTCTGGTCTCTGATAACGGGAGGGGCGAGCCAGACTACATCGCGCCGGATCTTAAGCTAGACCTTTTTATTTTATTATTTTATTTTTTTCTTGAACAAAATTCATTTACATTTACACTTCACACTCACAGTCATTTACAGTGTGTTTACGCTGCAAAACAAATCCTCTCCTTGTCATTTTCGCGCTCTTCCAAACTGGATTGTCCTCTCAGACTTGCCGTATAGAGTCCTCAAACTCAGTAGAGGAGGGGCCATGTAGATGAGCTCATAAATCCGATAGAGAGCCTAAGTCCCTCCCCTCCGCTTCCGGCTCATGGGACCTTATTTCGGAAAAAATATGTATGGTAGTCAATGACGAGAGACAACTTATCTTTTTATTCCGTCTGAACTGTGCCCTGAATTACACATATGATGTTTGTCAATTTAAAAGATAATTATGAAAGTCAAGAAAGTTGCAGTTTGTCATAAAACAGAAGAGTAACATTTAGTTTTATGTGAAAATCGCTCAATGAACTACATCTCTCGTCTCGCACTATGTACGGTCTGGTACAAAACACTCAGGCATGACGGCGTAATGTTACGATTATAACGTAAGACTACAGAAAAAATGACAGACGTTCGCTTCAGTAAAGTTAGCTTCATTCATTGAGAGAAAAGGTATGACGTCACATGTGCGCCTTTTGGGTTTGTAGTCTTTGTAATTACATATTTTCACAGTCTTATACCTCAACAGTTTTACATCAAACTGCAACTTTCTTGACTTTAAAATGTATCTTTTAAATTGACAAACATCATATGTGTAATTCAGGGCACAATTCAAACGAGATCAAAATATTTGGTGTCTCTTGCCATTGACTACCATACAATATTTTTACGAAATAAGGTCCCATGGTGGTCCACCGGAAGGTTGAGGGACTTAGGCTCTCTATAGTATCCAGCTGCAGACCCGCAGCACCACCAGTTTCAGAACCCCAGTGCCAGAACCCCAGCCACAGAACCGGAAGTGAGGGGCGGAGTTTACTGCCGAGTAGCGCCACTTAAGGTTTTGGAGCATAATTAGCTTTTATTACACACGAAACGTCATTCTTTATACGTGTTATAATGATACATTGAGGTACAGTTACAGTACAATAAGCATTTTAAAACATTAATTTAGTATTGTATATAATTGTATAGTTATCCATTTCATTGTATTATGAGAGTTACTTACTGATCACAATGTTGAAAAATAATGCTTGAAACTTATGGGCATTTTATATAAAATATCCATTATTTCACAAGAACATGTGCAGCATACATTTTTCTTTATGTAAACTAAAACATGTCAAAAATCTAAAAAAGAAATTGAAAAGCAGCATCAAGAAACAAAAGAAAAAAAAATGTAAATAAACTTCAAAATCTATCAAATGAGGAATTCACTCTGAGGCCCATTTTGTCCTCATGTGGCAATCTGGATTTCAAATGTTTACTAAAATGCCAATTACGGCACTACGCCACCCCGGAAATGGGCCGGGGACCCAGTCACATAAACTGTAAAGCACACAGATTCGCAGTGGCTGAGTCAGAGATCAAACAATGGATAAACAATTCACAGATTTTATTCAATACTTCGTACGATAATACAAACTGGTATGTTTAGTATACAAACATTAAAAAAGGGGGAAATGCATCAATCATGCAGCACGATACACAGACACACTTTACCACTTCAGAATTGGGGAGTTCGTCTTGCCTATCCAATAAACACAGCAGCTACTTGTGCTCTCACACCACACCAAATTCACCCGCTGTGAACACTGCAGATCAATAGCCGAACCACCACCACACACAGAGGACTCTGGCTAATCTGGAACCCCAATTCTGAGTGGGAGATACAAACAAACACACAAATACACGTTCCATGTAATGGTCTATCAATTACACTTGTCACATGCTGCCAGAAGAATCGGTTTATCAAAATGATGCAATCATTCACTGGCTGGTACTAGTTAACTCTGTCAGCCCAGCGCCGCCCTATAAAAATGTATTCTCACACTACAATACTCAAAGCACATTCACAAACAACCGACATTCAAAGAGACATAATATACACAAAACACAATAGTAGTGGCAAAGAAAATCAGTAGCTTCTCGCCACTGCAAATCACTCAGTCTCAACATCAATTCTGGAGAAGACTAAATTTAGATGCGTCACTACTACGGCTGTGAACGCGCTCTCTTTCCGGTAGTCGAGGAGACCCTCGTTCCTTAAAATGAAATTGTCAAGTAATTAGAGTAAAAGTAGCCTACAGATAAACAACAGATGCGTTGTTCCGGTCGTCAAGGAGACCCTCGTTCGCTAAAAGGAGATCGTCAAGTAATTAGAGTGAAAGTACAGATCGGCAGTAAATGCGTCATTCCAGTAAAAGGCAAAGGAATGGTCGAAGACAGCTTGCAGAGGAGAATCCAACTCCGTTCTGAAGCACTCCAACTCGAATAATGACTACCAGCTGCAGGCAATCCCAACTTCACCGGACCAGCAATGTGTCGCATAAAGCCTAACAGCGCCCACGAAGCCTGCTGCAACACCTGGCCTCCCGTGTCACTGTTAAAATATAATACACATTTCAATTTAAGAAATCACTGTCCTGTGAACCTAACATTAAAGTAAGTGTAACATACCTGCATATGGTTAACTGTGTGCCCAGTGCACTCGATAGCGTGCCAATTATGGCCTCACATTGACAAATAGTTGTTCGACATGTCTAACGTACTCCTCAGCCACACACTGTTAAATCAGATGAGTCTCAAATTACCCTTACACATGAAACGTTCATGAAGAGAATGCCACTAGTAGCTCTTACCTCCTGGACAAAAAAAAAAAACGGCGCGCCTGAAATGACGTCAATCCCAGGACCAAGAAAGACGCGCTTAGTGAGATGTCAATGAGTATAAAAGATGAGATTCAATCTCATCTTTTATACTCATTGAACGTACCGTATCCGCCCCTAATCACTACCGTAATTGATCACATCACCACACTCACATTCTTGCAAAAAAACCTCCATGTCATCCCTGAGCACAAAACGAAATACAAAGGGCTCTCTGGAAGCTTCTGACTGTTCCCGGAGATTGTTGAGGGCCTTTTCCCTTCTTCTTCATCTTCTTCATCCATTCGAATGAAAAGAGGCTCCTCCACAGGACCCTTGAGCAGATGGCTGTTGGAATGGAGCCATTTCACAGATTCTTTGATGTGCCAGATTATTGAGAGCTCCTTCATTACAGAATATTAAAGGAAAATGTGACTTAAATATTTCTTATAAATGTAAGTTAAGATATATTATAATTATAAATATAATTATATAAATATATACACACTGCCTCACTGCTGCTAAGCGTAGCTTGTTCTCTTTTGACTCTTGTAGGGGTTTCTGCACTGGAATATACATATCTTGGTTAATTTAAAATTGATCAGAAGAGGGTAAAAATGTAACAGTGGGCTGGAGTAAATGTCCAGTATCTACCTTTCAGAGAAAACCCCAAAGTTTTCCAGAAGAATAAGAGCCCACCATCTCCGTATGTTTGGAACGTCGCACTGGAAGACAAAAATAGAGAAATCTTGATATTTCAACTGCTACAACATCATAAAGGTCAATTACTTGACCTGGTAATTACTTACAGATGTAAAATCAAAGGGTGCTCCCAAGACAAGATGTAGAGCATACTGGAAAACAGCAAAAGTTAAGGAACATTATCGTCAAAAAAAAAAAAAAAGTTTCCATGTTCCTTATTTTAACAACTTAAAACAACAACAACAACAACAACAACAAACAAACAAACAAACAAAAAACACAACAATCATTGGTTTATTTATATCAAAACATAATATCTCACCATCAACATGAAGACTCCACAGTCTACACCACCAATCTGTTGTGGGATATCCTAAAAAAAAAAAAAGGAGAAGCATAACCTCATGTTTCTCCTTTTTTTTTAAGGGTTTGACACTTCAGTCCCAACTTTAGCCGACTTCTTTATAACCAACCTTGTTTTTCAGTAGCACCCATTTGCCAGGTGAAATTTTGGCTGTCATCTTACTGCAACAAAAATACACAAATAATAAAACAGATTTGTTAATATGAAGTTACATTGTGCAGCACATACAGTTTGACGTTCTGAATATATTTTTTTGTAAAAACTGTCACAGCATGCAAAATCAGAACATCATGCAAGTAACCATTAAGCAAGTTTATTACATGGCTTGGTTGAATTCTAATGTAGAATATGCTCTGTTATTTCTTGATAACAGACTGCTGCTAAGTATAACACACCGTTGACATGAAAAACAGAGGCACCACAGATTTTTTCGAAGATTTTGTCATAGGTTTGCCTCGATTTCATTTCATTAGACAATCTGAGGAGGAGGTCACTCCGAGATCCAGTGGAGTCCAGACCGCATTCTTTGTATAGTTTCCGAATAACATTAACCTACAAAAAAAATATTATTGAATATAGTGTAGTATATTGGAAAAAATAGTAGTACTTTTACAAACAAATCTTTTGCTTTTGAAGTTCTTCCTTCAGCATAATTCCTCTGTCACCATAATTTCTGCAGTCTTTGAGGCACACTTTGAAGAATGAAGTTTTTCATACTCTGTGTTTAGCACACTATCTTGCCAATCCAGGGAGCCCAGAAGTGATACATTGGTTTAACAACAAATGGATTTTGTGCACCACCTACAAAAGTAGAATTAAAAACATAATAAGCTGTGTGATTCTTTTAATTTCTTTGCAATATAGTGAACAAAAAAAAAAAAACTATGTTTGGGACGACACCTGGGCAACTCTGACAGATGCTTTCATCTGGACAAAGGTTTCTTGGGTAGTCTTTGTCTGGTGATGGTACATGCACATCGTCTAGTAGATCAACGGGTATCTTCTTGTGCTGAAGAATGTAACATACCATATTATTTAGCCCCAGATCTTTTGGAGGATAAACAGGACTGTCTTCTCTGAAATCCTTCTCCTCAGACTGTGCATGTGGCTCTTTGTGTGGTGATTCTTCTCTGCTGAAGACTGTTCGAAACAACTCACGTTGTGTCTGAAAAAGGTGCCATTTTGCAATACATTTGTGCACACATGAACGCCGCAATTTGGCACAGGGACAATGGCATGCGTTTAATTTTGAGTCATACACAACCATTACACGTCCCAACCGGCTGTAATAGGAGACACTGGGTTCAAATACTGAAATAAACTTCTTTGTTTCAGGGGTGCCAATCGAAGTTTGAACAGAGAGTGAAATGCAATTGCTGTTGGCAAGGAGCTGTCGAGTAAGGCATATCTTTTCATTACTAAACCACTTTGCTTTTACCATCTCGGTTAAAATCTCCTCTTTCAGGGAGACTAGTTCTGCAGAAGATGTGCAGTAAGTTACAGAGTGGATGTGTTTGCAGTGATATGATGACTCTGTGCAACTTCCATGATTACCTGACATTCATGTGATTCACAGATGACCTTATGGTGCTCTCCCCATGTCTTGAGCTGAATATGAAGAGGAACACTGTGACCCTTAGTAACTTTAAGGACTGTAAATATGCCATTTGTCTTGTCAATGCACTGGCTTGCAAGATGGAATATGGCATTAATGTCCTGTATTGGCTGTTCTGTGTGTTTGCGGTCAATGTGTTTTTTTAAAGTTTTTTCTATTAATGAGGATATTGCAAACTGGGCTTTTTTTTAAATCACAGGCTGCACACAAACCCTTCTTGAGGAGAATGCTGCAGTGGCTAGAGATAAAATTGTGGCTGAAGTTGGAAGCGGGTTTTTTTTGCAAACCTGAACATGCGTCTCAAAATCCCTTCTCCTTAAAACGGTGGTATCACAGTATGGGCAGTGGTGATGAAGTGCTCTTCTACATCCCAATCCACATCTGTGTATAGTGAAGCCTAAAAAAAATGAGTATACTGGTAAACTATTATGCTATAATATATTGGGTGTACATATATTAAACAAATAACTCAAGATATTCATACCTCCATAGACAACTGCCTTGTTGAAGTGGATTTGAACATGACTTTTTAATTTGACTAGTTTGGCTGGCTTAAATACACTGGCCGAGCAAAAAGTGGTAATAAGCAGTGGTAATAGCTGCAACACTTGTTGCACTGCTGCAGCTCAGGTAATGAGTCACCTCTCTGAATCGTTATATGTCTCTACAAGAGATGAAAGCACCACACAATTCTCTCAATGTTGACAATGGGGTTTAATAAATAAAAGCTCAACTATAAGGTAACATTAACTCACAAACAACACATATAACAGAAGAACGTGGAACAAACACTTTAACACCTTCACAAGATAAACTTCTTTAACCCTTGTGTGGTGTTCATATTTTTGATATTCAGCCAGTGTTTGTGGGTCTGGTGGACCCGCTGCATTTTTGGATTTTTAATTCAACACAATCAAAACATTTATTTTAAAATACTCAACAGATGTTTTCTTCATCCCAATTACTAGCAATATAAACAGCATATATGGTTAATATTTTCTCTTTACGCACATGCACACGCACTCTCGATCTCCACTGTCGTCGCTCCTCCTTTTATACTTCCGCTCCTCCGTGAGAGATACGAGACTGGTGGGTCTCACAGGTGTCGCTCATCAGTAATCACGCCACCGGCCTCGCACCGTTCTCCCACGGCCCTCAGTCTCGTCCTGCTCGCCACAGCATCTCTTCTTGTTCAGTTTAATACATGTGTGTATAATTGAATCCAACTGAACTTAATGGTTACTCAATTAATCATTTGGTAAACCTATAGATTTCTATAGTTGATTCTATAGACAGTTTCTATAGAACTAGTTTGCAATTTCCGAAAATGGATTACCAAATGTAATGAATTATTTTTACTCAAGTGATATATCCCAGATGATAATCACCACTATGTTCAAAGTTTGTGAATGAACGTGTGTGTGTGTGTGTGTGTGTCTGAGAGAGAGATAATAATTTAAAATAAAATAAATTAAAAATTCAGAACCAACTGGCCCTCATCAATTACACACAAAACATTTTTAACACACCAAATATCATCAAAACACCCCTCCTTTTTTTATAAGATTATAATATACAAACTCTATATTTAACCTTCCAGCTACAAGGTTCTTGAACATTAATTCAGCATCAGTACTACTTTCCTTCTGATTAAGAATCTGTACATCACACCCCCAATAAACTCTTCTTCTAAGAATTTCTCATCAAATGCTTGAAACCATCTATCAAGAAGATTAAAAAGACCTTTCAACCAATTACATCTTAAAAACAAATGTTCCAAATTTTCTACCATTCCACAAAACCTACACTGTTCACCCACTGCTGGATTCAAGTGCGCCACTTGTCTGTCCATAGCTATTGCCCCATGTATAAGCCTCCACTGCAGATCAGCAGTGCACTTCTCTATGAACCAATTGGGTCATTATAACTCTAAATAACACTTTAACCTATTTGCTAAACACTTTGACAGTATTTTATAGTCCAAACACAATAGAGAAACTGGTCTCCAATTCTTCAGAAGACCTAGATTTCCTTTTTTTGTAAGCAAAGAAAGTACAGCTCATAGGCAGCTTATAGGAAGTGTTCCAATTTTGATGCTTTGAATGAGTACTTCATACAGATCTTGTCCTAATATATTCCAAAAAGCTTGGTAAAACTCAACTGGCAGTCTCAAGGGCGTATATTTGGTTTGAACATCTATCTATCTATCTATCTATCTATCTATCTGTCTATCTATCTATCTATCTATCTATCTATCTATCTATCTATCAGCATTTATGGTCAAATGAGTGTTTGAATAAAACAACAGTCCAAATGAATGCACACTGTAACTGATTACAAATTCAACTCATTTATTTTGAGATTACACTTTTTTACATGCCAGTGTAATCCTTTTGAAAGGGAAACACATACAGTAGTAGTCAGCTCTTACACAATCAGCACAACAGTCAAGTTAACTTTATATAAGGTTTTTTTTTTACAATTCAGATTGTAACAACTATAAACTTGGGATTAGGATATGCTTACAGTATACACACACATATATACATGCATAGACATATATACACACACACACACACACACACACACATACATACATACATACATACATACATACATAATATATATATATATATATATATATATATATATATATATATATATATATATATATATATATATACACATACATCCATATACACATATGTATTAACCCTACACACATATATACATACACTTTTTTTTTAATGACCATAATATGAAGCTTGCCTTTTATTGCTGAAAACTATTTCTTGTCTTCAAATCCTATTTTGACCTATTTTTTGCTCTTCCCCTTCATGGTGAATAGGGTCATCAGTTGATTGGTGAAGAGCCAACACACACGCACGCACACCGGTAACATGATTGTCCATGCATGGTGACCGCAGGTTGCATTTCTCCAATAAGTTGAATTGTCTCAACTTTTTTCTGCAGGAATTCAAACTCAATGACAAAAAAAAAAAGAAAAAAAAAAAAAAATTGACACAGCCACACTATTTTTACCTTCATCAAATCGCCTGAAAACGACAGACTGATACAATATAACCATACAGATTTCTACATACATCAGACCTCTTGCTTGGCTGAGATGGACATAGGGCTGCCACTGCATAAATTAGCCAGCGTCAGGCCTTAGGCTGGCTACACACTGGCTGCGTCGCATGAGCCTGGCGTTTCTGTTGCGTGGCGTTTTCTATGTCTTTGCACACCAGAAACGTGTCTGACGCAGCGCTGCTGCTGCTAGCCTTGTCTGTACACACGTATGTTTCCAATTGATTTACTGCACTCAAGCAGTAGTACACTTCATGTTAAACATATACTGATTTGATTACAGCAAAGACAACATCGGAAGTATTGATGGCAAAATAGGCTACAGAATATTTTGTTCTGTATTGACAGGTGCAATATATGAAAATCTTTTTTTTTTAAATTACATTTATATCTGCATTTAGGTCAAAACCTAGAGACTTTCAAACATCAACATGTCATCGCGTGAAAAATAGGTGTCGGTTCTATTTCTAGCATGCACGCATTTTCGGCGCAGCATTCTGGGATTGGAGAAAACCGTGCACTGGTTTATTGGCACTTCTCTAAACCAATCACAATAGTCTGGCGCTAAGCACCAGGCAAAGCCACGGTGCCGCTGCAAAATAGCCTCGGGAAGGAATTTCTTTTGGTGGAATGTGCACCAAGTTGTTTTAGTCGTGCAACAGAAAACTCAGATTGGACAGATAGTCTAGCTAGCTGTCTGGATTTACCCTGCAGAGATCTGAGGAGCAGTTACCGAAGCTTAAATTCATTTTAAAGAAAGGTAACAGACATCTGGTCGAAAAGAGTGAAATCTGGTGGAATTTCCGGCGGCAACTGAGCAATCCCGGAAGTGGAGCGTTGTGGATATAGACTAACTGTACAGTAACAATCGGCTTTCCGATGAAATACCGTTTTTTTGTATCATAAACTTCAGTCCATCGCATGCTATCTCTTGTCCATGAGCCCCTGTCTGTCTCTGTCTGTCTCTCCTTCTCCCTCTCTTAATCCTTCTGTTATTGTTGTTAGAAACAAGAGATGGGGCTTTTTTATTCAACATAAGGAATGAAACACAGGGAGGTAAATGTCTGCATTTTATTTTAATGACAGTCCATTTAAATAAAAGTGTGTATAACATCTCACATGTGGCTTTGACTTACAATTACATATTTAGCCATTTTCATAAAAAATACGATACAGTATATCTTTTATCACCATTTAGCCAAAAATCACCAAGATATGATTTTTTATGCATATCGCCAAGCCCTAGCGTACAGTCCTGCTCCTTACTTAAACCATCAACTAAACTGTCAACCCCCAAATGAAAACAAATTGGGGACACAAGAAAACCAAAGCAGAGCTGAACTGACATAAACATCTGTTCTGGTCAAATGTCTAAAGACCTGTGTCTGTTAAGTAAATACCTGTCCAGCACTTTGTGCGTGCAGTCCTTAACGTCTTTCCCCCCCACTCTTGCCAGCTGACAAACCTATAATTTAAAAAAACAAATGAAAAATATTAAGGGTAAAAAGGTGAGAACATTGTACGGATAGAAAAAAACAAAGTTCAACCAGTGGGGTCCAGTTGTTTGCTGCCCTGAAAAACATTGTCAATTTTAACAATTATATGCATCCATCTGGTCTAGTCTTGAGAAAATTAAAAGATTTGTTGAACTCAAATATCACATATTTTCCAACACATTGTATCAGCAGGTAAAACACAAAATGCAGATATAATTTGCCCAAAAGATCACCTTATCCATTAAGACAAACCAAAATTAAAAAAATGTTGGAAAATATAAGTTTGTCACTATTAATACAGTATTAATAAAATACATGAGTCCTCCAATTGCTAAAGGGAGTTGTTCAAAACCTTTTAGTAAACTCTGTGTACACAAACAATGTTCTCAATGCTGGAGTTCATGTGTAGAGCCCCTGGTGATACTTGGAGCAAAGTTTCATGTTGTGTCGAGCCTTCTTAGTGTTTTAAAAATAGTGATTTTTTATGCTATCATATAAGTGCCCCTAGCACTCCCATTCAAAAGGACATTTTGCATTTTGGCTTTAACCACCAAGCATTAGCATTAGCATTAACTAGCCTACTTGTCAACCAGCACATTGTAGTAATGTTAAGCTGGATCGATATTGAAATGTATCAATAAATAAGATCTCTGCTGTATTACTGTGTTGCATATATCTTCTGGCATAAAATGCCGACTGCAGACAGTGGTGTGTCTCCTTATAACGAAATGATCACGCCTAATCTTTCGGGACCCATTTCACCCTGACTGACTCGCAGCTCAGCACACAACAAAAACTGCTGTTCGGATGTTGCCGTTTCTGATATTTTAACATTCCAACATTTTAATTAAAAGAAATACACTAAAGTTTGATCAGAAATAAGAATTTTATCATAATAAGCGAAACTTAACAGTTACCTAAGAGATCATCATTTTTTTTTCTGGAGGTTTGAGCTGAGGTTGAAGCTGGAGGAGCTGAACACGCAGCGCTAGCTGAAGCTTGGGCTCTGATCTCCTTTTTTTTTTTTTTTTTCAATATACATTTATGACTCCCCAATGTGATCACACCTCAATCCAGTAGATGGCGGTAATGCACAAAGATTGCAAGCTGCCAATAAAATTCACTGAAGAAGAAGAAGGGAACACATGGCAAGATCACATGACAAACAGGGAATCACATGACAGACATGAAAACATGACATGAACAAACCCAAAACGTGATAATAAGTTGAAATAGGCCTAACTAAATCAGAAAATTAGTGTTATTGTGTAGTCATTAATATTTGATTTAATGTTGCCTTTAATTTTTATATAAATTATTGAAATAGTTATTTCTACATGGGATTTATTCAAACAATCTGCAAAGCAAAGACAATAGCCTACATTTCCAACACATAGAGAAACCCATGAAAATTAGATACAAATACCATCATGGTGCAGGCAAGGGAAGAGGAGAAGATGATCTCAATTGCAGCAGATTTAGTTTATTTAGAAAAAAAAAAGAAAAAAAAAGGCAATCCAGGGGGCATGAATCAACATAACAGCTCCACAAACATAAAATGACAGTGTAAGACCAAGAGAAGTACCAAAATGAAGGCTTAAATACATGGCTAAATGAGGAACCAAACAAGACTCAGGTGAAAACAAACAAGTAACCAATGAGTAACTATAGAAACCAACTAACAACAAAACAAATGGGAAAGGAACAGGAAGACCGGAAGGAAACATGGGAACCCAAGGAAAAACAACATAAGAGTCCATATAAAGAACATACAGAAATCATACAAATACACAATACAATGACCAATTTCTGGTTAATCTGGTATATCCATATTTGAAACTATATAAACTATAATCACTGGCTTCCAACGAAGGTCATACACGTGTTCACGAGAGAGTTACGCATTTTTTGCGAGTGGCGTCTATTCTAAACTAAGCTTACGCTATGCCTACGTCATACGTAAGGGATAATCTACATCCAGCCGGTGGTTCTCTCAAAATAACCCCTGACAGGATGATTTGGACTCCGACGCGAAGCAGAGGCTGGATGAACATTATCCCTCATTATGTACATTGTATCACTCGCATTATACAGTACTAGCCTCTTGTAATATGGTTCTGGTTCCTGAATGTAATGAATGCACAGCGTTTGTTGTGCAGAAGGGGAAATCGTTTTCTGAGAGATGACTAAAGGCAGGCTGCAAGCATCTGACGCTAACCAAATAAGCAGGCAAATGATCCTTGCTTTCAGGACAGTTCGTTTGGTCCGGGACCACACCACCAACCAGGCGGACAGGCAGCGGTCCAGACTGATCGCTGTCAGCAGGAAGCAGGCAAACATATTCAACAAGGTGTTCAAGAAGCACATACATTTACCAAAAGGCCAGTCGAACTCACGGTATTCGTGAATTATATTAAAGATCAGGAAGAATGAAAATAAGAAGTCTGCTACTGCCAGGTTAAGAAACCAGATGGTATTGACAGTGCTTTTCATTTTGAGACCTGTGATGAAGATGACCAGTCCATTGCCAACAACACCAAGCACAAATATTATACAGTGGAGGACAATACTGATTTTCCCTAAGGAATTCACTGTGACAACTGCATTGCTGGTTGATGTTGTCATATTTGATGGGGCTATAGTTTGGTCTGAAATATAAAAAGACAATGGCTAGAAACACACAAAGACAAGTATACATGCTCATTGTATTTCTAGATATTTCATTAGAAATGTGGAGAAATTCAACAGGATATTGCAAACTCTGTTAATTGAAACTGCTAGTAAGAACCACAGCTGTACTTACTCATTATGACTATATTTGTGGAAGAGGCTAAAACAAATATACCCCAAAATATTAACCAAAATCTTTTTAGCCAAACTATATCTGTAACTGAGCATTATCAACATTTGAGCCTGAATTTAAATAATTTTCAAAATACATAGGGTTAAAGAAACAAATTATAATCCACTTAATTCATTTGGAAAGCATCAAGGAAGAAAATGTGAGAAAACTAAGAAACTTTTTAACAAAAACTAAAATACAAAGTGTAAGTGAATTAAAATATAATGCAGAAACTGTTAAACATAACATTTAAACTTAAGAGAAAAGGCCAATAATCTTACATTTTGTCTCTGTAAATAATTAGAAATGCAAGTTGATTGGAAAGCGGTCAGTACATGTTTCTTTACTTATCATCCCTGATCACAGTTAAATATCCTTGTAAAAGGGGAAGAGAGAAGGGGGTTGGCTTTTCGCTTATCATATTCACTGGAAACTCAGAAATTGTGATTTCATAATCAATTGCATAATGCTTTCTGAAGTCTGTCCAAGGTCACTCTGTCATGGCTCATTAATGAGAATTTCAGGCTTTTGGCTCATTCTTAGGGAAATAAACTATTTTTTATGCCAAGGGTCGCCATGACTCACTAGGAATATAATTCTAATTACTCTAACATATTAGTACCAGTTTAATGTTTATTGACCTGTATTTCTAAAACAACAACAACAAAAAACAAACAAACAAAAAAAACAAAAACATTGAGACATACTGTATAAATACCTCCTTAATTGTGCAAGCAATTGTAAGATAGCAATAATTTTTTTGTCTGGTTTATATTTTCTTTCAGCACCTGCTTTAGTAGTATTCGCCATAAGAGGAATTGTATTTTAGTAATGCCAATTCTCAATGTGTTGTTGATTTCAGGTACTCCACAAACACACGTCAGACTTGGTGATTTATAGTGCTTATTCAGGGTTGGTAAACACTGCTCTTGCACAAGAAACCCAAGTTCTGTTCACTTTGCAAGTCTGAAAATAAATAGTTCTGATCATGTGGTGAAGGATGGATAGATGGATGGATTTATGCTTCTGTATTTTATTTATTCTTATTATTAATTACAATAATTAGCCCATATAATATAGTCAGTGTTTGAGCTGCCCTTCAAAATATGGTTATTTGCAGTGTTGGGGAAAGTTACTTTTTTAAAGTAATGCACTGCAATATTGTGTAACTCTATTAAAAAGTAAATAATTGCATTTCTTAGTTACTTAAAAAGTAATGTGCTACTTTTGCATTACCTTTTCTCACCTGGGCTGTGCTTGCTTGCTTGTCTTTATTATGTTTTTCAAATGTAAAAGTGCAAATGCAAAAGGAAATGCAAAATCATGCAGTAGAGGGCACAGCTCAAACAAACCTTTCATCTGTGCAACCTTTCATCTGTTTCATCAAAAAAAAAAAAAGAAAGAAAGAAAGAAAGAAAGAAAATCTTATTTGTATGGTTTAATTGGATCATTGAAGGTCAACAGCAAAGACATTGGTTATTAAAGTGAGATTAAATACATAAAGTATATTTGTGTTATTTAACGCATTTTTTCATTTGCATTTCAGTGTCATTATTTATTTGGATGAATACTGAATGTGTTTTTGTGCAAGTGAGATGAGTAAATGCATGTTCACATTTAGTCTAGAGCTACAATAACATCATGTTCACACAAAGCACACACAACATGGGGACAGGAGAGCTGTCAGTCAATGGGAAAACAAACTTGTATTACTTATTTGAACATCACCTGCTGTAAATTTAAAAGTATGAATACTTTACTAGTTACTTGATTACTTTTCTGATTACTTTTTGACTTGCGTTACTTGCAATGAATTACACCCAACACTTATTATTTGTCAAAGTAAAAGCATGGTAAAGTTTAACACTGACTTTGTTTTATGCCTAATAATAAAGGTCAGACAGCATAAAAATGTTCTTTGTATTTATATACAAAAAAGAGAAAGAGGAAGTTTTGGTGATTAAATAAACATAGTACTATATAAACATATAATAGTATACTAAATTAACAGTAGCCTATTACAACGTGGCTTAAAGATTGTGTAAAACAAGTCCATGGAAAAGAAATACATTACAAATGTATGAAATATTTTCACAAAGCCATGAGTATATAATAAAACATCTGTAGATTTCCCATAAAAGCATAAACAATACAAAACATTTTTATCATCCCAACCAGTTTAGACGCAACAACACTGACTCAACCAATGACAGGAGTTTGGGGTAGAGCTATCTGTTAGTCCAACCAATGGAAAACAAGGGGAAGAGAAATTTTAATGGTGCATGAATTACACCTTTGGATTGACTTTAGAACAAACAAGTATTTGAATCACTGCTTATCTGACATGGGATGAGGGGTTCAAGGCGGCAAAGTGGAAAGCTTCTTAATATGCTTTATGGGATCACTTCAGACTAATACAAGGAATGAATATTTCTGGGACTGATTTTCTAAACGCATGTTTTGTTGTCCTGGCTGCTGCCAGTTGACGAGAAGGTTGTGTCGTTCACCTTGAGACCCTGTGATTCTGAAAGGCCTGAACAAGTGGAAAGGCGAGATGATCGGGAAGGCAGATGTTCTTCAGCAAACGCCGTCTCCAGCACCAGCAGTAGAGACTGTTTCAGCTTCTTCTTAAACTCCTCACACATGAACACATAGAGAATGGGGTTCAGACAGCTGTTGAGATGAACCAGGCAGTTTACAAAAGGTCCTATGTCATTTATTACTTTTCCAAAGTCACTCCACTTATTCTCCTTTGCAATTACGGTGGACAGCTGTTGAACATGAAAAGGAAACCAGCATATGAAAAAGGCCATGATCACAGATATGATGACCTGAAAAGGCTTAAGATTCTTCCCCCTTTTGAGACGTTTGGCACGCACTCCGATAGCAATGTATGAAGATGCAATGATCAGGAAGGGGATGAGAAAACCCACCATAAACCTGTATATGACCAAAGACTTGAAGGGTCCTGGATAATAAGTGCACCGGTTCTTATTTACATAGCGGTTGATGACAAAGGGGATGCTGCAGAGGACGGATAAAACCCACACGAATGCACAGATGATCCTGGCTTTGACCAGAGTTCGTTTGTTTTGAGCCCAAACAATCACCCAGGTGGACAGGCATCGGTCCAGGCTGATAGCGGTCAGCAAAAAAATGCTGGCAAACATGTTCAGCACCGTCACGAAGCTGACAAACTTGCACAAGAAGTCACCGAAATGCCAAGCCATCTTGTTAAAGGCATTAACAATGTAGAGGATGATGATTAAGATGAAGATGAAGTCTGCAATCGCCAAGTTGAGAAACCAAATGGAGTTGACGGTCGTCTTCATTTTGTAGCCAGTCACGAATATGACGAGCCCGTTTCCAACGATACCCAGAGCGAAGACGACAAAATATATGCATATATTGAAGATTTCAATACTTGAAAAGGCTTCCATCTGAGTCCCATTGGTCCCATTCACGGCACACAAAAAGGTTGCATTCGCTGCACAAAACAAAAAGAGAACGCAAACTGTAAAAGAAAGTCATAACATTTCTGATTCTTTCTTTTGATTTTGAATTGGTTGAAAACTGAATTAGAAGGATTCATTCAGAAATCCAACTGGTTCAGCAATCCGGTTGCAGCGGTTAACAGCTCACTGGAGTTGGAAATTAATGATTTTCAGTTGTGTATAAAGCTGATGAATGTCTGTAAAATAATTTTGGGATAGTTATTACAGCTCTGATTTTAAGTATAATCATGCTCAAGATTAGGCTAAATTATATTTAATGAATAATATCATTTTATTTGTCAGAATTATGGGAATAAATGTTTGCAAATTAAGAGATTATGATAAAAGGAGTTGCTCAGTCTTACCATGATGCCACCAGGGGGCATTGTGTCCTATATTCTCTATAAAATGCATGATGTGTGTTATTTGAATTATAGAGGAATAAGTTTGCTAAGTACAGCATGTAAAGTGTTTTCTGGTATTCTTAACAACCGACTCAGGGAATATATTGAAACTAATGGAATTTTGGTGGATGAACAGAATGGGTTTAGAAAACACAGAGCATGTATTAATCATATTTATGTTATATCATCTGTTTGTTTTGTTGATTTTAAAAAAGCTTTTGATTGGGTTAACAGAGATCTTTTGAAATATAAGTTACTTTCTATTGGTATTACAGGTCACCTGTATAATTCCATCAGAGCTCTGTACAAGGCTCCAGTGGCCTGTGTGCAGATTAATGACATGAGGACAGGATGGTTTCCCACTCCATTCGGGGTCAAGCAGGGAGATGTTCTTTCACCCACTCTCTTTGCGCTTTTTGTGAATGATCTGGCTCAAGAGATAAAGTTAGCAAATTTGGGTGTAGACATTGATGGCTTTAACCTCAGCATTTTACTATATGCAGATGATATTGTTGTTTGCACAGAACGTCATTTAAAACGTCAATAAATGCTCGTTCGTTCTGCTCTCACCGAACAGATGGATTATAATATGCTTATGTAAATTACCGTCAGATGAAATCATGCAGGCGTCGGCGCTTTCTCCGTCCGTGCAATAAATGCACATGAATGAGCGCGGATTTTCTAGCGCATTTACTTGCACTTCAAAGGTAATATATCTATGGTTTAACCCATTTGAGAGACGGCCAAAATCTGAATTTAAAATGGACTGAATAAAGCTCTCTACGAACTTGAGCGATGCCGCACTGACGGACCATGAAAGAGTGACGGACATGTATGCACATAAATCACTGTCACACACAAACACTCTCGAAGTAATACACAGTCTAACTTGTAGCCACGTCTTTTAACTATTATAATATTTCGAAGGGCAAAAATAGGAATGTTTAATTGGTTTTACATTATCAGCTAACTCGATCACGTCGAGCTAGGTGATTTCAGATAGCCAGGCTGCTCAGCTCCACTCACGCCCCGCCTGTTTGCCTATTTTCTGTTATCCTGGAGTGACGCAAGGCCAAGATGGCGACGGACGGCTACGCCCACTTTAGGCTTCAAAAATGCTCTTCAGAAACCTACGGGTGACGTCACGGACACTACGTCCATATTTTTTTACAGTCTATGGTTCGGAGTCGGAGCCCACTGATGCGCGTTTGAAAGTTTGGATGACAATCAAGGTAAGCAGATAACAAAATGGTACTTTCTGAGTTTGTCTCGTGACAGACGCAATGAACGTTCATGAACGGATTGAACCCTGCTTCAGATACGAGCCTCCTGCAGATGTAGTGAAGCAGGCCAACACTGCCACTGTGACATAGGCTACAACAGGCCTAATGTGTGAAACTTGTGTTGTGGTTTCCTGGGGAGGTGGAGTAACTATTATGTGTCCCTTTTGTTTTGACATTTTTTTATTGGTTTGATGTTGTTATTTTACATGTTTGTTATTTAATCACCTCTATCTTTATTTTTTTATAGTGCAATCAATAAATTAATTGTACATTTTGAAAAAACTTTTTTTTTTCATAAATCAGGGTTTAGGCTATATAAGTAAACAAGGACTGATGTTTTTAAAATTAGGTTTAGGGTTATGCATGCGCACTGATGTTTTACAGAGTCTCACTCCAGCCAAAGTCCCAAAGTTGGCAACCCTGTTTTACGCATTTTAAGGGAATAAGTTAACCCAACAAAGTATTTTTGCTGTCTACAGCTTAAATTGTGGCTGGTAGGTTAAAAGACTTTGTCAGCTAAATGTGTTGCACAATTCACATGCAACATAAGACCACAAAATTGAACATTGAAAAGACAAAATATAATTTTCCTGCTATTCTGGCCTCATTAATGCTTTCAGCCAGTTTTGCATTAAAGCAAATACATTTTGTATTTGTATTATACATTTTGTATCTGTATTAAGCAGTAAATACAGTTGCAAAAACACACATCCTTTCTGACCACAGCTTTTTAACCAATATTGACGTACACGGCTAAAAAACTACCCCGAGATGCAATATATATATTATTTTAAAATAGTGGTTTACACTGATAAACAACAGCAGGGATGGATGATGAGATCTCTTTTTGACTTCTGTTGGATTAGAGTTCAAGCTTTTAACTCAACGCCATGCTGCATAATCTTGATCAAATCAGCAATTCAAAGAAGTCAAGATAATGAACTAAACCAAGGGGTGGAGGAATAAAAAATGCATGTCATTTTGAAAAGGCATTGCAGAAAACATAAACTGCCCACATCACTCACTTCTTTTCACAGGGCATCTGTCTCAATAAAACAGAAATTAGCTTGCTATATAATATTAGTATAAACATAGTCATAGCCACAGGAATATTGCATAGATGTAGATTCTTACCCATTTTCAGTCCTTTCCTTCTGTTCTTTCTGCAGGTGTGTGTTATTAAAGCTCACAACAACGTCTTCACATGAACAATTGGTGGTTGTTTCCCCTTTTGTATGAAAGAAAAAGTGGGGTGGAGTGATGATGCAACAAGGGAACTATGCTTCTGTAGAAAACTATTTTGAACATCAGCTTTCAAAGGTTAAAGTTACAGTCTTCCATGGCAACCTAAAATCGAATAATATACTTTATTAACATAATCCAGATAATAGTTTAAAAAATACAAATGTTTATGACAACAGCAACTAAGAATTAAGGGCAGAGCAGATAATTATAGTTCTGCACTTTGATATTGGTGTTTTGAGCATGATTATATAATATTATGTAAAAACAAATACAAATTTGACGTGCCACATTCTGTTGATAATCTTTCTTCTTGAGTGTTTAAAAGCAGTACAGAGGATGCCATCTAGAGGCTATAATCTTCAATTTATATTCTTCCTTTATAAATAAACCCTTCTTTGGCTTATTTAAACAAACAAATAAAAATATTTCTGCATGATGTATCTTTAACTTTAAACAATTTTTGAACTTGGCATTACAGTTCTTCTCATGCTAGGAAGAATAGCTTGTTGTAGGCTACTGCTCATTTGTAAGCCGATTCTTTAGCTAAAAGCTTCTGCT
This sequence comes from Squalius cephalus, assembly GCF_949319135.1. Classification (NCBI taxonomy): domain Eukaryota; kingdom Metazoa; phylum Chordata; class Actinopteri; order Cypriniformes; family Leuciscidae; genus Squalius; species Squalius cephalus. The sequence goes on from NC_137132.1 coordinate 25,828,087, forward strand.
AAACTAATAAGTGTGAACTTATTAAAAGGCCAGGGGTCCGTTCTTCGTACGTCGCTAACTCACTTAGCTGGATTTGATTGTTGGCGATTTGGCATGATCTTGGATTGTTTGGTTCTTCAACGCTCATCCTGGACTTGCTGTCATAGCAACATGTGCGCAAACTTAAACCTGCTCGGGAGCAGGCTTATTTCATGTTAACAGGATTAGATCCCGGCTTCATAAACGGAGCTGATAGTGATACGGGAAGTCCAGCGCAGCGCGATAGTGCACTTTCTTTCTGAGATATATATTTTTTCTCGTGATTCGTGAGATTGTCGTTTTTTCGTTTTTTTATGTTTAAAAAACAGTTTTAGGTTTTTTTTTTTTTTTTGTGGCATTTCCAAGCCACTTAAGACCCAATGTTGTAAAGCAGTTTTTTTTTTTTTTTTTTTTTTTAGGCTATCATAATTTTTTATGAAGATCATACAATCATGACCATGCCGATTACAGATATGTCACTCAGGCTTCACTAACGTGATTTGTACCATAGACTATAGAGGCTACCATAGACTGCCATCAAGGCTATGAAGGGGATTATGTGAACAGAAAGGGGATTCACAATGTAAATGTGCAGCCCAGTTACTATTGTGATTCTTAATATTCCAGATTAGTAATATTATATCAAATAAAAAAAAGGCAGTTGACTAAAATCTTCCATATCACAAATGTGAAAGCAAAATGGCCAGGATCTGTGCATGACTTAAGCATTTTCAGAGATTCACATTTATGCCTTATTTGAAAGTGGTAAGAAAAGTTCCACAATTAAATATCAAGCTCACTGTATTACATACACTTATGCTGATCCTAACAGAACTGCATTTGTTCATAGGTGATTATGACATGTTCCTGCAGACAGGTGTTTTATGACCCCATTCCCTGACCCAAACCAGTTACAGTGCAGCTAGGACAAGGGCACACAATGAAATGAACTTTGGCTAACTAAAGGGAAGATTTCAGTGTCTGAAAAGTCTGAGGGTTGCACACCTGACTGGACATTGTTGCATGTGCCATATTACACAACACTGCCAAAAAAAAAAAAAAAACACTTTTCATTAAATGTTTAATAAAAGACAAATATGCTTAGTTCCTTGAGTTTTATTTCAATTGTTCTTTGTAAAGAAAAGCCAGTGGTCAAGTGCCTGCAACAAGAGATATTAGACACATGCCTCATGCAACAAATAAAAAGGGAAAGTTGGCTATACACTGCCCACCTGTAGGCCTATGTCTCCTCTGTCTGTGCAGACTCTTCTGTAGGCCTTTCTGTAGATGTGGAATCCTACAACTTATATTGCAGCCATAAAGCATACAAGTATAAATGAAGTAAAGTTATTTATGCACTTGCAGGTAGGCTAGTTCCTCCATATGACAGTTATCTGAGAGGGTTTATTCACTGTCCAGTGCAATGGAAACAAATGGACATTACAAAGTCTTATACTTTCTTTCCTTTGGAAAGTTAGAAAATGTCCACTTACTGCACATATTTCAGCCACCACTTTCTTGGGAACAGATACAAGTGTTGATGTATTGTGTAAAAGTGCACAAAAGAGGAAAACACAGTGTCATTACAATGAACTACACTGGGGAAAAATGTGATCAATAACTCATGGCAAAATATTTTTACATTAACATAAGTTTATCAGTTTTCACTTTCACAAGTCAAAGCAATTCATCATTACTCAAGATTTAACAGTTGAAATGACTATACGGCCTTAATTTAACGCAGCAAAAATTATTTTACAGTGTAGGCTACTAAGATCTTTTCTATTTTTTTCTCAGCCTTTTTCTTGGTTGCTTTTATAAACCGACAACCATTTATTTAACAGTGCCTTTTATAAAAGAGACTATAATATAACTAAAAATGACCATTATGTAGAATATTTTTGTACTTCACTTTTATTTGTTCCCATGTTCTAGTATGGTGACTGACATTACAATGAACAAAGTAATTATGCAATTATTAAAATACAGAAATATAGGCTAATAAGTGATAAAAACATCTAACATGGCCACTTACGGATTTAAATTGTCTGCTACTTTTTGCCAGCCCTCTCTCCTGGCTTTTGCAGACTTTGAGGTGTTCCCTGGCGTTTTAATTAAACATTAAAATTCCGAATAAACTTCGAATTTTAGTTCTTGCTCTGCTGAGGAGAAAAACTGAGCGCGCTCTTTGGCCACGCTGAGCAGCCAATAGCAGCGTTGCTGATCAATGTTTCTACTATCGATACATATCCCCTTTTAACCAGCGCATGAACGCGCAATTATCTCAGATAACTCAATCCAGCGATACTAATCATATCCGGCAAGTGTGTTCGAAGAACCGAGTTAGCCAGATCATGATTCGCACGATGATATCATCTTGGATGTGTCATTTGATCTCGGATGTAATAAGCAACGTACGAAGAACGGGCCCCAGAACTAGCCATTGAGACTAGTTTAGAATTTATCTTTGAAATGGACAAAAAGCACCATAAAATAGGTCGATATGGCTCATGCACTGTAAATAGTCTTCTTAAGTCAGTGATAGATTGTAGAAGGTTGTAGAAGGACCTTTTTATATTATGATACAAGCAAAAAATGTGTATGTTAAGACCTATATACATGAGAATCTGCAGAAGCTTTCAGAAAACAAGACACTAATTGTCATGACAAAGTTCATTGATGCAGCAAGAATAAAGGGTATTAAGGCATGAAGCAAAAATATAATGCAAATACTGTTAAGATCACATAATTTCACTCAGAAAAGAAGTAATCATGCACTTGGGTTTATTATAAACAGGGAGAGTTGTAATGCTGGTCAGAAGCGAAGGATTGAAGCAGGTGAGCAATGGCAACGCAGGGACGCAATGGGCAGAGGGAATCCAGGCAGATCCAGTCAGCTCGCGGGAGATCCGGGAAACGAGAACCACTCGAACGGGAACCGGCAAAAACAGCAGACAAAGAGTGCTCAAGATCCAGTGAAAGCCTCACAACGATCTGACAAAGACAGGACGAAAATCACAGACAATAAATAGGACGCTAAATGAGGAACAGCTGGCGCTGATCAGCCACGGTAAGTCACGGCCACAACACACACAACACTCGCACACGGCGAGGGCGAGACAGTGAACCCATGAACCGTGACATACCCTGACTCACGGGCGGACTGGCCATCTGGCATACCGGGCACTGGGCCGACGTGCTTTTTGGGCCGACCGCCGAAACTTTTTTTTTTTTTCTCCGGCCCATGAGCCGGCCCATAAAAGTGGTAGGCCTAGATCGGCGGCCCAATGTTTTTTCAATTGACACTGCTGGCCCAAAACCAGAGGCGGACAGAGTACACAGCTTCATTACTTGAGTAAAAGTACAGATACCCCTTGCTAAATTTTACTCAAGTACAAGTAAAAGTACTACAGTCAGATGTCTGCTTAAGTAAAAGTACTGAAGTACTTGTTTTTAAAAGTACTTGAGTATCAAGAGTACATTTTCTAAATATTGCATTACTACTGCCACAGTGCTTACATTTACAGTATGTACAGAAACGTCCTACATGGAGTTATGTTAATGTTAATACCTTGGAGAATGTAAAAGGAATTGAAAGTAAAATCAAGTCATTTTCATCTTTTTACCATGTTGCTTTATTTAACATTTCTCACTTGCCCACAAGCCAATAGCACAATGGTTGCTCTGACAAACCTCTGCTAGAGTTTTAATGGATTTTTTGCACCCACATTTGAAACTGACTGTGTTAAACACACCGCATACTCAAGAACATCAAAGCAAACGCTCAGCTTACATTAATGTGTAATATCAGAAAAGAAAATTCAGCTAACAATTGTGTGTACATGTGAGTTTCTCTGTTTTTTCATCAATCAAATCAATAAACCTAAACCAGCAAAGAAGGCAATATAGCAATGTTCTGACACACCTCTGAACCTGACCGTGTTATACATGCAGCATAGAGCAAAGAAGAGAAAATAATAATGATTAACCCTTGTGTGGTGTTCATATTTTTGTTATTCAGCCAGTGTTCGTGGGTCTGGTGGACCCGCTGCATTTTTGGGTTTTTAATTCAACATAAACAATTTATGTTAAAATACTCAACAGATGTTTACTTCATCCAAATTACAAGCAATATAAACAGCATATATGGTTAATATTTTCCCTTTACCTTTGTTAGATCACATTTAAGAATTGCAACCTTGTGCGGGAATGGCAAGGGTAGAAACAAAACGTCTCAGGTTACGACACGTAACCTATGTTCCCTGAGAACAGGGAACGAGACACTACGTCAGAATGACGCTATGGGGAACGCCTCAGGCGTGACAGGTGTCTGAAATCAAATATCAACTCACGTCAATCATGTTGACCGGCGACAGCCCGTGCATCATCAGCTTGAATGATGAGCGCGCGACCTGGATGTATAAAAGGGAGCCTTGCACACATGACAACATCCTATCGTCTGAAGGGACTGTTGCAGGCAGGCCCCGAGGCATGGCAGGAAGACGTAGTGTCTCGTTCCCTGTTCTCAGGGAACATAGGTTACAGTCGTAACCTGAGACGTTCCCTTTCGAAAGGGAACTCTACACTACGTCAGAATGACGCTATGGGGAACGATATACCAACACCACCATGCTGAGGGGAGTGCATGCCCAAAGGCAGTGACAACTGTCCGAACCAGTAATTCAGAAACACTGGAACCACTCACCCTTAGGTCACATCGGGCTGTCAGTGACAGCACTCCCTACCGGTCATAGCCCAAGCTAATGAACCAAGAAACCGCCAGAACATAGTTAATGGGGGGTATATCTGGGCCAGCTCAAAGGCTTAGGACATCAGCTTCCAAAAGAAGGGGTCCCTTCTAGGGAGTGTGGCTAGGGGACCCAAGGGACTCCCAGCCAGTCACTATTCAGGGGAGCGTGCCACCTGAAATGCCACCAGGCAGGCCTGACCTGGTGTCACTACATAAGACACTACAGTCTGGCCACTTCCCGTCTGTCCGAAGACAGAGCCTCTGGACACTTGCCTTAGGAAGGCATCCAACCCGAGGGACTGCGAAGCAGGCAGTGAACCACTCAGCCCGGATCTCAGAGACGGGACATCCTGGAGAGTATGACTCAGCATAATGCTTTACAACCCTTGCCAGCGAGGGGAGTTTCTCTACTCGATCCATGGATCTACCCAGTGTTTGTGTTTCAAAACACTGAGGAGGCCTGTGAGGGCCTAAAGGGAGCTACCTCCAGGAAGGCCTGGTAGGACCTCTAACCTGGCGACCTCAACATGGGGGAGCTTGTATTCAACCACAATATGTGGGAGCTTACCTTCAGGAAGGCCGGTGAGGCCTCTAACCTGGCGACCACAGCATGTGGGAGCTCATATCAGGAAGGCCGGTGAGGCCTGTAACCTGGGGACCACAACCTGTGGGAGTTTACTTTCAGAAAGGCCCTAGAACCGAAGTCTGGGCCAAGTAAGAAAGGGAATAAAGCGTACAGCGCACAACCCTTACCATAAATATGGATTATAGAAAGTACATGAAAGAAAGTGCATGTATTTAGCCATTCTGAATCCAAGAAGGCCTGGTAAGGCCTCTAACCTGGCGACCACAGTATGTGGGAGCTCATACTCAGGAAGGCCTGTGAGGCCTGAAACCTGGCGACCACAGTAGGTGGGAGCTCGTATTCAGGAAGGCCTGTGAGGCCTGAAACCTGACAGCCACACAATGTGGGGCTACCTTCAGAAAAGCCTAATGAGGCCTGTAACCACAGAATGTGGGAGATAGCTTGAAAGGGAAGCGCCTGTCGAAAAACATTGCGACAGAGGACGCATCTAGAGTGGGACCCAAGGTGAAGAACCGGAGTCTGAGCCACGTAAAAAGGGAATGAAGCAAGCGCATAACCCTTACCATAAATATGGATTTTAGAAAGTACACGAAACGAAAGTGCGTGTACTTAGCCATTCTGAATCCAGGAAGGCCTGGTGAGGCCTCTAACCTGGCGACCACAGCGTGTGGGAGCTCATACTCGGGAAGGCCGGTGAGGCCTGTAACGCGGTGACCACAGTGTGTGGGAGCTCATCAGAATGTGGAAGTAGCTAGAGAAAGGCGTCTGTCGTAATATACGCGACAGGACGCATCTAGAGTGGGATCCGAGGTGAAAGACCAGGGTCTGAGCCACATAGGAAGGGACCGAAGCGTACAGCGCATGACCCTTACCACAAAAATGGATTTTAGAAAGTACACAGGACGTTAGTCGTGTGACTTACCATAAGCATGGGTTTAAGAAAAATAGATGAAGTAAAGGTGCATGTACTTCATCACTCTATATTCAGGAAGGCCTAGTGAGGCCTATAACCTGACGACCACAGTAAGTGGGAGCTCATTCTCAGGAAGGCCCCTGAGGCCTGTGACCTGACGACCACAGACTGTGGGAGCTCGTATCCAGGAAGGCCGGTGAGGCCTGTAACCTGACATGTGAAAACTCATAACCAGGAAGGCCTTTAGGAAGCCTGAAGCCTGGTGACCACTGAATGTGGGAGCTTAACACTCAGAAAGGCCTGTGAGGCCTGAAACCTGGCAACCACAGTATGTGGGAGCTTATACTCAGGAAGGCCTGTGGGGCCTGTAACCTGGCGACCACAGTATGTGGGATATTCAGGAAGGCCTATGAGGCCTGAAACCTGGTGACCACAGTAAGTGGGAACTCACATTCAGGAAGGCCGGATGAGGCCTATAACCTGACATGAGGAAGCTCATAACTAGGAAGACCTGCGACCACGGTGTGTGGGAGCTCATACTCAGGAAGGCCGGGTGAGGCCTGTAACCTGGCGGCCACAGTATGTGGAAGCTCACATTCAGGAAGGCCAGGTGAGGCCTGTAACCTGACATGTAGAAGACCATCACCAGGAAGGCCGGATGAGGCCTGTAACCTGGCGACCACCATGTGTGGGAGCTCATATTCAGGAAGGCCTAGTAAGGCCTGTAACCTGGCGACCACAGTATGTGGGAGCTCATAACCAGGAAGGCCGGATGAGGCCTGTAACCTGATGACCACAGTATGTGGGAGCTCACATTCAGGAAGGCCGGGTGAGGCCTGCAACCTGACATGTAGAAGCCCATCACCAGGAAGGCCGGTGAGGCCTGTAACCTGGCGCCACAGTATGTGGGAGCTCATAACCAGGAAGGCCTGGTGAGGCCTGTAACCTGGCGACCACCGTGTATGGGAGCTCATATTCAGGAAGGCCTAGTAAGGCCTGTAACCTGATATCCCAGTATGTGGGAGCTCATAACCAGGAAGGCCGGATGAGGCCTGTAACCTGATGACCACAGTATGTGGGAGCTCACATTCAGGAAGGCCGGTGAGGCCTGTAACCTGACATGTGGAAGCTCATAACCAGGAAGGCCTGGTGAGGCCTATAACCTGGCAACTACAGTATGTGGGAGCTCATATTCAACCACAGTATGTGGGAGCTCATACTCAGGAAGGCCTAGTGAGGCCTATGACCTGATAACCACAGTATGTGGGAGCTCATTTTCAAGAAGGCCTGGTGAGGCCTATAACTTGATAACCACAGTATGTGGGAGCTCATATTCAACCACAGTAAGTGGGAGCTCATACTCAGGAAGGCCTAGTGAGGCCTCTGACCTGCTAACCACAGTATGTGGGAGCTCATATACATGAAGGCCTAGTGAGGCCTCTGACCTGATAACCACAGAATGTGGGAGCTCATATTCAACCACAGTATGTGGGAGCTCATATTCAGGAAGGCCTGGTGAGGCCTCTGACCTGATAACCACAGTATGTGGGAGCTCATATTCAACCACAGTATGTGGGAGCTCATACTCAGGAAGGCCTGGTGAGGCCTATGACCTGATAACCACAGTATGTGGGAGCTCATATTCAAGAAGGCCTGGTGAGGCCTATAACTTAACCACTGAATGTGGGAGCTCATATTCAACCACAGTATGTGGGAGCTCATTTTCAGGAAGGCCTAGTGAGGCCTATGACCTGATAACCACATTATATGGGAGCTATATTCAAGAAGGCCTGGAGAGGCCTATAACTTGATAACCACAGTATGTGGGAGCTCATATTCAGGAAAGCCTAGTGAGGCCTATGACCTGATAACCATAATATGTGGGAGCTCATTCAACCATAGTATGTGGAAGCTCATATTCAGGAAGGCCTAGTGAGGCCTATAACCTGATAACCACATTACTCCTTGACAATTCCTGGGAGCTCACCTCAGGGAGGCCCAAGCACTGTCCGGTTGCAAAATGGGGACTGTCTGGTCAAGGAGGCCTGTTAAGACCTACTACCTGACCATCGAAAAAATCTTTAGATTTACTTTCTTACCCATAACATTTTGCCCCAGACTCTAAAACAGGAGACGTGGTCTGAAAAGAAACAGAAATATGTTAATTTCACATTTTACAAAAAGACCAGAATTACACCTGCTCTTTTTGTTCACTGCTCATCATTTTAATTCCTCACTTAAAATGCAGCCAAAAACAATGGATAACGCGATCTGGATGATAGGCTAAATTACTAAATATCTAACTTCTTAAGTCAGATAATATTCCACCATTTCAATTCATAGAATTAAATGCAGCCATAATCACCAGACAATACCGTTTTAACATTTATACGTTCTCGTAATCTACACACTGCCTCGGCAAGCGCGAGAAACGAGCCGTTAAAAAATATTTGGCTTTCATCCCTCGAGAAGAAAGTCAACAGGTGCGAGGTTGAACCATCCGACAGCGCACGGATTTTTTTTTTTTTTTTTTCTCACGCGCGCCGAGATATTTCTTAATGAACACTGCCAGCACCCTCAGGAACTGACTGTGAACGCCTCGTACCCAAACAGTATTGTTTCACAGATCGCACGCACCACAGCTCAGATGCTGAACCCTCCTCCCTCGAGAAAAGGGTCCGACGAGAGCGGAGCATTTTTAAATAAAAAACGCTCACAGTTTGCACAAGAGGCTCTCGAGAGAGAGCCTCCCGCGCGCTTCAGCGATATTCTCAAAACAGACAAACAGTCCCTGAAGACGAAAAGATGTTGTCATGTGTGCAAGGCTCCCTTTTATACATCCAGGTCGCGCGCTCATCATTCAAGCTGATGATGCACGGGCTGTCGCCGGTCAACATGATTGACGTGAGTTGATATTTGATTTCAGACACCTGTCACGCCTGAGGCGTTCCCCATAGCGTCATTCTGACGTAGTGTAGAGCAGGGCTGTAGTCAAGACCACCTTTGTCGAGTCCAAGACAAGTCCAAGACCAGGACTAGTCGAGTCCAAGTCAAGACCGAGTCCAAAGAGGTTCGAGTCCAAGACAAGACCGAGTCCAAAAAAGTTCGAGTCCGAGTCAAGACCGAGTCCAGGACAGGAAAAAAAAAAGTCTTATGCATGACATTATCAAGACTTCGGGTTATTATTTGTTGATCTAAAAGCAAAAACTGTGTCACAACACCCAGGATTTTTAAGTATAGACATTCCCCTTGATATCATATAATCTATTAATCTAAAGAAAACAGAATGATGATATATAGTGATACCTCATAATAGCAGTGTTAGAACTGATATACAAACACCAACCCACTTCTGTTACCAATGCTAGGTACTAGTACTGAGCATTTAAGCAACTAAATTACAATATCGCTTCACTGCAGATGTACAGTAGTGTAGAAAAGAAGTGACCAGTATTACAGAGGGGGTACACTCTGTAATACTGGTCACTTCTTTTCTACACTACTGTACATCTGCAGTGAAGCTATATTGTGGTTGGTATATATATATATATATATATATATATATATATATATATATATATATATATATGGTTCCCTGAAAAAAATATTGTATTGTATTATATTGTTATTTGGACGTGGGTTAATAGGAAAGACATTGTATTTTCAGAAAACATTCAAGTTTGGTTGTAGAACAACAATGAACACAGTGTAATTTAACATATGTTATTTTTATTTGAGGACAAACTGCAAAATTTTAAAATAAATTCATCAGGTGTTTAAGAAATTCATAAGAATAATTTTTCACAGTAAACTTAACAGTACAAGCATTTGTACAACGGTGTATTCTTCAAAAGCTTTTTTAACATGAACTATAACAAGAAAAACAAGAAAAATCTGAGTAAATTATCAACTTTTAGAGTGTAGCATTCTGTCTGCAGGTGAGGTAAGTAAAACTATTCAGTTTTACAAAAGTGTTTTGTTACACTTGAGAAATATAAGGGAGGAGAGCATTTCCGCTCCTAAACTGGCTCTATGGGGCCTCATAATGAGCCCTCCAGCACTGAACACTCTTTCAACTGGTGCTGAAGAAGCAGGTACAGAAAGCACTTTGACAGCCAGGGCATGCAAATGACGGTATTTGTCCTTGTTTTTCAACCAAAATACAAGGGCATCCTGCTCTGCCGGACAGCTCTGAATATCCTCCAGGTATGTATTTACCTCACTATTGACACTTGGATGATATCCATGGGTGGAATTGTTCTTTTTGTGAGTTTTATATTTTGCCAGGAGCCGTGGAATCTTGGCGTTTGGGGGAGAATCCTGGGTTGGTTCTGTGGGTTCCTCACAGATGTCCAGGTCCACTTTCTTAGCCTGAGCGATCAAGCTGTCTGGAAAAAAAGAAAACAGAAATAAATTTGACTCACTTCTTCCACTTCAATAACCTTGCAAATACACTGTACTTTAAAGGGGGGATTTTGAAATAAATACCTGTTAGTGACTTCTGCAGTTCCTTCTTAGTATTTTGTATGGTGGTAGCACTGCCACTGGTTCTGACATCCATCTCAACCCAGTTCATCCCGAACTGGGGGTCCAGCATCGCTCCCAGCATGTATATATCATGGCCAAATGGCAAATCAAGGCCATTATCTTCTGCCATTCGTAATCCAACAAAGATGCCGGCAAATCTTCTTTTAAGTGAGGCTCTGAGGGCCCTGGTCAGTGGCCTACAGAGTCTCTTTTCACTATCCATTTCTGTTAAATGAGAATGTAGCTCGAGGACAGTAGGGACAACCATGCTGATGGTAACAATTTTGTCACCCTCGCTCAATTCAGTGGCCTCAGCAAACGGTCCAAGAATTTGTGTAAGTTCTCTACACTGGGCCCATTCACGTGAGCTAAGGACAACATTCTCAAAGTCCACTGAGCACATCTGAGTTAGTGCAGTATGATCTAATTCGATGACTGCTTGTATTTGTCTGAATTGCGAATTCCACCTTGTGACATTTGAGACTGGAATGCTTTTACCAATTCCAAAAACAGCCTCAAATCGATCCTTAAAGACAGTGCTGCCGCACTAAGGCAAAAGGTCGTAACTTCAATTTTTGGCGAAAATGAGTTATTGTAATTTTTAGGACAATAAAGATAAGTTTTATCATGTAGACAAACATCAAGTTTCAATTCGATTGTTTTTTGGGTGGAATATGATTATGTTTTTGCCGTAACTTCAAAAAGCCAAGGGGAAACTATGGTAGAAGCCCGTAACGTCAGTTACGGCTTTATGCCTTCGTTTCTCGCTGCTCCTGAACACTCGTATGAAGTTACGGGTGCGCTGCCGTGAAGTTACGGCACTCTGCCTTCTAACCGACCATCAAAGTATTGCCGCGCTGGAGTTACGGGGTTATGATGTAGCAATTAAATCACCTCAGACACACACGTACATTTTTCACAGTGATTGCTTTTGTTAGGTTTGAAGAATGGCATACTCTCGGGGGAAAATGATGGTGGAGATGGCTTTGAATCTTTAACATCCAATAATAGCTAGCGGTAGCCTTAAGCTAGCGATACTACTTCACAAACTAGACACAAACACTTTTCGAGCCATAATCAACAATTTATCCAGTAACAAGCGCTGAATAGAGCAGGCTTGTATGATATCTTAATAGGCTCTGTGCACAAGTCCCGTGACGTACTTCCGTTTTCCACAGCGATCGGCAGATTAGTTTCCGGTTTACTTCCCGCTTCATCGCATCACCATGAATTTTACTAGATGTTTACAGAACCTGCCAAAAATATCAGTAAATGATGTTCACCGTATCGTGGATGCCCACTCCCCTGCTCCCAAGAGCAAACGGGAAAAAGGATTTCGTCTTTATATATCCAGTTACTTGCACCAGTACGAGGGTAAGTAGATTATGTGGCTATGCTATCCAGCTAGCTAACGTTGGTGACGTGCTATGTTTAAGCTTTGCGTTTGTTTCGTATTTCTTGTTGTTCAAACTCTGTCAACTTTGTCTCTCTCTCAGTGTCAGACAAAGATCAGGGCACGTGTGAAGTTGTTGTCAGGGCGCTGTGTTACAGGTCCATGAAGAAAGCTGAGAAGCCTCACAGTTTGAGTGTATGGTGAAGCCAGAATAGATAAGATAGCAGCGGTTGCTGAATTAATAAGATAGCAGCGGTTGCTGAGAGAAACCCAGTGTTCCTGATGTTCTTGGGGACCTAGCAAGATCATACATTCTAATGTAACTCTAGAATTTGCTCACACTGAAAATAACGGTTAAAATAACAGGTAAGCTGACCTTGCTGGTCCCCACTGGGTTACTGCATGCGTTCATGTTCAATCTGTAATGTTGTTATCAGTACGGTAAGTTATTATAACTCAGGTTTCCCGATGTTCCTGGGGATACAGCTGAATGAAAACAGTGGTTAGAGGAGGCCGGTAAGTTTACTTAGCTGATCCCCACTGGTTATTGCGTACTGATTCATATTTTTCTCATCAGTTCCATATGCATCTTATCGTTCCTGTCACTAATTATTAACTGTGTTTTACCTAAACTCAGTCATTTTTAAGGTGTAAGCTGGTTTTGTGGGTATAAGGCATAATATTGATGTAGTGCATTCGAAATATTAAGCCAAAATACTCAAATGCTTAGTGGCTATTAGAGATAGGAATGATTAACATAAACCCAGACTGTGTCTAAAAGAATGATTAAACAATTAAGTAAGCCAAGTTTAATAAATACTACCTATGACATTTTACTTATACAGGTGGTACTGAAAGATTCCAGTCCGGTGGAGCTGGTGCATCACAGTTGCACATGTGTGGCTGGAGCAGCTTTATGTAACCACTGTGTAGCCTTACTTTTCCAGTCTGCACATTATTCTCAGCTGAAGGTGCCTGTGGTCCCCCCTATTCTAAGCTGTACCGAAGGAGAGCAACAATGGCACAAGCCCAGAACTTTGGTAAGTGACAATAAAAGGCATATATATCTGTTGCACACTCATTATATACATGTTGGTGATATTTTCTGAACTATATCCTGTTATTTGATAGGGTATAAAACCAGGACCTGTGGATAAGATGGTTGTGCTATCTGCAAAACCAAAGTGTGGAGGAAAAAAAGAGGGCATAAGGTAAAAGCTGAACATTGTAGATTTATTACAGTATCCTGCATGAATGTTTGAATGAAAATGTGTATGGCACATATGTAAAGTTTTATGTTTCACATAGGAGCACACTCTACAAAGGCCTGAGTGGGGATTTACCCGATCTCTCTATGCTTCAGGTAGGGGTAACAAGATCAAATTCCAAAGGACAGTATAATATGATCTCAACTTAAATTTATATACATATACTTGTATTTCACAATTTTATGAGGAGCTGTTTACAGAAGGGTTTTCGATTACAAAGCTATTTTTAGTGGTGTGAGGCCATGCACACCACTACATTGAAAAAAGGGAAGTGTTTATGGTATGATAATTACGATTTATTACATGCCTAGGTGACAGAAGCCTATAAGAACTTCTCCGCAGCTGAGGCACCGATGATCTGCAGCATGGGCATCAGCTGTGAAGTTCCTCTGGTTGACTCTGCCCTTGGCCCAGTTCAAGCTGGAAGTCCATTGTCCTACCAGCAACCAGCAACAGCTAAGAGGGACCTGTCCTTCCATGCTGCCCCACCACCTCCATCTCTGCCTCTTAAGAATTATCACCTGCAGCCATCTAATTGCATGTTTGTCTGTAGTGAAGCACAGCAGCTGTACCTTAAAAGTCTTGATGTCACTTGGGACATGGCACACAAATTTGAGTGTGCTACTAGAGAACAAAGTTCGTGCAGTGAATGGCATCAGTTAAGGAGGCCAAGGCTGACTGCCTCACGTTTCAGGGAGATCTGTCAGGTGAGAGAGTGTACTGAAGACAGTCTGGCTGACCGGATACTGCAGGGAACCCGTCAGACTGCAGCTATGAAGAGGGGGCTTGAAATGGAGGCAGATGCCATCTGGGAATACTGCCAGATGAAGAGGGTCAACCACTACCCTTGTGGATTTGTAATCCACCCTGATGCCCCTTGGTTGGGGGTATCTCCCGATGGGGTAATTTTTGATCCTTCAGAGCAGTGTAATTTTGGTTTGATTGAAATTAAATGTCCGAATGTCAAAAGCTATGTTGACTGTCCATATCTCAAAATGAATTCAGGCAAACTGGAGCTCAAAAGATCACATGCTTATTACTCGCAAGTACAAGGGCAGATGCTAATAACAGGAATGAATTGGTGTGACTTTGTTGTCTCAGCTGAGGAAGAAGTACTAATTCAACGAATTTACAGAGACCGTGACATGTTAGATGTCATCAAAGAAAAGGTAGACAGGTTTTATTTCAATGTATACATGCAGAAATGCATGTAATGTGTGCAAATCCAATCACCATGCACAATGTAATGAAATGTAATGTGTGATGTAATGTAAATGCTTATTTTATATGTAAATTGTAAATTTTATATGTAAATTGTAAAATGTAAATTGTATAAATTTATAATGCAACATTGAATTCGGTGACTTGATTTTAACAAAACCTATAAACCACTGGAGGGGCTGCTATGCCAATACTTAGTTGACAATTTTCCACTGTGGTGGGTTCACTGAATGACAAAGATACTCAGCAGACATTCATGTGGTTATAACAATGCATTTATTCACAATCTTCTGGTTCATTTCCCATTTCTGGTCTATCTACACACACTTAAATTAGACCGATAACTAATTAACTAAACAAACAAAAGGTTTAAATGCTATATACATGTGTATATATGTATAATATACACACATACGTATATACACATACGTATATACACACATACGTATCTACACACATACGTATATGTGTGTATACGTATATATATATATATATATATATATATATATGTATACGTATATGTGTGTATACGTATATATATATATATATATATATGTGTGTGTATGTGTGTATGTGTGTATGTATGTATGTATGTATATATATATATATATATATATATATATATATATATATATATACATATATATATATATATATATATATATATATATATATATATATACATATACATATATATATACATATACATATATATATACATATATACACCTCCGGTGGCCCTAAGATATTAACAAAAAACAGAGACATAACTGATTATCACGAATGTGTAACATTCATCTTTCTAAGTAAATAAAAGATGTGTGAGAGAGAATCAACAAATTGAACATAAACAAGACTAAAATGTAAGCTAAGGAATAAACAAATTCATGTTCATCACCATACCCCATGCAACTTCAACAAAATAGTAAATGGTAAGTAAATGTGGATGTTCTGAAGACGCAGTCCATTGCTCGTTTCAACTTACCTGTGGCTTCCTCTTCCTCATCTTAAACATCATACATCCATTTCTTGACAAGAGGCCCATTTTGGTAATTTGTGAGGAGACATGCAACTGTGAATATTTGGTTGATGCTGCCTGAGATGGACAGAGGGATTATAGAATCAAAAAGTTTATTTTCTTTGACTCTTCTGATCATCCTCTCAACGTGCACCCTTAAACGAGCAATGGACTGCGTCTTCAGAACATCCACCTCCAACATGTGTGTCCTCTTGGAGAGAAAGGCAGGACGATGAACAGTCCCAGGTACAAGGTCATCCACCAGGAAGCCCTTGTCAACCATGATGGCCATGTCAGGTGTTAAGAGTGATGTAATCCCTGACTGGCGAAACACCTCCCTATCACTCATGGATCCCTCAAAGAGTGCTGACACAAATGTCAGGGCTCCATGGGGGGACATTCCCACCATGGCCTTGAAGGTGCAGTGGGACTTGTAGTGTGAAAAGACCTCACTCTGAAGGAGCAGAGATGAAGGAGTCTGACAACGTAACTCTGTGCAGTCAAGGACCACATGTGTGTCGCTGTAGCTACCATGAAAGTCCTGTGGGAGATTGACCTTCACAGCTGCAGGAGACATCCATGTACATACCGATCCCAGTAGGCTGTAGAGAAAGTTGGCCCAGGTCACAATAATTCGGCTGACTGTTGCTCGATGAATCTTAAATCTATGGCCCAGCTCCCTCTGGGTACAGCCAGTGGACAGATATGACAGGAAGAGGAAAAGTTCATCTATTGGCAGCAGTTTCTGTGGGAAAATATTAAATTAAAATTAGATCATAATCATAATATTCATGGATGTGTGTATTTGTGTATGAGCCTGCTACTTACAGTCGGTCTGGTTACAGGACTTTCAGTTGTTGTGCTCGTTTTCCTTGCTTTGGTGTTGGTGACCCTAACCATCTTCACTGTAGCAGAACTGATCAGGCCCCAAAATGCCATCAAATGCTCATATGAGGGGAATCTAAACAGTATTGTAGGTTGAATTAATTATCATACTTGCTCAATATTAGATTAAAAAGACAGAGAAAATAATACACTAAAACAGACAATAGAGGCAACCACTTACAGTAAAGTTAAACGTTGATCTTATCACTACTAACTTGGCTTGATAGATTGGTGCGCATATCTTACCTGGTGTAAAATCGGATGTCCTCTGGTGATGATGCAAACCGCTGGAGTCCAAATGAGCTCTGTAGATGAAGCGTTTGGACCTGCTGTCTCAGCATCTCGACTTCATCTAGTAGCTTCTCATATTGCTCCCGGTCGACACACACTGTGGGACTTTCTCCGTAGTCGTGGTCGATGGGCATGGGGACCATTGCTTCCACAATCTCCTCCTCAGTCTCCTCAGCCACGGGGTCAGGACTTGATGTTGGACGAGTGCGGCGCTCCCAAACGCCAGCCCGCGTCTTGCTGTTCGTGTAGCCGTTCCATTCAAACAACGATGGCACAGCACTTGCAGCTAAACGTTTACCCTTAGCAGCAGTAGTAAGGATAAGATCATTAGTGAAATGTCTGCTGCATACCTTCGTATGCGGAGTTACGGAAAACCCCGTCCTTCGGATCTTATGAAGCCACTGCGCACGAATGCCGTTATCTTTTGGAAAGCGGTGGAAGCTGAGTTCACTGTTATAACGGCTGGATCCCGTACAAAGTGGCACACTGCAATGGTCATTTGAACCACGCACCGTTTTCTGTAACTTGAATACATCTCTGACGTTATATTTTGGGGTTTTTCTTACGGTTACAGCTCTTGTTTGCTCACTTTGCATCATCTTTACCACCGTTGTAACAGGAGCGGGAAGTAAACCGGAAACTAATCTGCCGATCGCTGTGGAAAACGGAAGTACGTCACGGGACTTGTGCACAGAGCCTATTCACAGCCCGTAATACAAAGCTACTGCTACATGTACAACTGAAATAAAATATGCTTCATAGCTAGCTCTCGCCTGCCAATGACAGTCCACTGACTGAAAACTAGGCGAGTTGGTTGGTTGGAGCCGCAACGACACACCCATTATACACCAGCAACAGGAATAATTTAGAGCCTACCTTTTGTTGAACCTTGGTTAAAATCCATGTCAAACAACCGACGAGAAGGCAAATCCATTACATCCACCACGAGTTTTTAAAACTTGCTACCGGCTCTAAAACTGAAGTGTGTGTGTGTGCGCGCGCGCGTGCGTGCGTGCGTGCGTGAGAAAGAGAGAGACGCGGACGCGATCCCACTGTTCGATCGCGCCCGCACCTCTCTCTCTCTCTCACACACACCGAGTCTCTCACACACACACACACACACACACACACACACACTTCAGTTTTAGAGTCAGTTTTTCAAAAAAAAAACTTTAAATGTTCCACATCTTTTATACTTTAGTGATGTTAATCAACTTTATTTTATGAAATTCATGTTAATTAAAACCATTCATACTTTTCCAACTATTCTCACTACTTTAACTTCTTGTTGATACATGTAAAGACATTTTTATCATAGTGAGTCCAATTTTAATATTGCTTACATTTTAAGCATAACATTGGCTATAAAATAGAAGTTAAGGTCTTTTGCCTTGGTATGACCGATTGTCATTTTGTGGGCAATGCTAAGGCAGAATACAGTAACTTCCGAAAAAGGGTCAAAGGTCAAATTTGAGTTCAACATTTTTTTGTAGATGGGTTAATAAAGGTATACACTACAACATGTGAAAATTACAATATTATACCTATAACTCAATTGCCAGGACATTAAGATAACTTTAAAGTCATTTTTCTCAGTTTCACACTCTGGTGAGTTAAGGTCTTTTGCCTTAGTAGGGCAGAGTGCTACTGTGCAGCAGACTGGCAAGTTTGGCCATTTTTGAGATTGCCCGAGACATCACTTTTACTTCTTTCATCCCATCCCCGATAACCAGTTGAAGACTGTGGGCAAAGCAGGATAGCCGTTGACGGGAACCAAGAAGAAAGTCCGTATCTAACTGTTCCCCAACCATATCCTCCTCATCCTCACTGTCATCCTCACTGTCATCTGAGTGGTCTGCCATAATTACTTTAAAAGCCTTCTTCATGTTAGCTGCATTATCAGTGATGATAAAATCTACCTTATCACTGATATTGTAGTCATCTAGTATTTCATCAAATGCAGCTGAAATGTTTTCAGAGCTGTGACGCCCTTTGAATCTCCTGCAGTCCAGCAGGTAGGCGTTCAGAGTGTACCCACTGGCTGAAGAGTTGAGAACATGAGCTGTGACTCCCAGGTAAGATCTCATTGTGCGGTCTGACCATATGTCAGCAGTTACAGAGATTGATTTCTGATCTACCAGACTGGACTTGATGCACTCTTTCACTCTCATCACTAGTTGAGGTATCTGTTTGCTGGTTATCGTTGTTCTGGAGATTGGGGTGTACCTTTCATCTATGGTGTGTAAAAAATGTCTGAAATGTTCATTTTCCACGATTGATATAGGTAGACAGCAGCCAATGATAAGGTCATGGATGATCGCTTGGTTGATGGCCTGCTGCCTTGATGAAGAAGCATTGTAAACTTGAACTTGCAGTGGTCGCTGCTGAAATGCATCATCAATCGTTGGCTGTGAATCCCCCTGTTGAAGTCCTTGCCGATACTCCTGCAGGCTGGAGATGGAAATACAAAAGCATCTATAAGTGAACTGAATAACAGTTTTAGTGTTTAACTTAAGTCTGTCTCAAACAAGTACAGTATACTTTTTTTCTGACTGGACATATTCAAAAATGTCTGTTATGTTACAGAAGAGAAATACTGCATACACAGAAAATATGCCTGACATAAGTTTTAAATTACCATGTAATATAGCTATATGCAGCATTCAAATGGCAACACAAATATAGCCTATACTTCATTTTTTGGGGGGGTCGGGTTAATTATTTTGATCTTAAATATAGCATGCTATCGAAAATGTTATTTGCGGCGCCCTACAGCAGGCAACCTTTCCTTTGAGATCGTATTGTAGCCACTCACACTCCCTCATAAGTCACATTCTATTAAATGCACGTAACGTTAGCCTAATTTACAGTTTATTATGATCATGACCATTTTATAGACAATATTAAAACTTAAAAGGATAAAACATAATGGATATGTGTAGGGAAATGGCAGTTTTATTAACAATATAGCATTAAAAGATAGTTTGAGCCACTAATCCTACCCCTAAACCTAACCATTTCTTAAAAAAACGTAAGGTTAGGCTACAATTATAAAGAAAGAAAACAGACATAACGTTACACGTTTAATCACAATTATTTATTTAGTGAGAAAATGGCCAAACCGGTATCAAAAGTAGTTCACATGACGATGTGCCGCAGTCCTCTCTGGCTGTATATAATAGTTTTGTATGAGGTAACGTTACAGAGCAGAATTTAAATTCTTAATCCATGAAAATGTTAATCCAGTTTCGGTTCGCTGTTCGCTCTTCTGTGAAGGCGCGCACGATCGTGCGCTTCTCCGTTTCAGATGTAGTACACAAACTTAAACACGACATGTCGCAATCTGTGATGAAGCATGCGAGAGCCAATGAGCGTTTGATATCGCTGCCGTAAAACATGTCGTAACGCGTCGGGCACAATTTTTGAATTCACCACGAGCGCGGGATTTGATGTTAACTGTCTCTTCTGAGAGAAATGATGAAGATCCGATCGCTGGATAAAGGGCTGAATTTGGATCTGTTTCTTGCAAACGAAACGACGCATGGATTCTAAAGATTGGGATTACACCAATCAAATAAAATGGATGTCGCTTGTGAATTATGTTGTGGGTTTTTTTTTTGTGTCTCACGGAAAATAAACCAAATATTACAAAATGGTTAAACGATAAAAAAGGTATTTTTAAGGTTTTAAAGTGTATTCTTGTTTAAAACCATGTAAGTTAGGCTAATCCTCCAAAATGAGTTTGCAGCAGAAGCACGAACAGAGCGAAATGTTATTATTTATGAGTAACGTTAAACTGTATTAATAAATGTGACTGAAAATTTAATTAATAAGACAATTGAATGCAATAGAGTAAAAACATTAATGCCACGATTTTAAGTTAAATAGGAATATGTACAAATTTGTACGTTTTGCAATTTGCAATGGTGTGGTATGTGCTATTTCTTGATAACAGACCGCATTCTACATTAGAATTCAACCAAGCCATGTAATAAATATAGGTTATACTTTGCTCCATTCCATTTTCATTTATTTCAGAGACGTGCAGGACATGCTTGAGTCTCCTAATAATACTAGTTAAACGTGAATCTTAGTTTGCGCTAGTTAACATAAAAAAATAAAAATTACCTCATGAAAGCAGTAATAGCCTACCAGACATAAATTATTATAAATTTATGTCCAAGAACATTACCTTTATCTTCTGCTATGTTAACAGATGTTAACATAGCAGAAGACGTTAACATGTTATGCTATGTTAGCCAATGTTAACTTTAACACATAGTCAAGGATTAGCAGCTCCAGCTCTGCAGTTAAAGGAGAACTCCGGTCAATTTTAACATTGAGCTCATTTTTTTGTACATTTGGAGTGCTGTCAATACAGAGAACAACGACAAAAATCGGTGTTGCCTACACCGAGTTATTCTATTTTTAAAATTTGCACCCTGTTGACTTCAATAGGGCAAGTAGTAAGCCTGCTTTTTAGCCTCTTAACATCCTTTAAGTGTCATTACAAGTGCACAGAAAATGTGAGTGATTCCTTCCGAGTGAACACGGGTGGATCTGACTGCAGTAGATGTTAGAGATATTAATAAAAACGAAGTTAATTCAGCCAGCGCTCATACCTTTGTTTACATCCTGTTTTCGGTGGAAGGCCATAGTAATCGATTGTCGAGTTCACGCGCATATGTTTAGTTACCAATGATCACGCGCGTGAACTCTTCCACCGAAAACAGGATGTAAACAAAGGTATGAGCGCTGGCTGAATTAACTTCGTTTTTATTAATATCTCTAACATCTACTGCAGTCAGATCCACCCGTGTTCACTCGGAAGGAATCACTCACATTTTCTGTGCACTTGTAATGACACTTAAAGGATGTTAAGAGGCTAAAAAGCAGGCTTACTACTTGCCCTATTGAAGTCAACAGGGTGCAAATTTTAAAAATAGAATAACTCGGTGTAGGCAACACCGTTTTTTGTCGTTGTTCTCTGTATTGACAGCACTCCAAATGTACAAAAAAATGAGCTCAATGTTAAAATTGACCGGAGTTCTCCTTTAACTTACCGCGATGTATGATTCCTCTGCAGGTGTCTGACGAAGTTTGACGTTGTCCCACAGGTTTCCGAAATTGTTGCTTTGCAGAATTTGCAGTCTGCTCTGTGTTTCTTTTTAAGTGCAGCGCTGAGAAATTCCTGGTGATTTCTATAAGCAAATTTAATGATGGCAGAATTGGCGGACATTCTCGTTTGTGTGTGAATCAATGAAAATGAACGTTAGCAGGGCACGCGCACGCAGATGCAGAGCGTACCGTGCGAAGATAATCTAGTGTGTGATTGGTTATTAGTTTTTTTGTTTTGTTTTTTTTGTTTTTGTGATTGGTTATTGGTAGTGATGGGTCGTTCGGGCGGATGATGTGACGAAAAATAATATTTTAATTAAATTCGGACGGGTGAAATGGAAAAATGAAAATGAAAAAAGTTTAAAATGTGTGCTTACTGGGAACATAATAAAGACACCTGGACTCGGTCGAGACCAAAACCATATTTGGCAAGACCAGTGGCCGAGACCGAGACAAGTCCGAGTCCGAATGACAGCGAGTCCGAGACAAGTCCGAGACCATAAAAAAACGGTCTCGAGACCGGACTCGAGTCCAAGACCGGACTCGAGTACTACAGCCCTGGTGTAGAGTTCCCTTTCGAAAGGGAACTCACTTTTGCACTCACACTCTCTCACACAACACAAAATCTCTCTCTCACATGCACGCTCACACTCACGCACACACACACACACACACACACACACACACTCACTTGGATATGTGGTTTACGGAGACTATCTATAGGCGTAATGGTTTTACTAATGTACAAACTGTATAATCTATCCCCCTACACTAACCCTACCCCTAAACCTACCAATCACAGAAAACTTTTGGCCTTTTTTGAATTTCAAAAAAACCCATTTAGTATGTTTTTTAAGTCGTTTGGTTTATGAGGACACAGATCTCCTCATAAACCATGTTTATGTTGTAATACCCATGTCATTATACACATTTGTGTCCTCATAAACCTTATACAAGAACACACACACAATAAAGGCAAGCTCTGACAGGAGGAGGACAGAGTAAAGATGCACAGGACTTAAAATTTCCACACTTTTATTAGCCCCGGGTCCAGTGGACCCGAACATCCTGTGTGTAATATAAATGTGTAGGGGGGTGTACAGTGTGTGGTCATTGAAAATGTGTTCTGATATATGTTCTTCACAGAAAATGAGCCAAGGCCAATGAGTCTGAGGTTAAAAAAAATAATTAATCGTATATTTTTTCTTTTGATAAAAAAATGAAAACGGGTCCTACAGACCCGAACACCATACAAGGGTTAAAGAAAATCAGCTAATCAGCTGTGTTTAGGTCAGCGTACAAAGAAGGAAAAATAAAATTCAGCTCATTTGAGTGACAGTATTAAGCTCCTTCCTCTCACATTGACATACAGGCAAAGGCAGGAAAAAATACTTTCAGCTGAATAACACCATTCTCACACACACAATCTATGTGTGACAACTCTGTGTGTGTGTGTGTGTACTGTACTTCAATTCAATCAAATGTCGTGAAGTCCTTGTTCAACTTGAGGAGAAGTTGGTTCTCAAAATTCTGTGAATGAATTGATCCCCTTCTTGGGGTGAAAAGCAAACCTGCTATGCTAAAAAGCCTTTCACACGCTGCTGAAGCTGGCAGGGCTGTGTTGAGCTTTAGTGAGAGGTTACGCACAGCTGGATAGGGGGCCAGTGTATTCACTCCTTCAGCTGTAGCGGCTAGGTATCAATCAAGTTGCTTACTTATCTCATGGGAATGCGTCTGCTTGACATTGGAGAAGAAGTCATCTTCATCAGAAGAGGTTGATGTGGTATCAGGAGACCGAAGACTGTAACGGTGGCAGCCCCAAATCAAATTTGACTCAAATTTAAATTTAAATTGTTCGGGCACCAGACAAGTAAAACTTGTAAAGTAAAAAAAAAAAAAAAAAAAAATATATATATATGTAATGAAGTTCAATTTCCCCAAAGATAACTCAAACCACTGTTACACAAAAAAAGAAAATAAATTCCTTCAAATACCCACAATAATATAGAATAGGGCTTACATGACACACAGTCAGAGATTGAAGGGTTTGGTCAAAAATATATATATTTTAAGAAAACATTTTGCAAAAATAAATAAATAAATAAATTACACAAAGTTAAATTTTCACAGAGTTTCTATTTTTTTTCTTTACCTCACATGACAAATAACAAAAGATGTAAGGCAAACAGACAGTAAGTAGGTTGCTGTTCAAGTTCAGTTCAAGATTTAACAAACAAACAACAACACCAAAATCACGAGAGTCCTTGATTCACTATAATGTCTTAAAGTTCGTTCTTTTTTTTCAAACTCAGTTTTTCGTGTTCAATTTTCAACCAAAATAAAGAAATGAAAGAAAAAAAAAAACACAAAGAAAAATAAATACTTCAAACGAGTGTTTGTGTATGGGTGTGTGCGTGTACAATGAGCGTGTATGTGTGTGTGGTGGTGGCTGCGTGAAGCAGTCTGTGTAGCGGCCGCAAATCCTGGGCCGGGGAAAGAGTTTGGAGACTTGGCGTGAGTTTGGAAACTTGGCGTGAGGTTAAAAGATGATGGACATCACCACTAGTACCTGAGGCAGGCGAACGAACCAGGCTGGATTGTGTTGCACCAGGCAGGCGAACGAACCATGCAGTAGAGCTCAATTTCTCCGTCACTTTGGCGATCGCACCCAGTCAGCGCATGCACAGAGATTCCAGCAAATAATATCAACGACCTTCAGGTAGCGTGTGTCCCACTCCGATAACAACCTTCACGTTTGTTTTGTTTTTACTCGCGCCCCTCTTCCGTTTCTAGCTGTCTTTTATATTAAATTTCCTCATTGGTTTCCGCCCATTAGAAAAAATGAAAAGCTGATATGGATTTCTTCCATATCGCTACACTCTCCCTCCCTGGAGAAAACAACCCATGGTTGTGGAAATGTGAATCATATTTAAAATCCAATGAATTCCTCTTCATCAGAAGATTCATTGAATATTTGGCGGAGCCTTTTCTTCTCCTGGCATTCCAGCTCTTCAGCCGTGGGAAAGCATGGTTTCAGGTTGCACACATGCACTATATGAACATCTTCGCCAGTGGACTCTAGCGCTATTCGATAGTTCAATGGACCCACCTGCTTTACGACACGGTAAGGGCCTTTCCATTTTTGAGCCAATTTTGCAGTGAAGTGGTGTTGTGCACTAGACTGGGGAAAGGTTCTCATCCACACACAATCCTTTTCCTTGTATGTGACATCTCGTCTTCTTTTATTATAATTCCGAAGCTGTCTCTTTTGTGCTTTTTTACAGCATTCCATGGCTTTGGTCTGAAGCTCAGTTAGGTGGTGGACTGTATCGTAAGATGTGCAGTCTGGAGTTAGATTCTTGCCATGTAACACCTTGTCCATGGGACTTTGCAGTTTCCTCCCCAAATGAAGCTCTGCAGGGGTCATCCCAATTGTTTCCTGGACAGCTGAATTAATAGCGAAACGGAGTTCCGGTAAGTATTGGTCCCATTTTCTGTGATTGTTGTCCACATAGGCAGAAATCATGCATTTGAGCGTACGATTAACCCTCTCTGTCATATTTGTTTATGTTATCCGCCCGTTATCCGCCGCTGCATTCTGCCATTGCTGTCCTGTGGTAAGAGAAGACTCAGTTATTAACTCCTGGATTCTGTACTCACCATTGTTGTTCTATGAACAGAGAGATCCTGTTATCCGCCGCTGCATTCCGCCATTGCTGTCCTGTAGTGTAAATGACCGCAAAATATGTATGTGTGTGTTTCCCTTTAAACGTGTTGTGTGCGCGCACGCACGCTCTCTACGTAACGTAAGCTGTAACTCAGGGAGAAGAAAGAGGTGCGGACGAGGAGCACATTGTGGTTCTCACGTGGTGTTTACAAAGTTTTGAAATATATATTGTAAAAAGGTGGATGCACTTTACGTTTTGGTTCTTTTAGTACCCCTTTGGCAAGCGGAGCGAGGTATGTGTCTTTATTGTGTGTTTGCATGTTGTATTTTAAAGTAATATATAATTTCGTATGGCAAGTGTTATTTGTCGAGCTCTTTTGGTTAATTTCTCATGTATGTAATAATTTATTTGCCTTTTGGGTATCTGTAAATGTGTATTTGTTTAAGTAATCTGTCATTTGTACATATGTTTTTTTATTTATGAGTATATTGTTTCTTTATGTAGTTTCACGGTGCTACAACACAACGTTTATCGAAGTCACGGTTAATGGCGCTCAAAGCGAGCGGAATAAAGAAGATTAAGCACCCGTCGAAACTCTCTGTCTCGTTTGTCGACGCCGAGGGGCCGCTACAGTGAAACTCGACGCTTATCGGGACTGCATCGCTTCGCTGCTGCCCTGTTCGAGAGAGTTCATCACAACGCCGCACGAGGATCAGCACGGCGCTGCGGACGTCTGCCCAGTCACAGCGGATCGTGACGTCATTATAACTGCTTAAAGGGAAAGATCGCAAGGTGGTAGCAAGGCACCGTTTACCATTACAGATGAGATTGAGACTGTGAGTTAAATCGTATTCCCACGTGAGCTGCATCCATTCATTGGAACTCTGTAAGTTGACATGTTCAAATGGAAAGAAGAATTTTTTTTGAACTATTAAATTGAAGGATAAAACTACAAGAGACATTTAAATTGAATATGTCAAATCACAAGAAAATATTCAAGTTTACTTGATTATTTAAAGTCTATAAAAAACTTGTGTGTTAAATTTGAACGTTGATTGTTGAAGATTTATCTTGGACATTTAAAAAGTCATACACAAAGAGTACAGTTAACTTTATTACTGTTTGTAAACACTGAAATTTCTGATCTATTACAAGGGAAATATTTAAATGTTAAAAGTGTTTACAGTTTGCATTTGTGTTGATTCTCGTTGCTAATATTTTGAGTGCTTACATTTTAGAGGTCTGATGGAAATGGTATCACTTATAGCTTAAGTTGCCCAGTTTAAAGAAGCAAACAACATTAAAGAGGCCATGGAAAACCCACCTGAAAAGGAAGTTGAATCAGTTGAGGAGATGCCACTTCCAGCTGAAGAAATAAGTAACTCACCAGTGCAACAGATCAGAGCAAGCTCACGTGAAAGAAGCTTAACAGAGAAAGGTCGAGAGATGCATGAGCTCGAAGCAAAGTGTCATGATAGAACAGACAGGAAACAGTTTGCAGGTGCTCAAAAACGTTTAATATCTCAAATGGTCAGAAAACAGTTCAGGAACAAAGAAGGGCGGCGACTCAGGCTCGTGCAGGGACTTAAGATGGTCTGTGGTGCTCTGGTGCTGTGATGTGCAGAATCCCGATCCCGGTGAAGTGCGGTGTATCCAAAGACAAGGAACAGGACGGCAAGAAGACAAGGCAGGCGAAACACAGACAAGGCAACTTCACAGGACGGCGACTTCACAGGAACACGGAACAGCAACACAGGACCTCAACAAACAATCCGACACTGGAACAGATAATGGTGTGAGTATATGTAGGCAATGGGAATGAACAGCAGCTGTGAACAGTGATTGAGATGATGATGATCAGCTGGAGCGCTGACAGACACGTGAGCGGGACAACGCCCACTCACACACACAACAACAATGACACGAGACAAGAAGGAAACAATGCATTCAACAACCGTGACAGTACCCCCTCCTCTAGGAACGCCTCACGGCGTTCCCAGACTCCCTTACCTGTCGATTGTAATCATCGATAAGAGAGTGATCCAGGATGTCACGAGCCGGAACCCAACTTCTCTCCTCCGGACCGTAACCTTCCCAGTCCACCAGGTACTGGAATCCGCGTCCCCTCCGCCTAGAGTCCATAATGCGACGGACCGAATAGGATGGTTCCCCATCTACGAGTCGCGGCGGTGGGGGAACCGGGACAGGCGGATTAATGCGGGAAAAAAAAACGGGTTTAATTTTGGACACATGGAATACCGGATGAATTCTCCTGTACACTGGAGGGAGGTTGAGGCGGACTGCCACCGGACTAACAATTTTGGTGACAGAAAACGGGCCAATGAATTTAGGAGCCAGTTTATTGGATACGGAGCGGAGCGGAATGTTCTTAGTAGAAAGCCACACTTTGGAACCGACGACATATACGGGAGGCCTAGACCGGTGGCGATCGGCTTTGGCCTTGGTGCGCGCCCGCATACGGAGGAGAGTCTCACGGGCTCTTGTCCATGTGCGGTGACACCTCTGGACGAAGGCGTGAGCGGAGGGGACCGCGACTTCGGATTCCAGACTAGAAAAGACCGGTGGCTGGTATCCTATACTACACTCAAAAGGAGATAGGCCCGTAGCTGACACTGGCAACGAATTGTGGGCGTACTCCACCATAGGCAGTTGCTGACTCCAGGAGGAAGGATTCCTGGCAGCCGTACATCGCAAGGTTCTCTCCAGATCTTGGTTGGCTCTCTCAGTTTGACCATTGCTCTGAGGGTGAAACCCGGAAGACAGACTGACCGTCGCCCCCAGTAACTTACAAAACTCTCGCCAAAATTTGGACACAAATTGGGGACCCCTGTCGGAAACCACGTCTGTCGGGAGGCCATGTAACCGAAAGACGTGATTAACGACTGCAACCGCTGTCTCCTTGGCTGAGGGTAATTTGGGCAAGGGAACAAAGTGGGCTGCCTTCGAGAATCGGTCCACCACGGTTAAAACTACCGTGTTACCCTGGGAGGGTGGGAGGGCGGTAACAAAATCTAGAGCGATATGGGACCAGGGTCTCGAAGGCACCGACAGCGGTTGGAGTAACCCATCTGGGGGTCGATTGGAAGACTTACCAATAGCACAAACTGAGCAAGCCAAAACAAAATCGTGAACGTCGCGAGCCATAAGCGGCCACCAGAATCGTTGTCTGACCAAATAGAGGGTGCGAGTAACTCCTGGATGACAGGCTAGACTAGAACAATGGCCCCATCGAATAACGTCTGGACGTAGTTTCTCCGGCACAAATAAGCGGTTCGGTGGGCACCGGATCGGAGGCGTTACCCCTTCTAGAGCCTTCTTGACTCTCGATTCGACCTCCCAAGTGAGCGTAGAGATAATTAGGGTCTCAGGAAAAATACGCTCGGGAGTAGGTGCGTGTTCGGATCGATCAAAAATACGGGACAAAGAATCGGGTTTGATGTTTTTGGAACCCGGACGATACGAGAGGGTAAAATCAAATCGGCCGAAAAAAAGTGCCCACCGCGCCTGCCTGGAGTTCAACCTTTTAGCGGATCTAATGTACTCCAGATTCTTATGATCCGTCCAGACGATAAAGGGTACCCCGGACCCTTCTAACCAATGACGCCATTCTTCCAAGGCTAACTTGACCGCCAACAACTCCCTGTTGCCAATGTCGTAATTTTGTTCAGCTGGTGATAAGCGATGGGATAAAAACGCGCATGGATGCATCTTGTTGTCTGAAGGTGAGCGTTGGGAAAGAACTGCGCCTACCCCCACCTCTGACGCGTCGACCTCCACCACAAACTGACGTGAGGAATCAGGGGCGATTAAGATGGGAGCCGAAACGAAGCGGCTCTTGAGGTTGGTAAAAGCAGTCTCGGCTGCTTCCGACCACCTGAACGCAGTTCGGGGGGAGGTCAAGGCAGTCAGAGGTGCGGCTAGTTGGCTAAAGTTGCGAATAAAACGCCGGTAGAAATTGGCGAACCCCAGAAACCTCTGTAGGGCCTTACGGGAATCTGGGTTTGGCCATTCTACCACAGCCTTAACCTTGTCAGGATCCATACGCATACCCTCAGCCGACACGATGTGTCCTAAGAAAGGGACCGACTGTGCATGAAAAGCGCATTTCTCCGCCTTGACAAAAAGCCCATTCTCTAGCAACCTTTGGAGAACTCGTCGGACGTGCTGCACGTGTTCCTGGAGAGACGAGGAAAAAATCAGAATGTCATCCAGGTAAACATAAATAAACTGATCGATCATGTCTCGCAGCACGTCATTGACGAGTGCTTGGAAGACTGCGGGACTGTTGGACAAACCGAAAGGCATGACCAAGTATTCAAAGTGCCCCCTAGGGGTGTTGAAGGCAGTCTTCCACTCATCCCCCTTCCTGATACGAACCAAATGATAAGCATTACGTAAGTCCAGTTTTGTGAAGATGGATGCTCCCTGCAACCTCTCGAAGGCTGAAGACATCAACGGCAAAGGATAAGTATTCTTTACCGTGATGTTGTTCAACCCCCGGTAATCAATACAAGGTCGCAGCGATCCATCCTTCTTCCCCACAAAAAAGAACCCCGCCCCCGCTGGAGATGAGGAAGGTTGGATGAACCCGGATGCTAGAGAATCAGAAATATATTTCTCCATAGCCTCCCTCTCCGGAACCGAGAGTGAATAAATCTTGCCTTTAGGCGGAGACTTACCTGACAGTAAATCTATAGCACAGTCGTAGGGACGGTGCGGAGGAAGAGAAGCAGCCCTTGACTTACTGAACACTTCCCTCAGGTCACGGTACTCCGCGGGCACGTTTGATAAATCCACTGCTTCCTCCTGCAATACAGGAACAGAGACAACAGAACAGGCAGACACAAGACAAGAACTATGACATTCAGTGCTCCAGGCTGATATGGTTCTTTGTTTCCAGTCAATGCGGGGGTTGTGTTTCTTGAGCCAGGGGTGACCCAATACAATGGGGGTGTGATGGGAGTCCGTGATGTAGAATGATATTGTCTCTGCGTGATTTCCTGAGATGATGAGTGTAATGTTCTCGGTGGCCTGGGAGATGGTGGGTAGTGACTGTCCATTGAGTGCATGTACGGTGATGCTCTGGGGGAGTGTTCTGAGTGGGATTTGAAGCTGAAGTGCAAAGGTGCGATCCATAAAATTACCTTCTGCCCCGGAGTCCACCAGTGCGGTGCAGTGATGATCGTGGACAGACCATCTAAGTCTCCCCGGGAGGATGGTGGATGTAGATGAGGACTTTTCGGCGGAGATCCCACCCGATAGTAGCCTCATACTTACTATCGGGCTTGACCTTTTACCGGGCAGTTGTTGGCAAAGTGTCCTGCTCCCCCGCAGTACAGGCAAAGGCCAAGGGATCTCCGCCTCTCCCTCTCCTCCCGGGAAAGCCGAGCTCGACCCACCTGCATGGGCTCGGGATCGGAGGGACCGACCGCGTCCATGCCGCTGGATCGCTGATGTTCCACCCCCCCACGAGGCAGGCTGGGTGGAGCGCGTGGTCCGACCCGGGCTAGTCGAGCGTCCACCCTCAGAGCCAGATCGATCAGTCCATTCAGTGAGGGGGGTAGATCCAGGGCGTAGATCTCCCTCTGGACGCGGTCAGCCAGCCCATGCAGGAACCTATCCCACTGCGCTTCCTCGTTCCAGCGACACTCGGCCGCCAGGGTCTTAAACTCGATGGCATAATCAGATACCGAACGCTCTTGCTGGCGTAGCTCTGATAAGACCCTGGCAGCCTCTCTCCCCGCGACCGCGCGGTCAAAAACTCTCCTCATCTCCGAGGAGAGCTCCTGGAACGAGGAACAGCATGGTTCTTGATTCTCCCACACCGCCGTCCCCCATAGTGCCGCTCTCCCAGTCAATAATGTGAGAACGAAGGCCACCTTCGTCTCTTCCCTCTCAAATGTCCGTGGCTGGAGAGCAAAGTGCATGCTGCATCGAGTCAAAAACGGCCGGCAAAAGTTAGGCTCACCAGAATAGGGCTCAGGCGTAGGAAGGCGTGGCTCCGACTGGGAGGCGGTCATCGGTGGTGTGGGAGGGACGGGCGGTGCGGCTGGCGCAGCGGGAGGTTGCAGCTGTTGAAAACGCTGAGTCAGCTCGGACACCTGCGTGACGAGAGCCTGAATCGCGCGCGCCGCATCCCCTTGCTGACGGTCTTGGGCGTCCATCCTTTGAATACTTGCACGAACAAAGTCATCCATTGTAGCTGCGGCGCCACCTGCTGCTTCCATCAACTGGTCGGATTGTTCTGTCATGATAGAACAGACAGGAAACAGTTTGCAGGTGCTCAAAAACGTTTAATATCTCAAATGGTCAGAAAACAGTTCAGGAACAAAGAAGGGCGGCGACTCAGGCTCGTGCAGGGACTTAAGATGGTCTGTGGTGCTCTGGTGCTGTGATGTGCAGAATCCCGATCCCGGTGAAGTGCGGTGTATCCAAAGACAAGGAACAGGACGGCAAGAAGACAAGGCAGGCGAAACACAGACAAGGCAACTTCACAGGACGGCGACTTCACAGGAACACGGAACAGCAACACAGGACCTCAACAAACAATCCGACACTGGAACAGATAATGGTGTGAGTATATGTAGGCAATGGGAATGAACAGCAGCTGTGAACAGTGATTGAGATGATGATGATCAGCTGGAGCGCTGACAGACACGTGAGCGGGACAACGCCCACTCACACACACAACAACAATGACACGAGACAAGAAGGAAACAATGCATTCAACAACCGTGACACAAAGAAACAGGAAAGGTCCTTCCATAAGACATATGAGTCCTGGAAGCAGGCTGCAAGAGAGGCTAGATCAAATTTGAAAACATTCTGTACACGTGAAGACCTGGAGCAAATACAGCAGGACATTCAAGGCAGACATGATTCAGTCTATCAGCGTTATGAACCGATTCTGCGTAACCACACTACTACTCCAGACATTGTTAAACGTATGGATGCCTGCGCTGCACTAACTGCAGAGATCACTGATCTTGTCAGTAAACGACTGGAAACATTTAATGAAAGTTACAACGAAGAACTTGTGAAGGAAAGAGTAAGGCAGGTGCTGAATAAGGATGAATATGGATCCGTCTTTGGATGTACAGTAACAAACACAGTCGTTTCAGAGTCATCACTGGGATCCGATAACCAATCAAAGACTTCTAAAGTCTCAAGTAAGCGTGCTGATGCACAGGCAGAATTTGCAGCGAAACTAGAACAAGCTAAAGCTTTACAAGAAATTCACAATCAACAAGCTAAGCTTGATAAGATGGAGCATGACTGGAAGCTTTGTGAATCAAGAATGTTAGCGGACATAAAGCAGAAGGAGGCTGAAATGCAGTTAAGGCTAGTTGAGGAAAAGAAGCGGCTACAACAGCTACAAGTTGACAAAGACGTTAAAGTAGCAGCAGCTCGTGTCAAAGTGTATAACAATTTGGAAGGCAACCTTCATTGCTGTGAAGATGACGAAGGCCCTAGCATTCACACTGGCTGCCAAAGGACAGAGCTTACATCTCAACTGAACCCGGAAGCACAGTTGTTCCTACCTCAGCAAGCATCATGTGAAGGATATAAAGTTACAACACCTCAGGAAACTGCAAATCTAGCTCAAGAAATAGCAAACTCACTAAGCACACATCGGCTGCCAGTTCCAGAACCCACTGTCTTTGTTGGTGACCCTTTAAAATTCATAGATTGGAAGATGTCATTCATGGCCCTCATTGATCGAAAACCTCTTCCTTCTGGTGAAAAAATGTTCTATCTGAAGAATTACCTTGCTGGGGAAGCTCGCAAAGCGGTGGAGGGATATTTCTACAGAAATTCTGAGGATGCGTATCAAGGTGCCTGGAAAGTGTTACAGGAAAGGTACGGGAACTCGTTCGTCATCCAAAGAGCGTTTCGAGACAA
Source organism: Squalius cephalus (assembly GCF_949319135.1). Taxonomy (NCBI): domain Eukaryota; kingdom Metazoa; phylum Chordata; class Actinopteri; order Cypriniformes; family Leuciscidae; genus Squalius; species Squalius cephalus. The sequence continues at coordinate 25,861,666 of NC_137132.1, forward strand.
GCTGATGAGATGGCCCAAAATTGGAGCAAATGACCCACTGGCATTACGAGATTTCACAGATTTCCTACAAGGTTGTGTCGAGGCAATTCCTCACGTAAAAGGATTAGCCATCCTAAATGATTCTGAAGAAAACCACAAGCTGTTAAAGAAACTCCCCGAATGGATTGTGAGAATGTGGAACCGAATCGTGGTGGAAGAGCTAGACACATCAGGTGACTATCCAAGTTTCAAATGCTTCACAGAATTTCTGCAAAAGGAAGCAAAAATAGCTTGTAACCCTATAACCTCTGCGCTATTTGTGAATCAAAGGAACACAGATGAAAGGTTCCCCAAACGTGCTAAGGCTCTCAGTACAAAGGTTCAGGTGAACGACTTAAGCTCAAAAAGACCAGAGACGTACATCTCTAAGCCAAAGACATCGTGCCTTTTCTGCAAGGATGAAAAACATCACATTGCTCAATGCTCTACATTTGCTGGAAAGACTATTGAAGAAAAGAAAGCCTTCATTCATGAAACCCACCTCTGTTTTGGATGTCTCAGAAAGGGACACATGAGTAAAGACTGTAGAAGAAGACATACATGTGGTACGTGTGGTCGAAGTCATCCTACCTGCTTACATGAAGAAAGGGATAAAGCTCCTTCAAAGGACCCTAAAGGGGCATCTACGAATGTTCAAGCGAATGAGGAAGTTCATAAAGTCATGACCCACGCACTTACTCAATGTTCTCCTGCTACTTCCAGCATTGTGCCAGTTTTCATCTCTACAGTGGACGAACCCCAAAGAGAAGTACTAACTTATGCTCTACTTGACACCCAGAGCGACTCAAGTTTCATCTTGGAAGATCTTCTTGAAAGTTTGAATGTTGTCTCACAACCTGTGCAATTGAGGCTCAGCACCATGACAGCTGCTGACACGATCACTGCCAGTAAGAGAGTCTGTGGACTTAAAGTAAGAGGACTACAATCTGCAAGTTCTATACCACTACAGCAAGCATACACAAGAGACTTCATTCAAGTGGACAAGTCATATATTCCCACCAAGCACACAGCGCTTCAGTGGAGTCACCTCAGACACTTAGCAAGTCAGCTATCACCACTTTTGAACTGTGAAGTCGGACTTTTAATTGGATTTGACTGCCCATCTGCTCTAGCTCCCTTGGAAGCCATTATAGGTGGTGAAAATGAGGCTTTCGCGCAAAGAACTGTGCTTGGGTGGAGTATTATAGGCCTGTCTAATCCACACCTTGACCGACAAGGAAATCAGAGTTTTGTCCACCGTGTTGCAGTAAAGGAAATACCTGTCCCATCGCCCAATGATATCCTGAAAATTCTTGAGTCAGATTTCAATGAGAAAGCTTATGAGGATAAATGTGTGTCACAAGAGGATGTTCGTTTCATACAGCACCTCAGTGCCAATATTCATCAGAAGGATAATGGACATTACGAGCTTCCTCTCCCATTTAAGTGCAGCAGCCGACCCTCACTACCCAACAACAAAGGGCTAGTAACTGCTCGACTACAACACCTAAAGAAACGGCTCAAGTCCAATAAACAGTATTATGATCACTACAAGGCTTTCATGGAAGAGATGATTATCAAGGGTGATGCAGAACAAGCTCCAGCTATATTAAGTGGAGAGACAGTGTGGTACATCCCACACCATGGGGTGTACCACCCTCAGAAACCAAACAAGCTGAGGGTGGTATTCGATTGTTCAGCAAAGTTTCGTGGTATATCTCTAAATGACACACTTCTGACTGGGCCTGATCTAACCAATTCCTTGGTGGGAGTGCTGTGCCGTTTTAGAAAGGAGCCAGTAGCAGTTACCTGTGACATAGAGAAGATGTTTCACCAGTTTCTCGTCCCACCTGATGAACGCAATTACCTGAGATTCTTATGGTGGGAGGGTGGAGACTTGGAGAAAGAGCCTCAAGAATATCGCATGGCGGTCCACCTCTTTGGTGCCACGTCTTCACCTGGGTGTGCCAATTTTGGCCTAAAGTACCTGGCACAGCAGCACAAGGTTAACTATCCTTCAGCCTCAGCATTCATTGAGAAGAACTTTTATGTGGATGATGGGTTAACCAGCGTTCCCTCAACCAGTGAAGCCAAAGAACTAATAATGCAAGCTCAAAGAGTGTGTAAACATGGAGGTTTACGGCTTCACAAATTTAACTCAAATAAGGAAGACGTTCTGAGTTGTTTAAACCCGTCAGAAAAGGCAACAACATCAAAGCCTCTTGACTTTAATCTTGAAGCAACACCAGCTGGACGCGTACTCGGCGTTCAATGGTCAACAAAGAATGACACATTCAGTTTCAGCATTGACCTTAAGGATCAACCATTGACTCGCCGTGGTATTCTGTCTGTTATAGCCTCTCTATATGACCCTCTTGGGTTTGTCGCCCCATTTATTCTACAGGGAAAGTGTATCCTACAAGAACTGTGTCGTAGAGGTACTGAATGGGACAACGAACTTCCTGATGACTTGCGTTCTCAATGGGTGGGTTGGAAAAACGATCTTCTGAAACTCAAGGAAGTATTGATACCAAGATGTTATCACCCACATACCTTCAGTGACATAGTCAGAACAGAGTTACACCACTTCTCTGATGCGAGTAATGTAGGATATGGTGCTTGTTCCTACCTCCGCTTCAAAAATGACAAGAGTGAAGTCCACTGCAGTCTGGTGATGGCTAAAGCCAGGGTCTCACCTACAAAGGTCATAAGCATTCCCAGGTTAGAACTCTCAGCCGCTGTCATATCTGCCAGAATGAGTGTCATGCTGAAAAATGAGCTGGAAATGAAGATTGACCAAGAGTTCTTCTGGACAGACTCGCAGGTCGTTTTAGCATACATTAACAACGAAGCCCGTAGGTTTCATGTTTTTGTCGCAAATCGAGTGCAGCTGATTCGAGATGTCACCGATCCTAGTCATTGGTGTTATGTAAATACAACAGATAACCCTGCTGATTATGCATCTAGAGGGCTTAATGCGTCTGCCATCTCTACATCAATGTGGTTATCAGGACCCAAATTCCTGTGGGAACAGGAAGTAAATGCAACACCATACACACCTGTGAACCTGCTTGTCGGTGATCCTGAAGTTAAATTAGTCCAAACCTTTGTGACCTCAGTCAGAGACGGAGCAGACATCCTCAGTCGCTTAAGTCAATTCTCTTCTTGGTCTATGCTTCTAAGGGTGGTTGCAAGAATAAACAGATTGGGCCACAAACAGATGTACAACGGTGATCATGTGACAGTTGAAGAACGTGAAAGAGCTGCTAAGGTGGTCATCAAGCTTGTACAGCAGCAAGCATTCTCAAAAGAAATGCAAATAATTGAAAGAGGAGAAGCTCTACCAAATTCAAGCGCACTGTACCCTCTGGATCCTATTTTGGACAATGGCATCCTCCGTGTTGGTGGGAGGCTAAAACACTCATCTCTCAGTCAAGATCTAAAACATCCTGTAATACTTCCAAAAGGTAACCACATCACTAAACTAATTCTGTCATATTACCACACGAAAGTTCGTCACCAGGGAAGAAGCCAAACTCAAATGGAGTTAAGAATGAATGGATTTTGGATCATTGGAGGCAGTAAGTCCGTCGCCAAGTTCATACACAAGTGTGTGCAATGTCGGAAACTCAGACGACCAGCTGAAGAACAGCGTATGGCAGAACTTCCCAGAGAACGTGTTGAGGTTTCCGCTCCATTCACGTACTGTGGTATGGACTGTTTCGGGCCATTTATTGTGAAGAGAGCTCGTAAGGAGCTTAAGAGATATGGCCTATTATTCACTTGTCTATCATCTCGTGCAGTCCATATTGAAATGATTGAGGACCTATCTACAGACTCCTTTATCAATGCCCTAAGGTGCTTTATCAGCCTCAGAGGAGCAGTTCGCAAACTTCAGTGTGACCACGGCACTAACTTTGTTGGAGCTAAAAATGAATTCGCAAAATCACTGAAAGAGATTGACACCAACGCCTTAGAGATCTTTCTTACAGAAAGGCAATGCGAGTTTGTCTTTAATGCTCCTTCTGCAAGCCATGCTGGAGGTGTCTGGGAGCGCCAGATACGAACTGTGCGAAATGTACTCAATGCCACACTTGCTTTATGCCCAGGCAGGCTTGATGACGCATCACTCAGAACGCTGTTTTATGAAGCAATGGCCATTGTAAACAGCCGCCCTCTAACGGTAGATGGGATTAATGATCCAAATTCACTCGAACCATTGACCCCAAACCATCTGATAATGATGAAGTCTGATGTTGCTCTTCCACCTCCAGGAGAGTTTGTAAAACAAGATGTGTATGCCACTAAAAGATGGCGCAGAGTTCAATACCTAATCGAACAATTTTGGAGTCGTTGGAAGAAGGAATACCTTCTCAACATTGCAGCACGTCAGAAATGGCATATTCCTCGTCGTAACCTTCAAGTGAATGATGTTGTAATCATCAAAGACGATATGCTTCCCAGAGGTCAGTGGCAATTAGGCCGAGTGGTGGGAACCAGTGAAGGAAGTGATGGTCTTGTAAGGCGAGTCAAGTTGCAGTTAGGGGAGCGAAAACAAAATCAAAGCTCCAAGCCCACAGTCATTGAAAGGCCCATCCAAAAATTGGTGGTACTTATTGAAAATGAGTAATCAACGACTGCTTTGTGATTCCATTGCATCAGACCATGTAATTAAGTTCTATAAAACCTAACATTTTAGACTTCGCATGCATATAAACTGTTTGAAGGCGGTCATATTGATGTTCAGAAATCATGTTCTGATTCATTCACAGTTTGTCCTGTTCTTTCATCATTTCATAATTGGTGGGAGTGTAAATGACCGCAAAATATGTATGTGTGTGTTTCCCTTTAAACGTGTTGTGTGCGCGCACGCACGCTCTCTACGTAACGTAAGCTGTAACTCAGGGAGAAGAAAGAGGTGCGGACGAGGAGCACATTGTGGTTCTCACGTGGTGTTTACAAAGTTTTGAAATATATATTGTAAAAAGGTGGATGCACTTTACGTTTTGGTTCTTTTAGTACCCCTTTGGCAAGCGGAGCGAGGTATGTGTCTTTATTGTGTGTTTGCATGTTGTATTTTAAAGTAATATATAATTTCGTATGGCAAGTGTTATTTGTCGAGCTCTTTTGGTTAATTTCTCATGTATGTAATAATTTATTTGCCTTTTGGGTATCTGTAAATGTGTATTTGTTTAAGTAATCTGTCATTTGTACATATGTTTTTTTATTTATGAGTATATTGTTTCTTTATGTAGTTTCACGGTGCTACAACACAACGTTTATCGAAGTCACGGTTAATGGCGCTCAAAGCGAGCGGAATAAAGAAGATTAAGCACCCGTCGAAACTCTCTGTCTCGTTTGTCGACGCCGAGGGGCCGCTACATGTAGTAAGAGAAGACTCAGTTATTAACTGCTGGATTCTGTACTCACCATTGTTGTTCTATGAACAGAGAGAACCCGTTATCCGCCGCTGCATTCTGCCATTGCTGTCCTGTGGTAAGAGAAGACTCAGTTATTAACTGCTGGATTCTGTACTCACCATTGTTGTTCTATGAACAGAGGGATCCTGTTATCCGCCGCTGCATTCTGCCATTGCTGTCCTGTGGGAAGAGAAGACTCAGTTATTAACTGTTGGACTTTGTCCCCCCACACTGCTGTTCAGTAAAAGGAGATGACCAACTGCCGGCTGGCCTGAGCCTTCCTCCATCAAAGACTCCTCTGACCTGTTTCAACGAGTGGCCCCTACGAGGAGTTCTGTGTCAGTGACATTCTCTTAAAGTTCTTTTTACATTCAATAAAAAGAATCAAGCTTTTATATCACGTCGTTGTCTGGCCTCTTGGTATACTTTGGTGTAGCTCCTCCGGAGTGGTGGGTGTCCTCGGCCTGTGACACAGGTATGAAATTATGCAAATATAACACAAATTCCTCTGAGTTGCAAAACGAATGGAAACAACGAAATAAGGATGAGATAGTGGAAATCAAAGGCTTAAATCCACTTAAAGTTCTTGGTCTAACGTGGAATAGAGTCACTGATGAATTCATGTTTGAAACTAATGAACTGATTGACTTTTTGCAGAATAAAAGAGACACGAAACGAGAGGTCTTACAAGCATCTGCGCGCATATTCGATCCCATTGGATTTTTGTCCCCGTTTACCATTCGAGTCAAATGTTTATTTCAAGAGATGTGGGAGAGAGGAATTTCATGGGATGAAGATCTTCCCAGTGATCTCGCGCAAACCTGGCATCAATGGTGCTCAGAGGTACCCTATTTGAAAAGGATAAATATCTCACGTCGTTACGATATTGATGTTGAAATGAAGTGTAACGAAACGAGTGTAAATACCACAGTTGAACGTGAAATTCATGTATTTACAGATGCCAGTGAGAAGGGCTACTGCCGCGGCATATTTGCAGTGCGTGAAAAGAAATGGAGAGTGTAAAACCAGTCTGATCGCTTCCAAAACTAAAGTTGCTCCATTAAAGAAAATGACACTACCCAGATTGGAGTTAATGGGAGCGCTTATCGGAGCAAGACTTGGAAAATTCATATCGAATAATCTGAATGTGAGTGAAAATGAAATGTATTTCTGGACTGACTCTATGATAACTTTTCATTGGATTAGGAACAGTTCCAAACAGTGGAAATCGTTTGTGGAGAATCGAGTAATTGAAATTCAAAGTCTGACATCACCAGAAAACTGGAAACATTGTTCTGGAAAGGAGAATCCAGCTGACCGCGGAACGCGTGGAATGAGCGCTCAAGTGCTCCAGAAAGAGACATTTTGGTGGCACGGGCCGGAATGGCTGAAAGACGGCTCGCAGACACACGACACCGAATCTCAAACGATGAATGAAACTGATGTGATGGAGGATGTCGTTCAGAAAACAATGATTGATCGAGACTGTAAAGTTGCCCCGCTGTTTGATTTGAACAAGTACAGCGGACTCAACCGAGTTTTAAGAATCACATCATGGATACAGCGTTTTGTGCATAATGCACGGACACAGGAAAAACGCTATGGACCATTGTGTACAGATGAGATTCAGCAAGCAGAGCAGTACTGGATCAAGCAAACTCAAAGTGACAGTTTCTCAAAGGAAATGGATAGTTTGTTGAAAAATGATGATGTGAACAGGAATTCGAAAATCATTTCATTAAAACCATTCCTGGATGAATGTGGAATTATGCGCGTGGGAGGGAGATTGCAGGAAACGAACTGGTCTTTTACCCAGAAACATCCATACATCTTGCCAGGTAATGATGTGTTTTCAGAACTTTTGATCAGAAACGCACATGAAGAAGTGATGCATTCAGGTCTACAAGCCACTCTTAATCAATTGAGAGAAGTGTACTGGATACTGAAATCCAGACAGATGACAAAGAGTTGTGTCAAGCGTTGTTTAATTTGCAGACGTGCACGTGTAAAGGCGGGCCAACAGGTCTGTGCACCGTTACCAAAAGAACGCATTAATGAGGCTCAAGCATTTGAGATTACTGGAGTTGATTTTGCTGGTCCAATTTATGTGAAACCAGAAAATAAGAAGGCATATATTGCTTTATTCACATGCGCCGTAACCCGAGCTGTGCACTTAGAACTTGTTTCCGATTTGACCACTGATGCGTTCCTGCTTGCCTTTAAAAGGTTCATTGCCAGACGTGGTATCTGCAGTGTTATTTATTCTGACAATGCTAAGACCTTCAAGAAGGCTGAAAAAGATTTGAAATCCCTGTGGACATTGATAAACGGTAAAGAAATACAAGAATTGTTTGCAAACAAGAGGATTAGATGGAAGTATATCGTTGAGCGTGCTGCTTGGTGGGGTGGCATGTGGGAGCGTTTGGTGAGATCTGTTAAGACGTGTCTACTTAAAAAAGTACTTGGGAGGTCATATCTCAATTATGAGGAACTCCAAACCCTGATCTGTGAAGTGGAGGCTGTGATAAATTCCTGTCCTCTTTCTTATCTGCACACAGATAGCAGTGAACCTTCGCCTCTTACACCTGCTCATTTCCTGACCGGACAAAGAATGACTACTCTTCCTTCCTATCCGTTACATGATTCCAGTTTAGTGAAAGCGACTGCCATTCAGCTCAACAAAAGACTACAGTATCGACAGTTGTTGACTACTCAATTTTGGAATCGATGGAAAAGGGAGTATTTGATGGAACTTTGTTCTGCACACCATGTGAGTAATACATTCAAACCATCTACATTTAAAATTGGAGATGTTGTATTGATTCACGATCATAAACAACTCAAGCATATGTGGAAGATGGGACGTATTGAAGAGACCTTCATGGGAAGAGAAGGTAAAATTAGATCGTGTGCTGTCCGATTGCCGTCTGGATTTGTGTATAGGAGACCTGTACAATTACTCTACCCTTTAGAAGTGGATAAACATTGACTAATGACAAGTTCATCGGGCCGGAGTTTGTTATGGCTATATTGCATGTTCCTAATCAACTGTCGTTGCAGCTTATTTAACTTTACAAATGGAGACGTTCCCTCAACCTAGGGGTTCGTGTGACGCACGTTTCCATATATGGACATAACCTGTTGCAGTGGGCGTGGTTCATTGGAGTTTCCTAGGATAAAGGAACTATGATGTGGAACACGTGCAGCGCACAAAGAGACTCCATACTGCTATTTTTCCCATTCCCCTTTCCCCACGCAACTTAGAGTTGTAAAGTAATAGATAATAAAATTAATTCAAGCATCAAGAACTCTTCTGGTCGAAATCTTTCCTTGTACACAACAAGATCCATTATCACAAAAGGGGGATAATCACCACAGGTAACGCATGAATACTTGTACTCATGTTTTGTAAGGGCCCCAAAGTGTAAATAGGCATGCAGCACCATGTCTGCTGACGGAAACTTTAAACCGGTCAAATCTTGCAAAAAATCAACGGCTCTGCTCACAGAAGTATGCACCTGGAATAAACAAAATCTGTTTTAAGTAACATACATATATACCTCACCATAGTGTTAAATTAAAGTTACCTGGAGAAAGCTTCTCAAGGTTAGGCATAAGGGTATGGCAAGGATGATGTGGTCATTGAAGTTATGTAGGTGGTCTTTCCACTCCTGGTAACGGTAGAACATTCCACAAAGTGGGCACTGCTTACAGTAGGTGGCAACGTCTAAAAATGTAAACAAGTAATACATCAGAGGTCAATTTAGCTGAATATCACACACAAAATTACATAACACCAAATCATACCTTCAATAATGGACCAGTTTGTGAGTATTTTAGCCTTCTTTGTAATTAGGATGGGAACACTGAGGGGGACGACACCTGGACAACTCTGACAGATGCTTTCATCTGGACAAAGGTTTCTTAGGTAGTCTTTGTCTGGTGATGGTACATGCACATTGTCTAGTAGATCAACGGGTATCTTCTTGTGCTGAAGAATGTAACATACCATATTATTTAGCCCCAGATCTTTTGGAGGATAAACAGGACTGTCTTCTCTGAAATCCTTCTCCTCAGACTGTGCATGTGGCTCTTTGTGTGGTGATTCTTCTCTGCTGAAGACTGTTCGAAACAACTCACGTTGTGTCTGAAAAAGGTGCCATTTTGCAATACATTTGTGCACACATGAACGCCGCAATTTGGCACAGGGACAATGCCATGCGTTTAATTTTGAGTCATACACAACCATTACCAGTGTTGTGTGTAACGCGTTACAAAGTAACGCGTTACAGTAACGTAACTACTTTTTCGGGTAAAAAGTAGTGTAACGCGTTACTACTAAAAATTTGGTAACGAAACGTAGTTCCTTTTTCAATTCGGCGCAACGTTACTTTTCCCATGGATATATTTGACAGCGACACTGCCTCAGCTGCGCCGCTTGAGAGATGAGAACTGAAGAAAACGATTTAGTTTCATATTTATGTTTAAATTAAATAAAATAACAATTTTGTGTGGAGACATGATTTTGACCACTTTATTAGGGGCCAAGCCCCGAAGGGGCTATGGCACCTATTGTATCTGTTAGTTTTCTTATTATTATTATTATTATTATTCTTCTTCCTCCTCTTGAAGTCTATGGCAGCCCTATGAACCATACATAGGAAAATGATGAAATTTGGCACACTTGTAGTGATGGTAATGAAAAGTAATTGTAGCAATTTTTGAGTCTCTAGGACCAACTCTATAGCGCCACCAGCAGTTCAAAAATCCAACATTGAAATGGTTATAACTTTTGAACCCTTTGATCTAGAAAAATGAAACTTAGTACACCTGATTTATCTCATCATGCTGATCAGAACCAATATCTTACATCAAGACTCCGCCCATTACAGTAGTGGCCATTTTGAAAAGTACAGTATGCAGTTTTTTTGCTACTCCTCCTTCAAAATTGGTCTAATTTTGTCCAAACATGTACTCAAATGATCTTCGGACTGAGCCGCATAAAAGTACTGTCCCCGATTTTTTTGCTATATTGGAAAAAAAAAAGTTATGATGTCGCAAACTTAACGAGGTCGACCCAAAATTGGTTCAGAAGCTATAGCTCGGCCAAACTTTGATCAATCGAAACGAAAATTGGTACACTTCATCGGAAGCATGATCTGAGGTTCCATGCCAAAGTTGGGAACAGCGCCACCTACGGGTCATGAGATATGGAAAATGCATATTTTGGCCAATAACTTATGAACAGTTTGTCAGAAAATTATAAACTTGGTGTCTATCGATTCCTTGGGTCATGACAAATCCGTGGATATCGATTTTGCCATGATGGGATGTACCACGTGTCCGCCATTTTGAATGATGTCATAATTTGCAATATCTTTTAAACTATTTGAAATTTCTTCACCAAATTTGGTATGGATCATCATTAGCATGGCCCGAAGGTACCTGAGAAATTTGATCACAGCGCCACCTAGTGTTCCAGAGATATCATTGTTTTTTGAAAAAACGCTTATAACTTTTGCTAACATTGCTTGAAATTTGATTTCTTTATGTCAATATATTCCTTGGCTTATGCCGATTTCAACGATATCTCATATGTTATTTATCAACAATGTGACTGGCCGCCATATTGGAGTGAATGTAAAACAGTTTTTTCGCTACTCCTCCTTCAAAATTGGTCTAATTTTGTCCAAACATGTACTCAAATGATCTTCGGACTGAGCCGCATAAAAGTACTGTCCCCGATTTTTTTGCTATACTGGAAAAAAAAAGTTATGATGTCGCAAACTTAATGAGGTCAACCCATAATTGGTTCAGAGGCTGTAACTTGTGAACAGTTTGTCACAAAATCATAAAATTGGTGTCTATCGATTCCTTGCGTCATGTCGAATCTGAGGATATCTATTTTGCCAGCATTGGATGTACCACATCATAAGCTATATTAGCATTAAGTTAGCTTAGCATGCTAATCTCGTTAACATGATTTTGTGTGCTCATTCACACACTGAAGCCTCTCCTCTGCAGCTTTGTAAAACATGTCCTCTGGGTGGCGCAAGTGGTTCAACCATGCGTCATGAATCCCGAACCATTGTGGTCGTGGGTTCGAGACCAGTGTGGGGCGACTTTGAAATTGTGTATAAAATAATAATTTAAATTCCTTCCGGCTCTGCACTGCTGTTGGTGCTTAAATGCTAGCTGTGCTGCTGTAATTGATGTGCTTACTGTGCTTGATGTACATTAAATTTCTGATGTTTTGCTCTTCTGGCTCCGCATTGCGCTACAGCGGCTGTTGCTTGCTCTGCCTTGCAGGGCTTGGCCCCGTATTGCTGCTTGCAGCTATATTTAAGTTTGTTTTTGTAGAAAACCTGTATTTAAAGTGAATTTCGTTTTGTATTAATTGTATCTTAATTTTAATCAATGTTTTATCAATCAATTGCCTGAATTTAATAAGAAGTAAATTAAAGAAAACTATTTAGTTTAATATTTATGTTTAAATAAAATAAATAAATAAATAATTTAATCTATGTTGATTATATGAAAAGTGAAAAGCATGAGTAAGATCATAATTTTGTGCAATATATCGGGAGATAAATGGAGTGGGCAGACATGATTTAGACCACTTTATTAAGTTTGTTTTTGTAGAAAGACTTTCTTTAAAACGAATTTCGTTGTGTATTAATTGTATCTTAATTTTAATCAATGTTTTACCAACCAATTAATTGCCTGAATTTAATAAATAAGTAAATATGGCATGCAAAATAATCATGACGGCACCAGCGCGTTAACTGGAGCTCGTCTCCATACTGTAAATGAACCGAAACACAGATAAGCTATACTTGTCTCACAGACCTGAGAAATATATAGAAAGCTTGAATATGTGTACTTTTAAACAAAATATATTTTTTTCTCTCAAAATCTCTTTTTTTTCTCCTACTCCCTTAGAGTGAGTCGTATGTCTGAAAACTAAGCTTATGTCTTCTATATCATTTTGTCCTATGCTATCAAGACGCGATTCGCACCGGTGTTAGAGAGCAGGAGCGCTTTATTGGCTGTTGCCGAAATTTAAAGTTCGGTGGATAGGGGGAGCGGAGCGGAGAGAAGCGGCGCGGGCGTTCTGCTCATCGCGGAGTGTCGCACTCTACCCCATGATGCAGAGCCGGCTGAGAATAAAAGTTGCCGCACACAGCAGCGACAATGAGAAGGACTTTTTTTCTTTCGAAATTGATACTATTTTTTATAATAAAGAGCACAAAATAATTACCTGTTATGTCCTCCATTGTATAACTTTATGTCTACATATTTAGGAACAGATATTGGGTTCTGCCCAAAGTCAAGCAACATAAAAGTAACGTAATAGTAACGAGTAACGTAAAAAGTTACTTTCCAAATGGGGTAACTAAGTAAAGTAACGGATTACTTTTTAAAAAAGTAACGAGTAACGAGCAAACACTACTTTTTAAAAGTAACTTCCCCAACACTGACCATTACACGTCCCAACCGGCTGTAATAGGAGACACTGGGTTCAAATACTGAAATAAACTTCTTTGTTTCAGGGGTGCCAATCGAAGTTTGAACAGAGAGTGAAATGCAAATGCTGTTGGAAAGCAGCTGTCGAGTAAGGCATATCTTTTCATTACTAAACCACTTTGCTTTTACCATCTCGGTTAAAATCTCCTCTTTCAAGGAGACTAGTTCTGCAGAAGATGTGCAGTAAGTTAAAGAGTGGATTGCAGTGATATGTTGACAGGCCACTCCTCTGTGCAACTTCCATGATTACCTGACATTCATGTGATTCACAGATGACCTTATGGTGTTCTCCCCATGTCTTGAGCTGAATATGAAGAGGAACACTGTGACCCTTGGTAACTTTAAGGACTGTAAATATGCCATTTTTCTTGTCAATGCACTGGCTTGCAAGATGGAGTTTTTTTTTTGCAAACCTGAACATGCGTCTCAAAATCCCTTCTCCTTAAAACTGTGGTATCACAGTATGGGCAGTGGTGATGAAGTGCTCTTCTACATCCCAGTCCACATCTGTGTATAGTGAAGCCTAAAAAAAAATGAGTATACTGGTAAACTATTATGCTATAATATATTTGGTGTACATATATTAAACAAATAACTCAAGATATTCATACCTCCATAGACAACTGCCTTGTTGAAGTGGATTTGAACATGACTTTTTAATTTGACTAGTTTGGCTGGCTTAAATACACTGGCCGAGCAAAAAGGGCAGTGGTAATACCTGCAACACTTGTTGCACTGCTGCAGCTCAGGTAATGAGTCACCTCTCTGAATCGTTATATGTCTCTACAAGAGATGAAAGCACCACACAATTCTCTCAATGTTGACAATGGGGTTTAATAAATAAAAACTCAACTATTAGGTAACATTAACTCACAAACAACACATATAACAGAAGAACGTGGAACAAACACTTTAACACCTTCACAAGATAAACTTCTTTAACCCTTGTGTGGTGTTCATATTTTTGATATTCAGCCAGTGTTTGTGGGTCTGGTGGACCCGCTGCCTTTTTGGATTTTTTATTCAAAACAATCACAAAATTTATTTTACAATACTCAACAGGTGTTTACTTCATCCCAATTACAAGCAATACAGCATGGTTAATATTTTCTCTTTACCTTTGTTAGATCACATTTAAGAATTGCAAGTTGCAACCTTGTGCGGGAACGGCAGGTGTAGAAACACAAAACTCACTCTTGCACTCATACTCTCTCTCACTTAGACACAATCTCTATCTCACACTCACTCCCGGGTTTCGGCACCAGTGTAACGAAGTTTGTTATTGTGGGAAGAAGGAGGCGGGAACCGGCAAACATTCAAACAAACTTTAATATATCAAAAATAAAACAAATACAAAACGAAAGTAAAATACAGCTGTAACGGTCACCAGCTGGAGTGCCCTTGAGAGCCACCAGAGGGCACTCCACATCAGACACTCACGTTCACTCTCAGACTACAATTCCCATACTCACTGACCGGACTCATTATCTCTGAACACTCATCACATTCACCTGTACCTCATTATCACTGATTGCATTCACCTGTGTCCCATCACCCTGTTAGTCTCAGTCTATTTATACCTTGTTCATTCATTCACTCACCGCGAAGTCTTGTTAAGTGTTACACTGCATTTCTGAGCGTTTCCCTGGTTTTCTTGTTTCTTGGTTTTTGATATCTTGCCCTGTTCCCTGGATTACTCTCTTGCCTCTGGTCCCTGGATTACTCTCTTGCCTCTGGTCCCTGCCTGTTTTGTTTGTTTTGTTTGTTTCTTTGTTTTGACTACCTGCCTGTGTATGACCCTAGCCTGTACTTTGGATTACGCCACTGGATTGCCCCAGCCAATAAAGCTGCATTTGGATCTCCTACTTTGTGTCTCTGAGCAGTACGTAACAACAGCAGCCCCTCACGGACGACTGCTGTCACATCAAATAAAACACAAACATCAAATAAAATCCAGGCCTGGCCTTTCTTGATCTCCACTGTCGTCGCTCCTCCTTTTATGCTTCCGCTCCTCCGTGAGAGATACGAGACTGGTGGGTCTCACAGGTGTCGCTCATCAGTAATCACGCCACCGGCCTCGCGCCGTTCTCCCGTGGCCCTCAGTCTCGTCCTGCTCGCCACAGCATCTCTTCTCGTTCAGTTTAATACATGTGTATTATTTAATCCAACTGAACTTAATGGTTACTCAATGAATCATTTGGTAAAATCTATAGATTTCTATAGTTGATTCTATAGACAGTTTCTATAGAACTAGTTTGCAATTTCCGAAAATGGATTACCAAATGTAATGAATTCTTTTTACTCAAGTGATATATCCCAGATGATAATCACTAATATGTTCAAAGTTTGTGAATGAACGTGTGTGTGTGTGTGTGTGTGTGTGTGTCTGAGAGCGAGATAATAATTTAAAATAAAATAAATTAAAAATTCAGAACCAACTGGCCCTCATCAATTACACACAAAACATTTTTAAGACACCAAATATCATCAAAACACCCCTCCTTTTTTATAAGATTATAATATACAAACTCTATATTTAACCTTCCAGCTACAAGGTTCTTGAACATTAATTCAGCATCAGTACTACTTTCCTTCTGATTAAGAATCTGTACATCACACCCCCAATAAACTCTTCTTCTAAGAATTTCTCATCAAATGCTTGAAACCATCTATCAAGAAGATTAAAAAGACCTTTCAACCAATTACATCTTAAAAACAAATGTTACAAATTTTCTACCATTCCACAAAACCTACACTGTTCACCCACTGCTGGATTCAAGTGCACCACTTGTCTGTCCATAGCTATTGCCCCATGTATAAGCCTCCACTGCAGATCAGCAGTGCGCTTCTCTATGAACCAATTGGGTCATTATAACTCTAAATAACACTTTAACCTATTTGCTAAACACTTTGACAGTATTTTATAGTCCAAACACAATAGAAAAACTGGTCTCCAATTCTTTAGAAGACCTAGATTTCCTTTTTTTGTAAGCAAAGAAAGTACAGCTCATAGGCAGCTTATAGGAAGTGTTCCACTTTTGATGCTTTGAATGAGTACTTCATACAGATCTTGTCCTAATATATTCCAAAAAGCTTGGTAAAAATCAACTGGCAGTCTCAAGGGCGTATATTTGGTTTGAACATTGGGGGGGTTGAAGTTTGGGTATGCCTCCTGATATTTTTTTTATAAGAAAAATAATAAATACAGTTAAAGAAATCAGGTTTGTTATACAGTATGTGCAGTATTTTGGGATAATCTATCTATCTATCTATCTATCTATCTATCTATCTATCTATCTATCTATCTATCTATCTATCTATCTATCTATCTATCCGCAAGCATTTATGGTCAAATGATTGTTTGAATAAAACAACAGTCCAAATGAATGCACACTGTAACTGATTACAAATTCAACTCATTTATTTTGAGATTACACTTTTTTACATGCCAGTGTAATCCTTTTGAAAGGTAAACACATACAGTAGTCAGCTCTTGCACAACAGCCAAGTTAACTTTATATAAGTGTTTTTTTTTTTTTTTTACAATTCAGATTGTAACAACTATAAACTTGGGATTAGGATACGCTTATATCACAGAGCAGTGAATATGATTATACAGTTCAAGTGAAAGCACCAAATATCTGCTTGCGTCTTTCACAACCAGTTACAAATTGTTGGCACACCAACTTCTTGTCTAAGAGGTCCAACTTGTCTTGGTGGACATGACAGACTGTCACATGATTTTGTCTCTTTTGTGACATACTTGAGCGTAGCCAGGTTTTCAACCTCCTAAGAGCACTAAAGCTCCTTTCTGCTTCAGAAGATGAGACTGGTACAACCAGGAGCAACCTGACCAGAGTTTCCACTTCACTGAAAAGGCCACGGACTTCCACTAAAAAACCTTTAAGAATGTCTGCTGCCTCCATACTGGATCCAAACTGGTAGTTATGTCTAAACATGGGTAACAGAACTGCAAGCAACTGGCTGTTGATTTCAGGATACTCATCACATACTGAATGAATTTGTCCAGTGAGCAGAGTGTTCTCTATTTTCTGCAGGGTCAGTATACCTTCCTGCTGAAAACGTTCATTGAGCTCTGCCTCAACAACATCAAGCACCTGATAAAACTCATCTCTATAATGCTCTGTTGCTGTTTTTGATGTGTTTGTGCTTCCTTCTACCCTAAAACGCTTAGGTGGTTGTCTTAGTTCTGGGACTTTGATAGCCTTTAAGTTTAGAGAATTCACAATCACATTTGCTTGCTCAAAAAGACTTTGAAAGGCTTCTTCGTTTCTTTTGTCTTTCAAAACATACTTAACACAGGAAACAGCAGCTTTCATGCCAGAGATAGTTTGGGTTTTTCTTTGGAGAGAACGATTCAAACATTCCAACTCTCCAATCACAGCTCCTGCCAAAACAAGACCCAATACGGTCTTACCTTTGAGAAACTGTTGGTGCAAGCCATTGGCAGTGGCAGCACTAGGAGCACTGCCGTTTGACATTTCCTCTAAGGAAGTGAGTACAGAATCATACTGCTTGAGAACAGATGTTATTGCTTGGTGTCGTACTGTCCATCGTGCTTGGCAGAGAGGCTTTAGAGTGCTTGAGATACCATGATCTTCCTTAGCAATCTGTTTAAACTTTTCTTTGAATTTACCAGACAGGCTACACAGATTTCCTAGCTGATGCACCCAATCAAGAGAATCTCTCAGCAGTTTTGAAGCTGTGCATGCCTTTTGAGTAACTAGGTTTACACAATGAGCTCCACAGTGCACATATAAAGATAAAGGCTGTTTTTTTCTTATTACAGCCTGTGCTCCAGAGTATTTTCCAGACATATTGGCTGCACCGTCATATGTCTGGCCACGTAATGCAGATAATGGCAAATGTAATCGAGACAACACATCTATTGCCATTTTTGCAAGACTCTCTCCTGTAGTTTCTGTCACTGCATACAAACCAATGAATTCCTCATGAGGAATCAAGTCGTGGTCAACATAACAAAGACAAACAGACTCTTGCTCTGTGCCTGAGACATCTTGTGTTCCATCAACAATTAAGGCAAACTGAGTCACTGGAAGGGATTTAATTGTATCTGTTATTCCTCTGATGATGTCATTGCTCATTATGTTGAGTATGTCATTTTGAATTTGAGGATTTGTGTAATTATGCTTTTGTGCTAGTCACTTGCAAAGTGCTGGATCATCTGTTGTCTTGCATTTTCGAAGTTGGGAAAAATTTCCCCTCTCTTCATCATGACCTCTCAATGCAATACCTTGTCGAGCCAAATAGTGAACACATCCTACGATTTTTAGCAATGGATTTCTTGCTTCCTCCTGTTGTCTAGAAACAACTGAGGAGAGTTGTGAAGCTATGTTTGTTTCTTGAGCATACACAATTGTTGCATGGCAGTGGGAGTGACTTTTAGCATGGGCTGTAAACTTTTCAACTGCCTTTTTCCAGTTCTTAAAGCCAGTACTCACAAAGGCAGGATCAAATTTAGAAGCAAGCATTGTTTTCTTTAAGAAGACTTTAGCACAATAAAAGCATAAAACCCCTTTTAAAGTGGCACTGTAGTGCAGCCAGGGGAACATCTGAAACCATTTTTGCTGAAAATGTAACACATAGTTAGCTCTAGTCTGTACTACTATAAACTTGGGATCAGGATGTGCAGGCTTTAAGCAAGTGGTGATTTCTGAATCATTAAGTCCTTCGCTGTCCCTGTTGACTAGGCTCAGCTGATCACTCTGAAACTGACATGAAAAGAAACACAGTTACAAATCAAATAACTCCATATTTTATAGAGTAGCAACTTGTAAATTGCAAGTTTATCATATAAAAAAATTCTCTAAATTAAATGTTTACCTGCTCATCTGAAATGGCTGCTTGACTTCTATCCTCACCCTGTCCCTCACTGTAATACACTGGCAACTATAGTTGCCGCAGTGCATAGTTGTCATTTTCCTTTTGTAAGTGTTTTTCTAGATGTTGTCCATGTTTTATTTCTTAATGACATGCAAGCAAACAACCAAATAAAGGATTTCAAGAAAAAAAAAAGGTATTCACTTCCTCCCTGTCACATGAGGCTGTCAACTTCCTACCCCTACTTCCAGGAAGCGTGGCGAAGGCAAACCCTCCCAAAGAAAGGTCATTTTCATGTTACTAATAAGTATTTTTTGTTGACATATATATATCTACATAATAATGAAGGTCTCTAGAATCATCCAAACAAAACAAATCTTACAAGAGATCTATAGTTTTTTGTATACTTAGTCAAAAGTCCAAGCGGCAACTATAGTTGGGAAAATGGGGTATGCTGTGTTAATAGGTTAATAAATCAAGTTTATTGGTCTTGTTTAGTGCATAAACATAACTTAACCCTTTAAATGACATCTCTATATAGATATATATATTTTTTTCATTCTATTTATTTGTATTCATTTATTTTCATTTAACTTTTTGATACACAATGCCCTGTTATGGCTGCACTTTGTTCTGCACTATGTTCCACAACTTTAACCCTTGTGCGCTGTTCGTTTTCAGTTTACAGTCAGGCTATTTGGGGTCTGAGAGACCCCAGGCAACAAAATGTAATTTTGTAACAATATATATATTTTAAACAAATGTAATTTTACTCAGTTTATTAATGTTTTTACTCTACATTTGGACATTTTTACCCCACAAAATGTTCAAAAAAAGAAAAGAAAAATTCTCCAAAAAGAAAAAAAAAAGAAAAGAAAAAATTTGCCTTATAAAATACCCACTTTCATTCATGGGGATAACATGGATAATTTGACATGGTTTGGTGTAAGATTTTTGCCCAAATCTTAGAAAATCTTAATCTTTTTGTCAAAGTTTAGCAGTTTTTGTACTGAAAAAAAATCTGTTTTTCAATAATGTTACATTATGATTAGAATCAAACCTGATCAGGATGTTACAAAGAGAAAAGTTGGAGTTTTTAGAGTTTATCATTTATTTCAAACATCTGTTTTTCATATAATTCTACAAATTTAAAGTGTGCCACTTCATTTCTGTCTGTGTGTTCTGTGTTGTTTCTGATTTTGAGGATGAATTTTGTCCATTGATCAAATTAATTTGATTCTAATCATAATACAACATTACTGAAAAACAGATTTTTTTTTTCAGTACAAAAAGTGCCTAAACTTTGACAAAAAAGTAACTTTTATTATTATAATTGTGATTTCATTATATGTAGATATGAGTACAACTGGAAAAACTTGTGAAAAGATGTCTTTCAGTTAGTCAAAAAACAAATAGCAAATAGTGGTACTCTGCAGCCATCTACTGGTTAAAGTGATAATTTGTTACTTTTAAAACAGCATTTTCCAAAAGATGGGCAAAAATCTTACACTAAACCATGTCAAATTATCCATGTTATCCCCATGAATGAAAGTCAGAAATGTGGGTCAAAAAGACCCTGAACAGCGCACAATGGTTAAAGGTGCCCTAGAATGTGAAATTGAATTTATCTTGGCATAGTTAAATAACAAGAGTTCAGTACATGGACATGACATACAGTGAGTCTCAAACACCATAGTTTTCTCCTTCTTATTTAAATCTCGTTTTTGAAAAACACCCCTGAAAAACAGGCGAATCTCCACATAACACCGACTGTGACGGAACAGTCGGGATCATTAATATGTACGCCTCCAAAAATTTGCATATGCCAGCCCATGTTCAATGCCAGGCGGAACTGCACAGCCGAATCATCGGAAGTTCTGCAGGTGAAGAAACAAGTGAGGATCATAGGGAAAATGGCAGATCTATCTATAATCTATCTATAATCGGATACCGCTACAGTTTAATTCAAAGTTGTTAGTTTGCTCTGCCCATTTCACCACGGACTGTTTTTCTAACCTGGAACAATATCAAGCAGCCAGGCTTCTCTCAGCGTCTCATACTGACGAAGGGGGCAATTTCAACTAACGTTATATTCCCACAAGCGATAAGTAGTGATTTTATTAACGATAATTTACACTGTGTTATCTAGATCCAGCGCGATATTGTTTTTTCCTTGAGAGACATCATGGCTTGCAAACGAGCGAACGAAGCATGGCAGTTGCTCAGTGCTTGGATGTACAAATGAACACAAAAGTATTTTTTTAGTTCCTTCATCCGAGCCTCTGGAGAACCAGTGGGTTATGTGAATTTCTGATGCGTAATTGTTCAAGTTCAGACAGATAATCTTTGTCTCAAAGTCGTTCAATACTGTTTATGCATCAGTAAATCAAGCCAGTGACTAAACGCTCAACTTCACGTCGTTTCTCGCAGAAACTGTGTTGCAGTGATAAGATCTTCATTCACGCGATCAACAGGCTGTCATCTGCTCAATGCTCATCACTGCAACTTTTTATGTGATGGGAATAGATCTAAATACTTAAAAAAAACTTCTCACGATTCGTTAATCTCGATAGCTGTAATAGTAAAAACGTATAAAAGCTGTAATAGTAAAAGTTTTCCAGATAGTTCTACATGTAATGCCAAATATTTCATATGCAAGCATGTCAGCCAATCACAGCAGAGGGCGTTTACTCTGAAGTCTCTCAGCAGACATGCCCCTTCAAACAGAGTGTTCAAATCAGAGGGTGAAATCAGGCTAGGAAATATGCCTTTTATTTCTAAATTATAACCACTTTCGATCTAAAAAACATACTAACATTATAAGGGTACCCAAGGAAACATTATAAAATAATAAAACTATCCATTCTAGGGCACCTTTAAGGCAAATGGATTTGTTGTTTGTTGTGTTTTCATATTCAAGAGATTATAAGCTAGATGCAGTTTTTTTTGGGTCTGCATCAAATGTTCTTCAACTTTTATACATAAATTTGTTTATGAATAAAGATTGATCTGTTGAAAGCAGTTATTTTGAGATAAATGCCAAATGTTCTCGTTCTATTCATATTTTACATTGAGGGGGTGCATACAACATATTTGCCCACCAGCAACTAGTTGCCGCACATTCAAATATGATTTTCAAGAAAGAAAAAAAAAAAAACCTGGGGAAAATAAATGCAGAACATGTTCACATAGGACACTATTAACAGGATTATATGCATGAAACCATTCAGAAAAATTTGGGCACAAATGGGTTAACACCTTTAACATCTCCATTGGTCCTTTCAGTAGTGTTTGTTTGTCTTGTACCTGATCAGGGGTCCGTTCTTCGTACGTGTCTAACTCACTTAGCTGGATTTGATTGTTGGCGATTTGGCATGATCTTGGATTGTTTGGTTCTTCAACGCTCATCCTGGACTTGCTGTCATAGCAACATGTGCGCAAACTTAAACCTGCTCGGGAGCAGGCTTATTTCATGTTAACAGGATTAGATCCCGGCTTCATAAGCGGAGCTAATACGGGAAGTCCAGCGCAGCGCGATAGTGCACTTTCTTTCTGAGATATTTTTTTTTTTCGTGATTCGTGAGATTGTCGTTTTGTTCCGCTTTTATGTTTAAAAAACAGTTCTAGGTTTTTTTTTTTTGTTTTTTTTTTTGTGGCATTTCCAAGCCAATTAAGACCCAATGTTGTAAAGCAGGGTTTTTTTTTTGTTTTTTTAGGCTATCATAATTTTTTATGAAGATCATACAATCATGACCATGCCGATTACAGATATGTCACTCAGGCTTCACTAACGTGATTGGTACCATAGACTATAGGCTACCATAGACTGCCATCAAGGCTATGAAGGGGATTATGTGAACAGAAAGGGGATTCACAATGTAAATGTGCAGCCCAGTTACTATTGTGATTCTTAATATTCCAGATTAGTAATATTATATCAAATAAAAAAAGGCAGTTGATTAAAATCTTCTATATCACAAATGTGAAAGCAAAATGGCCAGGATCTGTGCATGACTTAAGAATTTTCAGAGATTCACATTTATGCACATTATTTGAAAGTGGTAAGAAAAGTTCCACAATTAAATATCAAGCTCACTGTATTACATACACTTATGCTGATCCTAACAGAACTGCACTTTTTCATAGGTGATTATGACATGTTCCTGCCTGCAGACAGGTGTTTTATGACCCCATTCCCTGACCCAAACCAGTTACAATGCAGCTCTAGCCAGGACAAGGGCACACAATGAAATGAACTTTGGCTAACTAAAGGGAAGATTTCAGTGTCTGAAAAGTCTGAGGGGTTGCACACCTGACAGGGCCTGTGACATTGTTGCATGTGCCATATTACACAACATTGCCAAAAAACAACAACCACTTTTCATTAAATGTTTAATAAAAGACAAATATGCTTCCTTGAGTTTTATTTCAATTGTTCTTTGTAAAGAAAAGCCAGTGGTCAAGTGCCTGCAACAAGAGATATTAGACACATGCCTCATGCAACAAATAAAAAGGAAAAGTTGGCTATACACTGCCCACCTGTAGGCCTATGTCTCCTCTGTCTGTGCAGACTCTTCTGTAGGCCTTTCTGTAGATGTGGAATCCTGCAACTTATATTGCAGCCATAAAGCATACAAGTATAAATGAAGTAAAGTTATTTATGCACTTGCAGGTAGGCTAGTTCCTCCATATGACAGTTATCTGAGAGGGTTTATTCACTGTCCAGTGCAATGGAAACATATAGACATTACAAAGTCTTATACTTTCTTTCCTTTGGAAAGTTAGAAAATGTCCACTTACTGCACATATTTCAGCCACCACTTTCTTGGGAACAGATACAAGTGTTGGTGTATTATGTAAAAGTGCACAAAAGAGGAAAACACAATGTCATTACAATGAACTACACTGGGGAAAAATGTGATCAATAACTCATGGCAAAATATTTTTACATTAACATAAGTTTATCAGTTTTCACTTTCACAAGTCAAAGCAATTCATCATTACTCAAGATTTAACAGTTGAAATGACTATACAGCCTTAATTTAATGCAGCAGAAATTATTTTACAGTGTTAGGCTACTAAGATCTTTTCTATTTTTTTCTCAGCCTTTTTCTTGGTTGCTTTTATAAACAGAACACCATTTATTTAACAGTGCCTTTTATAAAAGAGACTATAATTTAACTAAAAATTACCATTATGTAGAATATTTTTGTACTTCACTTTTATTTGTTCCCATGTTCTAGTATGGTGACTGACATTACAATGTACAAAGTAATTATGCAATTATTAAAATACAAAAATATAGGCTAATAAGTGATAAAAACATCTAACATGGCCACTTCTAACGGATTTAAATTGTCTGCTACTTTTTGCCAGCCCTCTCTCCTGGCTTTTGCAGACTTTGAGGTGTTCCCTGGCGTTTTGATTAAACATTAAAATTCCGAATAAACTTCGACTATTAGTTCTTGCTCTGCTGAGGAGAAAAACTGAGCATGCTCTTTGGCCACGCTGAGCAGCCAATAGCAGCGTTGCTGATCAATGTTTCTACTATCGATACATATCCCCTTTTAACCAGCGCATGAACGCGCAATTATCTCAGATAACTCAATCCAGCGATACTAATCATATCCGGCAGGTGTGTTCGAAGAACCGAGTTAGCCAGATCATGCTTCGCACAATGATATCATCTTGGATGTGTCATTTGATCTCGGATGTAATAATCAACGTACGAAGAACGGGCCCCTGTTTTCAGTTCATCAGTGTTTGTATTTAATTCCCTCTGTTCAATCTGTACTGGTTGGTTGTTAGTTGTATTTGGAATGTGTAACCTGCCTGTTTATACCTTTTTGATTTATATTTGAAATTAAACTCTTGCATTGGAGCCTTATGCCTCTTCGCCTTCGTCTGCCTACACACGCACCGTGACACTGTCCCTATTTTCTTACCTGCTCATTTGAAATGGCAGCCTGTCTGCTGTCTTCCCCTGTTCCTCACTGTGATACAGATAAGTCAGAAAGACTAATTATAAAGCTGTTTATTGGAGTATTTGAAACAGTTTAAGACATTAATGTATAGTGTAACTTTATGTAAAGCTGCTTTTTAAATGTTGTGAAAATCATGATTCAAACACGTTGTGGGGGGCCCCCAAAAAATTGACTCGAATAAATAATTAAAGCGTTTTTATAACGTGAACGTATAGGACTTTTATTTTGGTAGTAATTGCAGCCTACCGTGTTTGGCGATTATGACCATATCCGTTGTCCTTGTTATCCAATCACGATTAAGAATTTCCGCAACTGTTTAGAGAGTGAAGCTTATGAGCGCAAAATGAGTAAAAGAAAATATGTCAGCGGAGCTCAAAAACGGACTAACCAACACCGAAAAGAGCAATTCAATGCAAAACTACCGAAAATGTCATCCATATTTCTTCAAAATCAGCGGGAAGGAGCTGCGAGAGCGAGCACGGGTAACGTTACTCAGGAGTTTGCTAGCAGTGTCATCACGGACATTACTGCTTCTAACGTGGGCGCGGGCGCCGCTGTGGTGAATGATACGCCAGACATGGACTCAGATGCTAAAAGCGGATCTCACAGTCCAGACGATGACTGTCACAGCACTGAAAATATTACAGAGGAGGCGACAGCAAGAAGTACACGGTATCCAACAAACAGAGCGAACTTTCCCGTTGATTTAACCGATGCCAGTGTGAAGAGGGCCATACTTAACATGGGACCATGTAAACCAGAAGGACCCTATCCCCGAGACAAAAATGGCAGATGTTTTTCGAAAGATTATTATTTAAAACGTTCTAAAATGGGAACGGTTCCTCGGAAATGGTTGTGTTACTCGCCAAACATTGACCGCGCCTAATCTTCACATGCTCATATAGCAGCCTGCGTGACATATGATATGTGGAAAAACGACCTTACCATTGATGCGACCTTAACTTCACAGCGAATACAAGAGTCAGGTTAATTTTTGGACTCAAGTGCTTACAAGAATTACTGACGTTACTCTGACTTTAACCTCATGTAATCTGGCATTCAGAGGGCATAATGAAAAACTGAATGAACCAAACAACGGGAACTTTTTGTCAGTAATTGAATTGTTAGCTCGGTATGATCCAGTGCTCCGAGAGTTGTTGGATAAAAAAAGTCACGTCAATTATTTAAGCCCAGCAATTCAGAATGAACTGATTGCGTTGTTATCCAAAAGGGTGCACGACGAAATTGTGTCTGAAATAAAAGACGCAGAATTCTATTCGATCATAATGGACACTACTCAGGATATCAGCAAAGTTGATCAACTCAGTCAAATTTTCAGATACGTTAAAGTTCGAAAAGATGAAAATGATAATCCACTCGGCATTGATGTCACTGAGAGTTTTCTCGGATTTCAGAATATCACCGATCAAACTGCAGAGGGTCTCCAACAAAAAATCCTTGATCTTATCCAAAGTAAGGGTCTGTCACTTAAAAAATGCAGAGGCCAAGGATATGATGGAGCTAGTGTCATGAGTGGAATTTATTCTGGTGTGCAGAGACGGATCCTAAACATGGAGCCCAATGCTGTGTATATACATTGCGCAGCGCATAATTTGAATTTGGTGTTAAACGACGCGTGTCAGCATATCACGACTATCAAGGAGTTCTATGATGTGGTCCAGAGACTTTATGTTTTCTTCAGCCAAAGCATCAAAAGGTGGGAAATGTTGGAAAATCAGCTTTCAAAGCCAACACTGAAAAGACTTTGTCCCACGCGATGGACATCCAGGGCCGATGCTATCCACGCACTACGTTTTCGTTATGCTGACATCCTAAAGGCATTAACCAAAATAGCTCTACAGTCAAAAAAAGCAGAGGAACGTACAGAGGCGTCCGGACTTATCAAATCGATCGAAACATTTGAATTCGTAATGATGCTTGTATTTCAGAGAGTTTTGGAAAATGTCAAAGTAGTTTCACAAGTATTGCAGAAGAAAGACGTGGACCTTCTTCAAGCAGCTACCTTACTGGAAAATACCTGCAACAACTTATCACTGCTAAGAGACCAGTTTGACAACATAAAAAGCACCGCACAAGGCCTTGCTGCATCCTGGGGCATCAGCTGTCATTTCACGCAAAAACGAGCACGTATTGTGAAGCGGCACTTTGATGAAATCGCTGAGGACGAGCGTCTCACAGACCCCGAGAAAATGTTCAAAGTTGGTGTTTTTTATGCGTGCATTGACACAGCTGTTTCCCAGCTCAAACAACGTTTCAAAGGCTTGAATACAATAGCGAAACGATTCCGCTTCTTACGTTAAAGTGAACTCGTACATGCAACTGATGATGAGTTGCGTGCTTGTGCCGAAACATTTGCAGTGACTTACAACGATGATAATTCCTCCGAATTTCCATCACAGTTGCTTTCGTTTCGAAGTGCCCTACGTTCTGAGATAAAAAAACTTGAAATGGGCTCAATTAAAGATCTGCCAGAGCTGCTGATTCTGAAGCATACATCTATTCTACCAAGTGTCACGGATGTGGCTACAGCTCTGAAGCTTTTTTTAACCGTCCCCGTCACAGTGGCAAGTGGCGAGAGATCTTTTTCTAAACTAAAACTAATAAAAACCTGCATGAGAAGCACAATGAGCCAGGACAGACTTTCTGAACTTGCGATACTCAGCATTGAAAGCCAGCACGCGCGTCAGATGGACATAACAGACATTGTCAAGGACTTTGCGCAGAAAAATGCTAGGAGAAAGGGGCGCTTTGGAGGATTTTAAAGGTAATATATATTACCTTTATTGAATGTTAAACGTCATGAATCTTTGTTGTATACTGCAGATAGAAAAAATATTTTGACGTCATGTGCTCCCTTGCATTTTAACAAGTTAATGTAATTGCTGTTTTATTGTTGGTGTTTCTTTTATTCTTTTTTTTTGTGAAAAGTTCTTAATAAATAAATACGAAATAATTACATACTATTAAATTCCACAGTACTAATTCACGATTTTGAATGAAAAGGTGAATCCCTCATCTAATAATGCGGTGAGGGGCCCCGCCTCCACTCTTGCGGGTGGGACAACACAGTTTGCGCTACGCCACTGGCAATTATTCCACACACACACACGCACACCGGTAACATGATTGTCCATGCATGGTGACCGCAGGTTGCATTTCTCCAATAAGTTGAATTGTCTCAACTTTTTTCTGCAGGAATTCAAAATCAATGACAAAACCCCCCCCCAAAAAACAGAGATTTTGATAGAGCATTGGCATTATGCACAGCCACACTATGTTTACCTTCATCAAATCGCCTGAAAACGACAGACTGATACAATATAACCATACAGATCTCTACATACATCAGACCTCTTGCTTGGCTGAGATGGACATAGGGCTGCCACTGCATAAATTAGCCAGCGTCAGGCCTTAGGCTGGCTACACACTGGCTGCGTCGCATGAGCCTGGTGTTTCTGTTGCGTGGCGTTTTCTATGTCTTTGCACACCAGAATCGTGTCTGACGCAGCGCTGCTCCTGCTAGCCTTGTCTGTACACACGTATGTTTCCAATTGATTTACTGCACTCAAGCAGTAGTTCATGTTAAATGTATACTGATTTGATTCAGGGCCGGGGTGGGGCCACTTTTCAGCCCGGGAGTTTCAGGCCCAAGACCAGCCCTCTTTTTCCAAATTGGATAAATGAAGCAACAGTTCAGCTCTTACTATTGTGTAGTTTTTATTAATACCATCAACAAATAATGTAAAGGTTAAATAATAATTCACTTAAGCTGAGAAGTTAACAAATATTCCACTATTCCATAAGGATAGGTTGATAAATTAACAAAAGCAGAAAGAAAGAAAGAAAGAAAGAAAGAAAGAAAGCATTTGAAATGTCTTCCACAAAAAAGGCATATTGAACTAATGTTTACAGTTTTATTTGTATTAAAAAATATTCAAAAATAATGCTTTTTTTTATCAAAAAACGTGATACCTACTCTCAGATAAATGAGGCCTATGATTAATCAGATGCAAATAGAAATATAAAACCAGTCCTAATTGAAAGAAAACAAGATGACAAAAAGATTGAATTGTGCTCCTCCTCTCAATCTCTCGCTCATAGCAGACTAACGGTTTGAGGGGAGTGGTTAAGCGTTTTCAAACCAAGCCGTCAAACCTACGTCATCAGAAAAAGACGCCATTCCAGACCGGAAGTAACTTTTCAGATTTTGATTAAAGATTACCATGGTAAAATTTTTTATTTTTTTTATATTTACTTGCATGGATTAATTGTTCACCACAAGACTAGTAATATGCGCTAACAAAGTAAATAGGGCCAATTTTGATTTCATGGGGACTTTAAAGTCGAAATGTTTCGAGAATAAAGTAGAAATGTTTTGAGATTAAAGTCAAAACGTTTCGAGATTAAAGTCGAAATGTTTCGAGATTGAAGGGATAGTTCACTTTGAAATTAAATTTTGGTATGTTTTAGCTTACCTCAAGGGCATCCAAGATGTAGGTGTCTTTTTTTCCGCAGTAGTTTCAATTTTGATATTTTTAGGTCAAACCGTTCTTGTCTCTCAGTCCTGTAATTCAGGTCTATGGACACTGTCTCAAAGAGCATGCACAGAGTCCAAATTAAAACAATTCCCCATCGTCCAAATTAAACAATTCCCCATCGTAAGTACACATTGATGGCCTAAGACACGAAACGAGCGGTTTGTGTGAGAAAACGAACAGTATTTATATAGTTTTGACCTCTTATACACAGCCACGTCCAAGTGATCTGATCTGAGGGCGCAGTATAGATATATATACACTAGATGTCGCCTTAAAGACATTCGTTCCAATGAACTGCCGTAGACAAGGCGACATCTAGTGTATATATCTATGCACCAGTCTGCGTACACGTCACACACCAGGATGCGCGAGCGCCCTCAGATCACTTGGACGTGGCTGTGTATAAGAGCTAAAAACGATATAAATACTGTTCGTTTTCTCACACAAACCGCTCGTTTCGTGTCTTAGGCCATCAATGTGTACTCTTTGAGACCGTGACCATAGACCTGCATCAAATGACTGAGAGACAAGAACGGTTTGACCTAAAAATATCAAAATTGAAACTACTGCGGAAAAAAAGACACCTACATCTTGGATGCCCTTGAGGTAAGCTAAAACATACCAAAATTTAATTTCAAAGTGAACTATCCCTTTAAAGTCGAAACATTACGAGAATAAAGTCGTAATATTTTTTTAGTAAAGACCTGCGCTCGTGAAGTCGAACTGATTATTGATGAGCACGAAAACACGTCAAAAACACTGCCACATAAAGTTTCAATCAGATTGTGAACCTACTCCGGCGGAGTCTGTGTGCTCGTCTATAGGCAACGCCATGGTAATGCATGTTGGTAGATTGGCACCTCGAATTTTCTTTTTGTTGAAAGCCCAGATAAAAGTAAAAAGCTACTATTTTGTGTAGACCCATGTCCGAGGGAGTTCGACTTCACAAGTGCATTTCTTTACACACACACACACACACACTCACACACACACACACACACAATTCAGAATTGGAAACATGCCCTATGCACCAGTGGACACGCGCCGTTATGAATGCACACACACGCAACTTCTACAGAAGACTGTATTCTCTAAAAACGTTTCGACTTTAATCTCGAAATACTAGAATTTTTTTTTTTTTTTTTGCCGGATTTTTTTTTTTTTTTTTAACGTAGGCCTACTAGAATTTTTTTTTTTTTTTTTTTTTTTGACGGATATTTTTTTTTTTTTACGTTGCGTTTCAGGGCTTCCGTAGATAAGCCAGTCCCCCGCTGAAAATAAGGAGGCCAGGATGATTACAGGGACAGGTAGAGAGGATACCAGAGTAAACAATATGAATTAAAGTTATTTAACCCTCAGGTTGTGTTATAAAACCCTATAACACCTTTTGTGTTCCCGGTCAAAAGTGAACAGCCTACAAAAAATAGCTTATAAATCACTTGTTATGCTATATAATCACCCAATATTGGATTCAATCTTCAACAAATTTGTAAATGTTACATAAAATATGAAAAAATTGCCACTGTTGATCACACTAGTCTACTTTAATTTTTCACCAGGAAATTTGTTTTGAAAAACTTTTATTTTGTACAAAATGACACATAGACACACTTGTGGTGTTCCCGCTCAAAAATGACCGGCCTACAAAAAATAGCTTATAAATCTCTCATTATACTATATACGATCGAGACGTTTTGGCTTCACTTTTCAGGGCTTGTGCGGCACGCTTGGGTACAACCAAGCGTGCCGCACAAGCCCTGAAAAGTGAAGCCAAAACGTCTCGATCGCCCCCCCGGTGACTGGTCCTAGTATAGGTCATAAGCCCCGCCTCCCCGTGTTATTCAACGGGACGTGAGACCAACTAAACAATTAAATTACACTTCAAATATCTTTTTTCCAAAGGTGGTTTCTTTCATTTGCTGTCGTTTTTATCACGCTGATGTAAGTTCAAGTGTCTGTTTCAAAAATAAGTTGGTTTTTAGTTAGTTATGTGATGCGGTGGTGTAACGTCATGATTGACAGCTGTGATTGACAGGTTCTCTGAGCGAAGTAGTCACTGAAGCACCAACGGACATTTTTTTCGGGATCTTAGGAGGACTGAGGAGATTGTATTTACTTTATTTTAACAAGCCTCTTGTCGTACTGCAATCAATTTTTAAAAAGTGTGCAGAATCCACTCTCCCTGAGTGCATTCAGCGAGAGTGAGGGCGGAGCGTTGATTTCACGGCTTTACTTCCTGCTCACTACTGCGCAGGTCTGGTCCCGAGATCGCTACTGCGCAGACTCAAGTTCCAATATGTCAGCGCCATATCGTGACTCTGGCGGCTTCAGTTCTCATCAATGGAAGAGAGCGAAGGGGCGTCGTCCATCTTTTTTTTACAGTCTATGGGTACAACCCATGTAGAGGCTGCGCGCTGCGGTGTCAGAATGCGGAACGTGTGTAGCCTAATGTAACTAACGTGACAAATGTAAAACCGGCCCAAAAGTGAAGCGGCCCACCGGGAATTCTCCCGATTCTCCCGATTACCCACCCCGGGCCTGCTCACAGCCGAAAGATACTGCGAGCGACTGACTCCATGACCTAGCAATAAACAAAAAGTGACAGTTCTGAGGACATTTTATCATCCTAATTAAGTATATTCATTATCATTTGGAATAAAGTCGTGTGTTTATGCAAGGCGTTTCAATCACGCGAAAAGACAGGCGCGACTCTCGTTTAGGTGTCGTATTATGCCTCTGTATGTTGTTTTTGCATCAAATAAAATGATTTAAAGCACAGTAATGATTTTATAGATAAAATAAAATAAAACATACACAAACCTGAATTTCACAGAGGAAATGCACCAAATCTGCTACGCTGAGAAGAGAAGAACTGTTGTTCTGGAGACTGGAGAGTTCAAACAGCCCACGCTCACTCAACCGTTGAGTTGTCGTCACGTCAGAGGGTGGGAGGGGTGAATTGTTTTAATTGAGTAAACTTACTCAATTTCTTAAGAGTGTTAGCCTCATAGCATAATTGCCTATAAGTCTTTTTTTTTTAAATAGGACGTAGGCAATTATGCTATGAGGCTAATGAATATTAATAATATTGATTTGAATTAAGTAATATTTTTGTTTCTTGAAAAAGATCAGTTTAATTCAATATTCTCAAATATTTTTATAGAATTTTCACAAATATATTAAGTGTATTATAAAGAAATAATTAGTTAGTCAAATACTTAATAATTTTATTGAAAAAAAACTTAAATATATCTGTAAATTTTAGATCAAATTAACTGTTGGATTTTTACTCAATTACTTTGGTATGTTTAACACAAACAATCAAGTAAATGATATTCAGAGATTTTATTAAGTTAATAAAGTTAAATATTTCTGTAATATTTACTAAGCCACATAATAATTTTTTAGAGTGTATAATAGTATACACTCTAAAAACTATTACTGGGATAAACTTAATTTTATTGGTGAAACATTTTTACACTTAAAAATATTGAGTAAATTTTAAAGCTGTGAAATCAATGAAATATACTGTATGAATTGAGTAAATTCAAGTAAAAAAATTAAGTAAATCTGAGTAACTGCATCTGGTACATTAACAAATAAAAATGAGTAGAAATAATTTACCATTTAAACATTTAAAACACAATATTTATGAGTAATATTAACTGTTTTTATTTATGAGTGATATTAACTTTTTTTAATTTTCTCTAAACCTTTGTAAAATAGTAGCCTATTCCATACAACAACCAGTATAAGTTACATGACTTGGCCTTTATTGTCGATGAGTACAGCAATACAGCAC
Source organism: Squalius cephalus (assembly GCF_949319135.1). Lineage (NCBI taxonomy): Eukaryota > Metazoa > Chordata > Actinopteri > Cypriniformes > Leuciscidae > Squalius > Squalius cephalus. The sequence goes on from NC_137132.1 coordinate 25,894,838, forward strand.
ATTTTACACTGTTTTTAACACATACAATATTGCCTACATTTAAACTAATTTAAAAAAAAAAAACATTTTAGAAGTAAAAATTAAACATTTAAACATTCAGGTAGCCTAATTCAAGTGTAATCAATCGGTCTGTTATCCAATTTCCACCGGATCAGCGCTGGTTCTCAAGCCGGAGATGGACTCGCGCTCTGCGGGTGAACTTTGAACATACCGCCGTCCTGCGTTTCACTCACAGCCGAAAGATACTGCGAGCGACTGACTCCATAACCTACCAATAAACAAACAGTGCACAGTTCTGAGGACATTTTATCATCCAAATTAATTATATTCATTATCATTAGGAATAAAGTCGTGCGTTTAATGCAAGGCGTTTCAATCACGCGAAAAGACAGACGCGACTCTCGTTAGGTGTCGAATAACGCCTCTGTATGTTGTTTTGCATTAAATAAAATGATTTAAAGCACAGTAATGATTTTATAGATAAAAATAAAATATACACAAACCTGAATTTCACAGAGGAAATGCACCAAATCTGCGAGTCTGCGACGCTGAGAAGAGGACTGTTGTTCTGGACTGGAGAGTTCAAACAGCCCGCGCTCACTCAACCAACCGTCGAGTTGTCGTCACGTCAGAGGGTGGGGGAGGGGTGCATTGTTTTAATACATACAACCGGCACATCCGGGAACTTAACTGTCAATTTCGTAACCGCCCCTTTTTAGGGGAAAACAAGCTAGACTTCCCATAGACTTCAATACAAAATAGCGGCACAAAACAACGTCCGTACACAGCCGGCAGACGTGTATAACTTCAGAAATCACTTAGATGAAATATGTCGAGTAATTATATGTCCACCCTGCTTTCCATAGAGCGTGAACGATACATTTATAAACTTAATTTGGGCAACTTAAAAACATGTCCCTTTCATTCTACCAGCGTCAAATTGGTCTAACAACCCCACCCATTGGCCAGAAGTGTATTACCCGGACATTTACTCGTACCTCATCGAGTCACCAGGTAGCCAGTGAATGATTTTACTTCGGTTTTAAGAAGTAAACATCTTTAAATGTATAATATTGTGTCTTTATATTTAGAGTAGCTACTCAGTGCATTTTTCTGTCCAGCCAGCCTGATTTAACTTTCGATAGCATCATCCGTAATTCATGATATTTCCATAACAGCAAGATATTGATGATGATGGCAGGCAGAGATGGGCATAAATACATGGAAATTGTATTTAAATTAAAACAAAAATACAAAATACTGTGTGGAAAAATGTAATTAAATGCAAATACATAATAGGGGTAGCCTACTGTGTGAAAAAAAATGTTTAAATACAAATTACATGTTTGTAAGGGTTAGTACACGTCCTCAATCTGATACTGTGTATGGCGCTCGCCGGATTGTTTTCCCCTAAAAGTGGGCGTGAACCTTTTCAGAGACGTTCTATGACGCTACGCCGGTTGTATGTATAGACCAACGCTACTTTTGCGTCATCGAAGGGTAACGCCCCTTTTTGGGGGAAAACAAACAGATTCCCCTGAGAACAGAACTCGCTCGCTCTAGACCTGCAAAGTTTCTTGATAGCAAAAATCGCACAAACATACACTCTCTTTGGACTATTCAGACATCTACCACTATCTCGTGGAATCACCAAGTAAGTAGCCTATTTTTTTTTGTCATTAACACACTCATAGTATGACAAACTAGACGATGAGGCCATGTCAAGAGGAGTCGGTGGTTTACTTGGATCATATTTCACTTGATTTAAGCTATTGACATAGTTTTGTTGTCGACTAGCTATAACTTACTAGTTAGAAAGACGAAGCTGCTAGCAGCTGCGTGATTAACGTTAGCTCTCACTAGGCACGCTACCTTGGCTGTTAACTGATTTTACTGTTGAAATAGTGGCAGGCTAGGACTAAAGTGGACTTGGCTGGTTTCTGCTTGTGTCTAGAAAGTGCTAGGACTTTGAAAGTTGTAAAAAGGTTTACAGTGTACGGCAAAATATGTATGGGGCATATTTTTCATTGTCTCTACCCCACTTAAGGTACGGACTATTTATGTTTTTAGCCTCTGACATGATTGTTCTGATTACAGTGTTTGAGGGTTTCTTACTAGTATAGCTAGTCGACAACAAAACTGTCAATAGCTTAAATCAAGTGAAATATGATCCAAGTAAACCACCGACTCCTCTTGACATGGCCTCATCGTCTAGTTTGTCATACTGTGAGTGTGTTAATGACAAAAAAATAGGCTAACGTTACTTACTTGGTGATTCCACGAGATAGTGGTAGATGTCAGAATAGTCCATATTTGGCCACTGCGTGGGGTCATTAATCCAGTTTTCGACCATTTCAAAGGGACACCTCTGTAACTCCCTATCCAGTAGCTTCTTTAAGTACCGCTCACGGTCCTCGGCCGGCAAAGAGAGTGTATGTTTGTGCCATTTTTGCTATCAAGAAACTTTGCAGGTCTAGAGCGAGCGAGTTCTGTTCTCAGGGGAATCTGTTTGTCTTCCCCCAAAAAGGGGCGTTGCCCTTCGATGACGCAAAAGTAGCGTTGGTCTATTGAGTAAACTAACTCAATTTCTTAAGAGTGTTAAATATATTAATAATATTGATTTGAATTAAGTAATATTTTTGTTTCTTGAAACAGATCAGTTTAATTCAACATTCTCAAATATTTTTATAACATTTTTTACAAATATATTAAGTATATTATAAAGAAATAATTGGTTTGTAAAATACTAAATCATTTTATTGAAAAAAACTTAGATATATCTGTAAATGTTATCTAAAATTAACTGTTGGATTTTTACAAAATTATTTTGGTATGTTTAACTCAAACAATCAAGTAAACGATATTCAGAGATTTTATTAAGTTAATAAAGTTAAAAATTTCTGTAATATTTACTAAGCCACAGAATTATTTTTTACAGTGTACTAAATTAACAGTAGCCTATTACAACGTAGATTAAAGATTGTGTAAAACAAGTCAATGGAAAAGAAATGCATTACAAATGTATGAAATATTTTCCCAAAGCCATGAGTATATAATAAAACATCTGTAGATTTCCCATAAAAAGCATAAACAATACAAAACATTTTCATCATTCCAACCAGTTTAGACGCAACAACACTGACTCAACCAATGGCATGAGTTTGGGGTAGAGCTATCTGTTAGTCCAACCAATGGAAAACAAGGGGCATGTCGGAGAAACCTGCCTGAAATGTAATTTTTATGGTGCATGAATTACACCTTTGCATTGACTTTAGAACAAACAAGTCTTTGAATCACTGCTTATCTGACATGGGATGAGGGGTTCAAGGCGGCAAAATGGAAAGCTTCTTAATGCTTTATCGGATCACTTCAGACTAATACAAGGAATGAATATTTCTGGGACTGATTTTCTAAACGCATGTTTTGTTGTCCTGGCTGCTGCCAGTTGATGAGAAGGTTGTGTCATTCATCTTGAGACCCTGTGATTCTGAAAGACCTGAACAAGTGGAAAGGCGAGATGATCGGAAAGGCAGATGTTCTTCAGCAAACGCCGTCTCCAGCACCAGCAGTAGAGACTGTTTAAGCTTCGTCTTAAACTCCTCACACATGAACACATAGAGAATGGGGTTCAGACAGCTGTTGAGATGAACCAGGCAGTTTACGAAAGGTCCTATGTGTCTTAGTACTTTTCCAAAGTCACTCCACTTATTCTCCTTTGCAATTACGGTGGACAGCTGTTGAACATGAAAAGGAAACCAGCATATGAAAAAGGCCATGATCACAGATATGATGACCCGGAAAGGCTTAAGCTTCTTCCCCCTTTTGAGACGTTTGGCACGCACTCCGATAGCAATGTATGAAGATGCAATGATCAGGAAGGGGATGAGAAAACCCACCATAAACCTGTATATGACCAAAGACTTGAAGGGTTTTTTATAATAAATGCACCGGTTATTTTCTACAAAGCGGTTGATGACAAAGGGGATGCTGCAGAGGATGGATAAAACCCACACGAATGCACAGATGATCGTGGCTTTGACCAGAGTTCGTTTGTTTTGAGCCCAAACAATCACCCAGGTGGACAGGCATCGGTCCAGGCTGATAGCGGTCAGCAAAAAAATGCTGGCAAACATGTTCAGCACCGCCACGAAGCTGACAAACTTGCACAAGAAGTCACCGAAATGCCAAGCCATCTTGTTAAAGGCATTAACAATGTAGAGGATGATGATTAAGATGAAGATGAAGTCTGCAATCGCCAAGTTGAGAAACCAAATGGAGTTGACGGTCGTCTTCATTTTGTAGCCAGTCACGAATATGACGAGCCCGTTTCCAACGATACCCAGAGCGAAGACGACAAAATATATGCATATATTTAAGATTTCAATGCTTGAAAAGGCTTCCATCTGAGTTGCATTGGTCCCATTCACTGCTCTCAAAAAGGTTGCATTCGCTGCACAAAAAAAGAGAAAGCAAACTGTAAAAGAAAGTCATAACATTTCTGATTCTTTCTTTTGATTTTGAATTGGTTGAAAACTGAATTAGAAGGATTCATTCAGAAATCCAACTGGTTCAGCAATCCGGTTGCAGCGGTTAACAGCTCACTGGAGTTGGAAATGAATGATTTTCAGTTGTGTATAAAGCTGATGAATGTCTGTAAAATAATTTTAGGATAGTTATTACAGCTCTGATTTTAATTATAAACATGCTCAAGATTATGCTAAATTATATTTAATGAATAATCTCATTTTATTTGTCAGAATTATGGGAATACATTTTTGCAAATTTAGAGATTATGATAAAAGGAGTTGCTCAGTCTTACCATGATGCCACCAGGGGGCATTGTGTCCTATATTCTCTATAAAATGCATGATGTGTGTATCTTTTACGGAGTATTGTAACTAAAAAATATTCTTTTACGCTTTTAAAAGAATAAACAAGAGTACTTATAACCCAGCAAAGTATTTTAGCTGTCTACAGCTTAAATTGTGGCTGGTAGGTTAAAAGACTTTGTCAGCAAAATTTGTTGTACAATTCACATGCAACATACGACCACAAAATTGATAAAGACAACATTGAAAAGACAAAATATAATTTTCCTGCTTTTCTGGTCTCATTAATGCTTTCAGCCAGTTTTGAATTAAAGTAAATACATTTTGCATTAAGCAGTAAATACAGTTGCAAAAACACACATCCTTTCTGACCATCGCTTTTATTGACTTACACAGCATGTATTGTACACTTGACTGAAGTCTCAAAAACTAGCAAGAGATGCAATATATATATTATTTTAAAATAGTGGTTTACACTGATAAACAACAGCAGGGATGGATGATGAGATCTCTTTTTGACTTCTTGGATTAGAGTTTTAGCTTTTAACTCAACGCCATGCTGCATAATCTTGATCAAATCAACAATTCAAAGAAGTCAAGATAATGAACTCAACCAAGGGGTGGAGGAATAAAAAATGCATGTCATTTTGAAAAGGCATTGCAGAAAACATAAACTGCCCACATCACTCACTTCTTTTCACAGGGCATCTGTCTCAATAAAACAGAAATTAGCTTGCTATATTATATTAGTATAAACATAGTTATAGCCTCATGAATATTGCGTAGATGTAGATTCTTACCCATTTTCAGTCCTTTCCTTCTGTTCTTTCTACAGGTGTATGTTATTAAAGCTCACAACAACGTCTTCACATGAACAATTGGTGGTTGTTTCCCCTCTTGTATGAAAGAGAAAGTGGGGTGGAGTGATGATGCAACAAGGGAACTATGCTTCTGTAGAAAACTATTTTGAATATCAGCTTTCAAAGGTTAAAGTTACAGTCTTCCATGGCAACCTAAAATCGAATCATATACTTTATTAACATAATCCAGATAATAATTTAAAAAATACAAATGTTTATGACAACAGCAACTAAGAATTAAGGGCAGAGCAGAGCAGTTTGATATCGGTGTTTTGAGCATGATTATATAATATTATGTAAAAACAAGTGCAAACTTGATGTGCCACATTCTTTTGATATGATAATCTTTCTTCTTGAGTGTTTACAGTTTTTCTCAATAGATTTGGTATATTTCTCCAAACTCAGGTAACAGCTCTCAAAACAGTTAACACAGCAAACTAAACACACTCTTATGTTGGCGAAACAGTTAAGTATTCACTGCACAATGAAACACAGCATTTTAGTAATGCATTATTAAAATTCAATATTAACATCAAAACTAAAAGTGTGTTCTCTGTTGATTTGATAACAAATTCAGCTGAAGATACACAAAGAAATAAATGAAAATACATGTTTTTCATTAAGTTCTTTAATGAGGAGATCAGGTGTATAACAATGAGTTGTCACCCTACAAAAAAAAAAAAAACATTATACAAATAAGTACATAGGTAAATAAAAAATAAAATGTACTGCATTCATTGAATCAATTAATTTATTGATAATGCCTCTCAATTACATCTGGCCAGAGAATTTCATCAGCATCACAGCAAATATTTTCACGAGTCATGGATCGTGGGAAAAAACGGCTTGAATGCCGTATCCATCCTTGACATGCTTGCTTGTGCCTCAACATCTCCACAGGCTCTTCCATCGCTTGAAGACTTACTTAGTTGTAAGGGTTGTGATCATGTACCTTCCATCTCCAAGAGGAGAAGAATTCCTCAATTGGATTCAGGAAAGGAGAATATGGTGGAAGAAACACCATCCTGAAATGTGGGTGATTCTCAAACCACTCTCGCACTAGTGCTGAATGGTGGAATTGGACATTGTCCTAAACAACTACAAAATTCCGCACCATTTGCTCCTGATCACCCTGCAGAAAGAGGATTTCATTGAGGAGGTTTTAACTTTTTTACCTTAAGCGAACAGCTTCGGAGTCATTGGAATAGTTATATGACTTTTTTCGGGGTGAATGGTGGTCGTCTTGCACCCCCCAAGTGCCTGTGAGCGGAAAAACCACCCTTGCAACTTTGGGCTGCGGGCCGACGGCCTCAGCGTCAGGAAGTATCTCGTGATATCAGGTCTCGCGATGTAACGAATTGCTTTACTGCACACATACACTATCTAAACATGTATATGCTAGCCTTCTGTGTATCATACATACCTCAGTGGACATGGCTCTGTGCGTTCGCCGGGTTCTTTGAAAACAAATGCACATGACGAGCGGGAGAAGATGGGAGGGGGGAGAGTCGCCAACGACTTTTGATGACAGTGTTGTCAAATATCTATTCCGAAGCTGTAGGGGAGCTCTATAGAGAAACCCGCGAGCAAAAAGCAAGAAAACAGCGAAGAAATCTGCAAAGCTGCATAGTTCTGCTTTAAAAAAATGTAGGAGCCTTGCTGTGTTGTATGGTCCCAAGACAGCATTGTGTGCCACAACACCAGTTGTAGAAATTGTGGCACAGAGAGTGATGTTGCCTCCTCGTTGTCCAGGGACATTGACTGTAGCACGATGGCCAATCACATTTCTCCCTCTTCTCCTTTTTTTGTGAAGATTGAAACCTGCTTCATCAATATACAGGTACTCATAATGAGCTGCACTGCTATCCAATTCCAAGATTCTCTAGAGTAAAAAGAACACAAGGTACAATACAGTAAGTTAGTGTTTTAGAGTAATGGCATTTGTTACATCCCAAGGGACGCATATGTTTTATTTGCTGTTGTAGTGCTTGTCTCTGTATTCTCTTTCTTTGTTGCTCCTCCCACTATCCACTTCACAGGTTTGGGAGTGACACCTGATTTGTGTTCCAGCTCGTTAAGGTGTGAGTGGAGCAGTGTATATATAAGAACCCAGAGAGTTCCAACCCAGGAGAGAGACTGAGGCTTTTCTCTGAGAGACTGTCATCTTCCGGTCCCAGCACTTGTTGGTTTCATTGTGTGTGGTGTCAGTATAGTGGTTAAGATAATGTTAAAAGAAGGTATGCTGGTTGCTAACTTCTATGTGACTTGGTGGTAACCTTGTGTTTGTAGGTGACATCTAACTGGAGTTCTCTTTCGAAAGGGAACTCTACACTACGTCAGAATGACGCTATGGGGGAACGCCTCAGGCGTGACAGGTGTCTGAAATCAAATATCAACTCACGTCAATCATGTTGACCGGCGACAGCCCGTGAGTCATCAGCTTGATTGATTAACGCGCAACCTGGATGTATAAAGGGGAGCCTTGCACACATGACAACATCTTTTCGTCTTCAGGGACTGTTTGTCTGTTTTGAGAATATCGCTGAAGCGCGCGGGAGGCTCTCGAGAGAGCCTCTTGTGCAAACTGTGAGCGTTTTTTATTTAAAAATGCTCCGCTCTCGTCGGACCCTTTTCTCGAGGGAGGAGGGTTCAGCATCTGAGCTGTGGTGCGTGCGATCTGTGAAACAATACTGTTTGGGTACGAGGCGTTCACAGTCAGTTCCTGAGGGTGCTGGCAGTGTTCATTAAGTATCTCGGCGCGCGTGAGAAAGAAAAAATCCGTGCGCTGTCGGATGTTTCAACCTCGCACCTGTTGACTTTCTTCTCGAGGGATGAAAGCCAAATATTTTTTAACGGCTCGTTTCTCGCGCTTGCCGAGGCAGTGTGTAGATTACGAGAACGTATAAATGTTAAAACAGTATTGTCTGGTGATTATGGCTGCATTTAATTCTATGAATTAAAATGGTGGAATATTATCTGACTTTAAAGAAGTTAGATATTTAGTAATTCAGCCTATCATCCAGATCGCGTTATCCAGTGTTTTTGGCTGCATTTCAATTGAGGAATTAAAATGATGAGCAGTGAACAAAAAGAGCAGATGTAATTCTGGTCTTTTTGTAAAATGTGAAATTAACATATTTCTGTTTCTTTTCAGACCACGTCTCCTGTTTTAGAGTCTGGGGCAAAATGTTATGGGTAAGAAAGTAAATCTAAAGATTTTTTCGATGGTCAGGTAGTAGGTCTTAACAGGCCTCCTTGACCAGACAGTCCCTATTTTGCAACCGGACAGTGCTTGGGCCTCCCTGAGGTGAGCTCCCAGGAATTTACTGTCAAGGAGTAATGTGGTTATCAGGTTATATAGGCCTCACTAGGCCTTCCTGAATATGAGCTTCCACATACTATGGTTGAATGAGCTCCCACATATTATGGTTATCAGGTCATAGGCCTCACTAGGCCTTCCTGAATATGAGCTCCCACATACTGTGGTTATCAAGTTATAGGCCTCTCCAGGCCTTCTTGAATATAGCTCCCATATAATGTGGTTATCAGGTCATAGGCCTCACTAGGCCTTCCTGAAAATGAGCTCCCACATACTGTGGTTGAATATGAGCTCCCACATTCTGTGGTTATCAAGTTATAGGCTTCACCAGGCCTTCTTGAATATGAGCTCCCACATACTGTGGTTGAATATGAGCTCCCACATACTGTGGTTATCAGGTCAGAGGCCTCACCAGGCCTTCCTGAATATGAGCTCCCACATTCTGTGGTTATCAGGTCAGAGCCCTCACCAGGCCTTCCTGTATATGAGCTCCCACATACTGTGGTTAGCAGGTCAGAGGCCTCACTAGGCCTTCCTGAGTATGAGCTCCCACTTACTGTGGTTGAATATGAGCTCCCACATACTGTGGTTATCAAGTTATAGGCCTCACCAGGCCTTCCTGGTTATGAGCTTCCACATGTCAGGTTACAGGCCTCACTGGCCTTCCTGAATGTGAGCTCCCACATACTGTGGTCATCAGGTTACAGGCCTCATCAGGCCTTCCTGGTTATGAGCTCCCACATACTGTGGTCGCCAGGTTACAGGCCTCATCCGGCCTTCCTGGTTATGAGCTCCCACATACTGGGATATCAGGTTACAGGCCTTACTAGGCCTTCCTGAATATGAGCTCCCATACATGGTGGTCGCCAGGTTACAGGCCTCGCCAGGCCTTCCTGGTTATGAGCTCCCACATACTGTGGCGCCAGGTTACAGGCGTCACCGGCCTTCCTGGTGATGGGCTTCTACATGTCAGGTTGCAGGCCTCACCCGGCCTTCCTGAATGTGAGCTCCCACATACTGTGGTCATCAGGTTACAGGCCTCATCCGGCCTTCCTGGTTATGAGCTCCCACATACTGTGGTCGCCAGGTTACAGGCCTTACTAGGCCTTCCTGAATATGAGCTCCCACACATGGTGGTCACCAGGTTACAGGCCTCATCCGGCCTTCCTGGTGATGGTCTTCTACATGTCAGGTTGCAGGCCTCACCCGGCCTTCCTGAATGTGAGCTCCCACATACTGTGGTCATCAGGTTACAGGCCTCATCCGGCCTTCCTGGTTATGAGCTCCCACATACTGTGGTCGCCAGGTTACAGGCCTTACTAGGCCTTCCTGAATATAAGCTCCCACACATGGTGGTCACCAGGTTACAGGCCTCATCCGGCCTTCCTGGTGATGGTCTTCTACATGTCAGGTTACAGGCCTCACCTGGCCTTCCTGAATGTGAGCTTCCACATACTGTGGCCGCCAGGTTACAGGCCTCACCCGGCCTTCCTAAGTATGAGCTCCCACACACCGTGGTCGCAGGTCTTCCTAGTTATGAGCTTCCTCATGTCAGGTTATAGGCCTCATCCGGCCTTCCTGAATGTGAGTTCCCACTTACTGTGGTCACCAGGTTTCAGGCCTCATAGGCCTTCCTGAGTATCCCACATACTGTGGTCGCCAGGTTACAGGCCTCACAGGCCTTCCTGAGTATGAGCTCCCACATACTGTGGTCGCCAGGTTTCAGGCCTCACAGGCCTTTCTGAGTGTTAAGCTCCCACATTCAGTGGTCACCAGGCTTCAGGCTTCCTAAAGGCCTTCCTGGTTATGAGTTTTCACATGTCAGGTTACAGGCCTCTCCAGGCCTTCATGAATGTGAACTCCCACTCGCTGTGGTCGCTAGGGTTTAGGCCTCACTAGTTGTGAGCTTCCACATGTCAGGTTGCAGGCCTCATCAGGCCTTCCTGAATGTGAGCTCCCACGCATTGTGTCCATCAGGTTATAGGCCTCATCTGGCCTTCCTGATCATGGGTTCCCACATGCTGTGGTTGCCAGGTTACAGGCCTCACCGGCCTTCCTGGATACGAGCTCCCACAGTCTGTGGTCGTCAGGTTATAGGCCTCACTAGGCCTTCCTGAATATAGAGTGATGAAGTACATGCACCTTTACTTCATCTATTTTTCTTAAACCCATGCTTATGGTAAGTCACACGACTAACGTCCTGTGTACTTTCTAAAATCCATTTTTGTGGTAAGGGTCATGCGCTGTACGCTTCGGTCCCTTCCTATGTGGCTCAGACCCTGGTCTTTCACCTCGGGTCCCACTCTAGATGCGTCCTGTCGTCACGTATATTACGACAGACGCCTTTCTCTAGCTACTTCCACATTCTGATGAGCTCCCACACACTGTGGTCACCGCGTTACAGGCCTCACCGGCCTTTCCGAGTATGAGCTCCCACATGCTGTGGTCGCCAGGTTACAGGCCTCATCAGGCCTTCTTGGATTCAGAATGGCTAAATACATGCACTTTCTTTCATGTACTTTCTATAATCCATATTTATGGTAAGGGTTGTGCGCTGTACGCTTAATTCCCTTTCTTACGTGGCCCAGACTTCGGTTCTAGGGCCTTTCTGAAAGTAAACTCCCACAGGTTGTGGTCCCCAGGTTACAGCCTCACCGGCCTTCCTGATATGAGCTCCCACATGCTGTGGTCGCCAGGTTAGAGGCCTCACCGGCCTTCCTGAAGGTAAGCTCCCACATATTGTGGTTGAATACAAGCTCCCCATGTTGTGGTCGCCAGGTTAGAGGTCCTACCAGGCCTTCCTGGAGGTAGCTCCCTTTAGGCCCTCACAGGCCTCCTCAGTGTTTTGAAACACAAACACTGGGTAGATCCATGGATCGAGTAGAGAAACTCCCCTCGCTGGCAAGGGTTGTAAAGCACTATGCTGAGTCATACTCTCCAGGATGTCCCGTCTCTGAGATCCGGGCTGAGTGGTTCACTGCCTGCTTCGCAGTCCCTCGGGTTGGATGCCTTCCTAAGGCAAGTGTCCAGAGGCTCTGTCTTCGGACAGACAGGAAGTGGCCAGACTGTAGTGTCTTATGTAGTGACACCAGGTCAGGCCTGCCTGGTGGCATTTCAGGTGGCACGCTCCCCTGAATAGTGACTGGCTGGGAGTCCCTTGGGTCCCCTAGCCACACTCCCTAGAAGGGACCCCTTCTATTGGAAGCTGATGTCCTAAGCCTTTGAGCTGGCCCAGATATTCCCCCCATTTACTATGTTCTGGCGGTTTCTTGGTTCATTAGCTTGGGCTATGACCGGTAGGGAGTGCTGTCACTGACAGCCCGATGTGACCTAAGGGTGAGTGGTTCCAGTGTTTCTGAATTACTGGTTCGGACAGTTGTCACTGCCTTTGGGCATGCACTCCCCTCAGCATGGTGGCGTTGGTATATCGTTCCCCATAGCGTCATTCTGACGTAGTGTAGAGTTCCCTTTCGAAAGGGAACGTCTCAGTTTACGACTGTAACCTATGTTCCCTGAGAACAGGGAACGAGACACTACGTCTTCCTGCCATGCCTCGGGGCCTGCCTGCAACAGTCCCTTCAGACGATAGGATGTTGTCATGTGTGCAAGGCTCCCCTTTATACATCCAGGTCGCGCGTTAATCAATCAAGCTGATGATTCACGGGCTGTCGCCGGTCAACATGATTGACGTGAGTTGATATTTGATTTCAGACACCTGTCACGCCTGAGGCGTTTCCCCATAGCGTCATTCTGACGTAGTGTCTCGTTCCCTGTTCTCAGGGAACATAGGTTACAGTCGTAACCTGAGACGTTTTCTTCTGAGTTAAAATACTGTTTGGTTGTTTATTGGAATAATTTGTAGGGAGGTGGATGCCATTTTATTTGAGAATTAGTTTTCTCCTGTGTTATATAGAGAGGAAGTAAGGGAAGTGTTTGTCTTTTGGTTTATTTTATTTTTGAAGCTAGGTAAGTTATTTCTAAAAAAAACCTTTAGTAAGAATTCCTTTTGTTTGTTATTTTGGCCGTTTCCCCTCCTGAGGTTCTACCTTTTTTTTATCCCATTTATTATGTACAAATAAAACTTGTGAAATATTTTTACTTTTTAAACTGGTGTCATTGTAATTTGTGCTTGTTCTGGGACCTGGAGACGGGAGTTCTCTCACTCTCTCCCCGCAACTTTTGTTACCTTCCTTTCCTGCCCCTAGACCTAAAACGGATCGTAACACATTGATTGCAGTCAATACTACTGTGAAACTGTTGCTGAAGTTTGAGTTCACACTTTGAAGCAGCAGTATACATAGATATGCCTAAATCTTTTCACTTACATTAGCATGGAATAGTTTATGGACACATACTTAAATTCTTTGTGTTGACAGTAAAAGTGCAGTAATTGGGTTGCACATACTTGAACAAACTGGAATCGCAACTCCTTCACTCTAACGGAGTTCCTCTCAAAGGGCACTTTGTATACTTGTTTCATTCGGATTGCATTTCTCCTTATAACACGATCAATTGTGGAGAGACTGCATTGGTGGATTTTGTGGAACAGTTGATTGTCCTATGTTATTCTTTGCTGAATTTTTTTGAGGCGGAGGGTGTTGTTCTGGACCACCATGTCAACAATGGCATGCTCTTGTTCACTTGAAAGAAGTCTTGTTCGTCCACCTGAATGTTCTCTAACTTCAATTCTGAAAAATGTTTGGACAAGCATGAACATTTACTGTAGAAATCTAGACCTATGTCAAACAAGACTACATGGACTCTCATTGTAGAAGTGGAATGATATAGTTACTTTTCCCTCTGAAATGTGCAGATAATTGAAGCCACTGTGGATCTGTTTATATTGGGCTGAACTCTCTGCCCAGCTTCTCTCAGTGAGAGACCATGATTTATGACATGGTCAATAAGTGTGGCTCTGATTTCATTTGAAACACGCGTGTACCCTATCCTTCTACCTCTCCTCCCTTCTCTTACACCTTGCCCTCCTCTTCCTCTCTGTCCATCTCTTCTTATATTTTCTACTCTTTCTCTTTCCACTCCATTGCCCTCCAATCTATCCATCTCTTCTCCCTCTATTCCTCTATCTTCTCCTCTTCCTACATCCTCAGCTCGTCTTTCTCTTCCTCCTACATCCTCAGCTCTTCTTTCTCTTTCTCCTACATCATCAGCTCTTCTTTCTCTTCCTCCTACATCCTCAGCTCTTCTTTCTCTTGCTCCTACATCCTCAGCTCTTCTTTCTCTTCCTCCTAGAGCTCTACTTGCTCTTTCTCCATCTCCTCTTCCTCTTCTTCTCCCTCCACCCTGTCCACCACCTCTCACTCTTACACCTCTTCCTTTTCCACTGCTAATTCTTCTTCTTTTTATTGTCTTTTCTTCTCATTCGTCGTCTTTGTTGTTTTTCTCTTCCCCTTTTGTAGTTGTTGTAATTGAGACAGCTGTGTGAACAATTAGGAAATTGTCTTTTTCTGTGTTGAGTGGATTACTAACTCGTCAGATATCAATTTGGGGTTAATTGAGGACATAAGGTGTGCAACTGACTATTTTACAATTCACAGAGTTTTGTTTGTTGTGTTTTGAAAATGGTACAAAAATGCTTGTGATCTTTGTGAAGACCAATGAAAAAGCTGCAAATGTTTTTCCTGATATATTAAAGATTTGGTTGGCTGTATGAACTGCTGTGATAACTTTAGGGAATTTTGTGCACAGTGTTTTGAGAAAATTATGCTTTTGATTTGTAATTTGTATGAAATGAAGGATAATTTACTATCTGTTTAGGACAATTACAAAGTGTACTGATCACCGTGTTAAATGTTTTGAGAGCTGTTACCTGAGTTTGGAGAAATGTACCAAATCGATTGAGAAAAACTGTAAAAGCAGTACAGAGGATGCTGTCTAGAGGCTATAATCTTCACTTTATTTTCTTTCTTTATAAATAAACCCTTCTTTGGCTTATTTAAACAAACAAATAAAAATATTTCTGCATGATGTATCTTTAACTTTAAACAATTTTTTAACTTTACAGTAAATCTGCCCTACAAAGGCAAAACGCCGTAACATCATGTTTGGTCAAAAATGAGTTAGTGTAATTTTTGTGGTATTTGAGACCTCCTTTATCATGTGAATAAAAATTGTGAGTCAATTTAATTGTTTTAACGAGAAAATAAAGGGCTATGACAACCGTAACTTCCAAAACCATACGAGAAACCACAGCAGAATGCCGTAACAGTTGTTACGGCTCTTTGCCTTTGTTCCAGCACGCTGAAGTTGAGTTAAGGTGTTCTGACTTTGTTTAGCCTGGCATCAAGAGAGATGTTACGGTGCCGCTGTGATGTTACTGTACTCTGGCTTTGTCATACTGTCAAAGTTTGCCGCTCTTTAATTGTCACCAAACCACGTAACATACACACGACACATCTTTGAAATAAAGTGTAGACTGCCGAGTGCTTGTTTGTATTATTACTCTGTGATAGCGTAATGGCCCATTACTCTCGTGGAAAAATGTTGGTGGAGATGGCCTTGCAATTTGGGGTTTCAAGGTTGTGGGTTAATAGGTTGTCATAATTGTTGTTATTTTCGTTCAGGGCGATGGTTCAGATCTGTCAATGTCAGTGACAGCCTGGAGCTAGCTAAATTTAATCTGTCTCACGTAAGTTAACGCTAATGTTGACGCTGACACTCGCCTCACATCAGACACCGAAAACCAATTATTAAATACACAGGCATCCTACCTTTCCATGCAATCCAATATAATCCATGGAAGATCCATAATCCATAATCCATAGCAATGCACGTCATCTGCTGTATCCACAACAATCCATACGTGTTTGAGTCATATTTCCTTCTTGCAGTTGTTCATGTCAGATCTTGAGACACAAATCCATATGACACTAAGCTAGTTATTGCTAACGTCCGTACAAAGTAGGCTAACCTAAATGGTAAAAGTAATTCCAACTTTTTTTCGGTTGACTCTGTCTATATTATCTCAGAATTAAAAAGCAGTAATCCAAGTCGAGTTCGTTGACTGCATCTTGAGCAGTTTGGTGGCCCTTAACTACGGTGGCCGAGAGAGCTCAACGCGCTGCAAATGAAGAAAACACATGCAAACAGAAAAAAACGCATGCAAACAGAAAAAAACACATGCAAATAGAAAAAAAACCACCAGCGAATAAGAAAACATCTTCATCAGTTTTACAACTCACGTGCGTCCCAATACTCACAACACAACCAAATACGGAAACGCGCTGCAATTACAGAAACGCGCTGCAAAAGTTCACAACAAAACCAAATACAGAAACGCGCTGCAAATAGAACAGAACACAACGGAAATGTTTCCGGGGAACCCAATAAGTGACGGACGGACGGCTAGGACGTGCTTACAGCCATAGGCTTACAGCTGTCTACTTTTATTATTATTATTATTACTTTTTTTTTGCAAAACATACAAAGATGACACGTTTATGACATACAACTTTGTATACAATATACAAAATGTATTTGCGATATGTTCAATGTCATAAGAATACTAAAAAGAACAATGAGCTGAAGACTAAAATAAATAAATAAATAAAAAGATAGAGAAAAAGAATGAGGAAAAGACATTAATCTATACATCAGTTACATTGAACACATTTTGTCATGTTATGTTATAATAAGTTTCATAAGAAATGTTTGAATGCAGCTAGGGTCCAAATATGAGACGGCAAGTTTTAAAGTTGAGACACTCACACAAAGATATAACACATATTTTAAAAACTTTGTTGTATAAAATGTATATTTATTTGCAACAGTTATGTTAACAGCATTAATACTATATTTCTGGCAAGAACAGCTATTCAGCTGATGGACACGCGCTGCGTTGTCATGGGAACATCCCAGGTGAAAATAATGAGGAAATTACGTTGTCTTTCGTTGCTCCCTTCATCAACATAATGGCACACAAGTGCCCCGCTCACTCCAAAGTGCCCAATTCAAGGGCTCTGCCGTCTGCCCTTTTAAGAGAGTAACGTTAGGGCATAGGTAAAGCCAGAGCCCGCGTCTCTCTGGTAAAGCTCGCGAGCCGTCCGTCCGTCACTTATTGGGTTCCCCGGAAACATTTCCGTTGTGTTCTGTTCTATTTGCAGCGCGTTTCTGTATTTGGTTTTTTTGTGAACTTTTGCAGCGCGTTTCTGTAATTGCAGCGCGTTGTGTTGTGAGTATTGGGACGCACGTGAGTTGTAAAACTGATGAAGATGTTTTCTTATTCGCTGGTGTTTTTTTTTCTATTTGCATGTGTTTTTTTTCTATTTGCATGTGTTTTTTTTCTATTTGCATGTGTTTTTTTCTGTTTGCTTTGGCTTTTTCACTAGATGGACAGCCAAGCTTCCTTACTGACCATATAAGGGCGCCTCAATTTTCATATATGCTTTGAGTGATCTGAACCAAGTATTTCCATAATTTTCATACAATTTATGAAGTAGACATCCTATTCAGAAGTAGTATGGGTGGTTTGGCAGTATTTGATTTGAATTCAACCTCTAATAAACGCATAAAAAGAGCATATATGTGCGTAATAGCTGGCAGCCGCATCACAAATCGAGAATCCATAATATTTTTGTTTATATACAGGTGCTGGTCATAAAATTAGAATATCATCAAAAAGTTGATTTATTTAAGTAATTCCGTTAAAAAAGTGAAACTTGTATATTTTATAGACTCATTACATGCAAAGTGAGATATCTCAAGCCTTTATTTGTTATAATTTTGATGATTATGGCTTACAGCTTATGAAAACCACAAAATCAGAATCTCAGAAAATTAGAATATTACATGAAATCACACAGTAATTACACAGTGATACCATGGTCATTGAACCAGGTTTTGGTTCTTTTGGCAGTGTGGGCAGGTGCAAATCCTGCTGGAAAATGAAGGAAGCATGAAGTGCTCTAAAAATGTCCTGTAGACGGCTGCGTTGACTCTGGATTTAATAAAGCACAGTGGACCAAAGTCCTCTTTTCTGATGAGAGCAAATTTTGCATCGCATTTGGAAACCAAGGTCCCAGAGTCTGGAGGAAGAATGGAGAGGCAAACAATCCAAGATGCTTGAAGTCCAGTGTGAAGTTTCCACAGTCTGTGTTGGTTTGGGGAGCCATGTCATCGGCTGGTGTTGGTCCACTGTGCTGTCCACTCAACACAGCGTCTACCAGGACATTTCTAGAGCACTTCATGCTTCCTTCAGCAGACAAGCTTTATGGAGATGCTGACTTCATTTTCCAGCAGGATTTGCACCTGCCCACACTGCCAAAATAACCAAAACCTGGTTCAATGACTATGGGATTACTGTGTAATTACTGTGTGATTTCATGTAATATTCTAATTTTCTGAGATTTTGATTTTGTGGTTTTCACAAGCTGTAAGCCATAATCATCAAAATTATAACAAATAAAGGCTTGAGATATCTCACTTTGCATGTAATGAGTCTATATAATATACAAGTTTCACTTTTTTAACGGAATTACTGAAATAAAATCAACTTTTTGATGATATTCTAATTTTATGACCAGCACCTGTATATATATATAAAAAAAAAAAAAAATTAAAAATCAGACTTTTTTTTAATTAAAATTTAATTGGTGTTATTTTTTGAACTCTTGGTATGAAAACAAACTGAGCTTTCTACCAAACTTTCATGATTTTTCATGTATGCTATTTCAAAATAAAGGCCTAAACACGCCTAATGAATATGAAATATTCTTGTTGCAAATTGATAAATTACTGCTCCTCTGTAATTTATTTTAAAAATATGAAAACTATGACTGGGGGATTGAAGAGGGCAAGAAGATTGAAATTATTAAAAAAACTGTGTCCTCTTATGCCTTCCAGCAGAAGGGCCTTCTGGGTATCGCTGCCTGTGAACATGGAGGATGAGGAATGAGCAGTCTCTAATCTCTAATGTCTTGGTCTAATGTTTAATTAATTATTACTCTATATCTTGCATTTAAATAAATATACCTTTGTATTCAATTATAATTAAATTATCTTTATTGTGAAAATATTTCTTGTATTTATTCATACTGTACATACTGTACTGCAAAGTAACTTATCTATCATGCTGTTTAACTGTGTTAGTGTTGCTGCGCTATCCTGATCATTATAGCACTACAACCAAACAACCAACAACCAAACAACAACCAAAGGTCTTCTATATAATTTAAAACACATACCATGATGACTAGACCTTGGTTAGGTGTTCTTATAATGGATGTAAGTATGGGGGACAGCAAGCAAATATTGATTATATGTCAGTTACTGCCTTTTGCCTTTGCACGACTCCTTATTTTTGGCACATGATACAAAGGCAAAGTACAGTAACTGCCAAACAAGGGTCAAAGGTCAATTTTGAGCTCAAGATTTTTTGCATACAAACATTTCTTCATTATAGCAACTAGTTGTCAAATTTTGGGAGTCCTATCTATAATACTTTTGTCTGGACAAAACAGAAACTTTTCTCAGTCATTTTTCTCAGTTTCACACTCTAGCGAGTTAAGGTCTTTTGCCTTTGCAGGGCAGAGTTCTTCTCATGCTAGGATGAATAGCTTGTTGTAGGCTACTGCTCATTTGTAAGCCGCTTCTTTGGCTAAAAGCTTCTACTAAACTAATAAGTGTAAACTTATTAAAAGGCCAGATCTTTTAAGCCATTGAGACTAGTTTATAATTTATCTTCGAAATGGACAAAAAGCACCATAAAAGAGGTCGATATGACTCATGCACTGTAAGTAGTCTTCTTAACAATTTCGGACCCTGCGTCCAATACATGTCAGCCCCCTTTTTTTTTTTTTTTTTTTTTCTTCTGGAGCATTTCACCTAGTTTAAAGCCTGCAGTCCATGAGATTTGACTTTGTCATCCAATCAAATGGCAGTAAAGCTCTGCATGTAGTAATTAAAAAAAAAAAAAAAACACTACATTGAAGAGAAGCATGGCAGCACTTTACTGCAACATTTTCTATGGTTTTATTAATTTTTTTTTTTTGATATGTTTGCCAGTATTTCATAGTTTGTATGTAAAATACAAAGATTGAACTTATTAATTAAAGTTAAAAATCGATTGTAGAATTGCAAGTTTTAAATCAGGATTTTTTCTTATATATGTAACCCGGTTAAAAAAGCATGAGGTGATAAGTGATGCTTTTAGTAGGCCTATCATTTAATAGTCAGAGCATATAAATAGTGTGATTAAAAATGTTTAAATTCATTTAAAAGTTATGATAAAAATGTTAAAAGCAGTTTAAAAATTATTATATGTTTATTGTTTATTATTTAAAAGATAATGTATTTCTGAAAACTGTCTTAACCAGCATTTATGGGGTTAATAGCGATTGGGCGACGCGTCAGGTCGAGTTTTTTTTTTTGAACACGGACGAGAGAGGGGAAGCAGAAGAGTGAGAGTGACACAGAGATTTTCTGAGTTAATTTGTGAATGAGTAGTGCACAAACCAGTGTGTAACTTGTGTCTTATGATTGTTTTCACGACAACCAGTGATAAGAGTGACAAGCTGCATATTGAGAAACGGGAGGAATTTCTGCACGAAGTTCAGAGACTGTTTACATTTGTGCTACTGCTAATGCTAACGATTAGTCACCTTGAAGTATAGGCTGGAGTCCGTTCATTACAAGTGAACGACATTTTCTAGTTAAAGTTTGACTCCCTCAGTTGAACTGTTTGTGGGGTTTATCTGCTGTTTTCGACCTGAAGACAGAGAAGAGACTCAGACAGAGCTTGGAGCAACCAGGACTTCTCTCGTGTGTTTTACTGGAAACGTGGAGGAGAGAAGAGAAACCAACGGAGTTCGTGTTGAAATGCTGATCGGATGCTGAGCCTGATCCTGTGATTGTTGGACAAAGGACTGGACAGAAACATTAACTCAAGGTATCCTTTATTTTGTTTGCTCGCTGATGAGTGAAGCGGCCATTGAGTTTTGGGCCACAACGGACACAAGCACCGCATCAGGCCTGCTACGGTATTTTAGTTTTATAATAATTTTGGTTGCCGGCTTTTGATTGCATTAAGGTGTGTGTGGGCCCACAAAGTATGTTGGTTTAAGTAACTTTGAAGTGGTACATTTGAGGTTTTCTGAATTAATCCATTTGAAGGTTAATAGGGTTTAAATTGTTGTCTGCCTTTATATGGTACAGTATTTTCCTATAAAAAAGAGAGACATTTTGTGTTGAAGGTTTAAAAAAGAACAATCATATCCTTATTTCATTTTTTTTATTTCGTTGGAGATAATTTCTTTATTGAGTAAATAATTGAGATATATTTTTCTAAAACCTTGTGTTGTGTTACTGTATTACTTACCTGGAAAGAGGTTTTCATTTTATTCTGAGAAAGACATACAGACACTTATGGTTTAAAAATCTTTATTAAAACTATAACTTGGGAAACGTGAATTCATAGGTAGGTTAGAAAAACATTTCATGTGTGCACTTTAAAAGAGAGATCCAAGATAACATTTAAAACTGAGTTAATCAGGGTTAAAACACATTTGATAAAAACCATAAAAGAACCCAAAAGCGCTACATAAAATGGAGGCACCGCTGGGATCGTCTTGGATTTTTCAGTGAATAAAAAATAGAAATAGACTTAAAAGGTAAAGAGATTAACTAAAGTTACTAAGCTAATTTACAAACAGTATTAACATGGAAAAACTTGAACTAGTGTCAGAGTTAAAACGCTGGTGCCGTGGTGAGGGTTTGGATGAGAAGCATGCACTTATGACCATCGTCCCAGAAGATGTAGAGATCAGTGAAGTGGAAGAAACACTGGAAACTATCAAGTCTTTAGGACGGGTGCGTGTACGAGGGAGAAACTTCAGTGCAAGACTAAACCGACGGATGGTTTTGTGTGAGAGTAGAGAGACTGTGCAAGAGGAGAGTGTTCCTTCTGAAGTTGTGCCTATGGATGGTGGAGAGGTATGGCCTGTTATCATCATAGGAGGGGCACAGGCAGCTGAGGAAGAGTTTAATAGTAAACTAAAAGGGTTGCTGCAGGCTGAAGGGAAAACCATGGAGGACCTCAAATCATTATTCCCCAGTACACCCCCGCCCACTAGCTCCACTGAATCCATCCTTCGTGCTGTCGGAGATTTATTGGAAAAGACAACCAAACCAGCTGATGGTGGGAGTTATGGTCGACTACGCATGTTCTCGGGAGCCCTACCAACGCCGCCAGGTGAGGAACCATTTGATCATTGGTTAGAGCAAGCATTGCTTATGGTGGAGGAGACTGAATGCTCTGATAGAGAAAAAAGACGCAGAATTATTGGAAGTTTAAAGGGGCCCGCACTAGAAATTGTGAAAGCAGTACGGCACGCCAATCCTGACGCTAGCCCAAAAGAGTGTTTGGAAGCCCTTGAAAGTGCTTTTGGAAGTGCTGAGTCCGGTGATGATCTCTACTTTGCTTTCCGATTGATGCAACAGCAAAAAGGAGAGAAACTATCAGATTTCCTTCGACGTCTAGAGAGGTCTCTAGCGAAGGTGATTCAAAGAGGTGGCCTCCCTGCTAGCGGCAAGGATCAAGCCCGACTGGAGCAACTGCTGAGGGGTGCTATTGCCTCCGACCTAATGCTGATCCAGCTGCGCTTGAGAGAAAGGAAGGCTGCACCCCCAAACTTTCTGCAGCTGTTGACTGAGATTCGTGCTGAGGAAGAGTACGAAACTTCTAGAAAGAAGCTCAGTGCCTCAGTACATCAAGTGCATGCTAATACAGAAGTGGATACAAGGCAAGCTGAGATCCAGAAATTAAAGGCTGAAATAAAAGAGCTAAAGTCAATGGTTGCATCAGTAGTGACCAAATCCACTCATGTCAAAGATGATTACGTGGAGGTTAAAACCATTAGTGCACCGCCTGGCTCTGAGAACCGGCAAGATGCCGAGCTGGCTGCCTTGAAAAAACAACTGAAACGACTAAAACAGAAAACTAGCAATACGATGCCTGAGCAAGATGCTGCAGTTGCTGTTTCAACCATGGAGGCTTCTAAACAGGTCCCCAACTCCCCCAAGGGAGCACCGAAAAGGTCAGAAGAGAATTTCTGCTATAGGTGTGGTGAGAGCGGACATTTTGCCACAAAGTGCCGCAACCCTGAGAATCAAGCCAAGGTTATCAGAAAGCTAATTCATGCTTTGAAGGTGACAAAAGACAGACAGCAGTCTGGGGTTGCCAGCACCAATGAAGTTAACTGTGGGGTCAAGAGAAGTGCTGTTACCTCATCAGAGCCGGCTGACATCCCTGAAGGCTTGATTGGTCCACCCAGCATAGTACCTGTGAAAGTAAATGGACATTGCTGTGAGGCCTTGTTTGATAGTGGCTCTCAGGTCACCATAATCTTTGAGTCTTGGTATCAAACTTACCTGTCTGATGTCCCAATACACCCCGTGTCTGGTTTAGCCCTGTGGGGACTAAGTGAATCTGAGATCAGTTATCCATACCGTGGGTATGTAGTGGTCGACATTGAATATCCAGCAAAGGTTGCAGGTGCCGATCAGATGGTGACAGTTCTCGCTCTTATCTGCCCCCAGCCCCGAACTGCAGACCAGACTCCTATTATTGTGGGGACCAATGCCAGTCACATCCGACGTCTTGTACAGCAGTGTAAGGACAATGGCATTGACATCACCCAGACACTGGGGATACAAGCCTGTTACACTGACAACAAGCTAACAGCGCCTGGCACGGCCACAGCCCTGGAGGAGGAGGGTGATATTGGCTGTGTGTTATGGCAAGGCCCTGGCCTACTGACTCTGCCCCCGGGTGGTGACTGTACTGCAGTCTGCAAAGTCGAATACAAGCTTCAGGTTGACAAAGAAATCCTGATGGTTGACTCGTCTCCAGTCGCTTCACTCCCAGCGGGTGTGCTACTTCAGCCCACGGTGGTGCCCAGCGAAGAGGTGAACGTCAACCATTTTAGAATATTGGTCCAAAATGAGTCCTTGACAGAGGCAGTCATACCAGTGGGAACAGTTATCGGGCATATGTATCTGACAGATGCAGTCACTCCTCTCTCTCCATCCAAGACAGCTGACACGGAGTTCGATGTGAACCTGATCAACTTCGGAGACTCACCTGTCTCAGAGGAGTGGAAAGAGAGACTCCGTCAAAAGCTATCCACAAGGTCCCAGGTGTTCTCTTTACAAGAATGGGATGTTGGTTTGGCAAAGGGAGTAGAGCACACAATCCGGATGTCGGATCCACGGCCGTTCAGGGAGCGCTCTCGTCGCCTAGCTCCAGCTGACCTGGAAGACGTGAGAAAACACCTCCAAGAATTGTTGCGTGCAGGGATCATCAAGGAGTCTCGTAGTCCCTATGCATCCCCAATCGTGATTGTTCGCAAAAAGAACGGAGCTGTGAGAATGTGTATTGACTACCGATTGTTAAACAGCCGAACAATCCCAGATCAGTACACAACACCTTGTATTGATGAGGTGTTGGATTCAATGACCGGAAGCAAGTGGTTCTCTGTTCTTGACCTGCGTAGCGGTTATTACCAAATCGCCATGGCCGAGGAAGATAAGGAAAAGACGGCATTCATCTACCCACTGGGGTTCTTCCAGTTTGAGAGGATGCCGCAGGGGATAACTGGAGCCCCAGCCACCTTCCAAAGATTAATGGAGAAGGCTGTGGGTGACATGAATCTGCTTGAAGTCCTTGTCTACCTCGATGACTTGATTGTATTTGGCCGAACGTTAGAAGAGCACGAAGAGAGACTTCTTAAAGTCCTTGATCGTCTGGCAGAAGTTGGATTGAAAATCTCATTCGACAAATGTCAATTCTGCCTCCCAAAGGTAAAATACCTTGGACATATTGTGTCGGCAAATGGAGTATCACCTGACCCAGCCAAGATAGAGGCAGTTACAAGTTGGCCACAGCCTACGCACCTGAAGGCTCTTCAATCCTTTTTGGGATTTTGCGGATATTACCGCCGTTTTATCGCCAACTATGCAGCCATAGTCAGGCCATTGTCTGAGCTCACAAAAGGCTATGCTCCAACCCAGCGGGGCAAGAAGCCTGAGAAAGACAACACAAAGACTTACCTCAAAGAGTCCGAGCCCTTTGGTGAGAGATGGGACCAGTCCTGCACCGAGGCTTTCCACAAGATTATCCACTGCCTTACTCATGCACCTGTGTTGGCCTTTGCAGATCCTAACAAGCCATACGTCCTGCATGTGGACGCCAGCTTGAGAGGGCTGGGCGCTGTCCTATATCAGGAACACAGTGAGGGTCTGAGACCAGTCGCCTTTGCCAGCAGGAAGTTAAAGACATCTGAGAGGAATTACCCCATTCACCAGCTGGAGTTTCTGGCCCTCAAGTGGGCAGTAGTGGATAAATTCCACGATTATTTATATGGGGTCAGATTTACTGTACGTACGGACAATAACCCGTTGACGTACGTGTTATCGACTGCCAAGCTCAGTGCTGTGGGGCACAGATGGCTCTCTGCCTTATCCACCTATGACTTCGATGTCAAGTACCGACCAGGCAGCCACAACATAGATGCTGACCTGCTCTCAAGGAATATGCCTGATGAGAGTTCAGAGGAATGGGAGACCATACCACAGTCTGGTGTGAGATCCATCTGCAAACGAATCTGCATCCCTGGTTCGGCGGGCAGTCCACCGAGGTATGTAGACCAGTTGGGAGCTTCGCCTGATTGTGTGCCTGATGCTTATGCATTCCCAACTCACCTGGAGTTGAAATCATTGGGGCAGATGTCAAAGCAGGAGCTGATTGAAGCTCAGGAGGATGATGCAGCCATCCGATCTGCCATACAAGCTGTTAAACATGGCAAATGGCCGGAAGAGAATGGATCCTGTTCAGAGCGCTCTCGTCTAAAAAAAGAGATGGGGAAACTGATGATGAAAGATGGGCTACTCCATCGCTTAAGCAAGCGACCCTCCGGAGAAGAACTCACTCAACTTGTCTTGCCAAGCGAGTTCAGAGAAGTGGTGCTAAAGGCCACCCATGATGATCTCGGACACCTTGGTATTGAAAGAACTACAGATTTGTTGAGGAGCAGGTTCTTTTGGCCGAAACTGGCATGTGAAGTTGAGCAGTACATAAAGAACTGTGGAGAATGCGTCACTCGGAAGACCCCCTGTCATAGGGTAGCGCCTTTACATCACATTTCAAGCAATGGACCGATGGATCTGGTATGCATCGATTTTCTGTCCATGGAGCCAGATTCTGCAGGTATCAGCAATGTGTTAGTGGTCACGGATCATTTCACCCGTTATGCCCAGGCTTTCCCATCCCGAAATCAGAAAGCGCAGACGGTGGCAAAGATCCTGGTGGACAAGTATTTCCTGCATTATGGTTTGCCAGCCAGAATCCACTCAGATCAGGGAAGAGACTTTGAGAGTCAGTTAATCAAAGAGCTCTTGAAGATGATGGGGATCCGGAAATCACGGACCACTCCCTACCACCCGCAGGGAGATCCGCAGCCTGAGAGATTCAACAGAACTCTTCTTTCAATGCTGGGAACCCTGGGCTGTGAGAGGAAACGGCAGTGGAGCAAACATATTGGCTACTTGGTTCACGCCTACAACAGTACCAAATGTGATGCTACGGGGTACTCACCCTATTTCTTAATGTTTGGCCGAGAAGCAAGGCTTCCAATAGACTTGTGTTTTGGAACCTCTCCTGATGGAAAAGCTGATGGTGGTCATTCACGCTATGTAGCCAAGCTAAAAGAAGACTTGCAAAGAGCTTACAAGCTTGCCTCTGAAACGGCCTACAAGACACATCAGAGGAACAAGAGGTCCTATGATAAAAGAGTGGGATTCCAGACACTGGATATCGGCGACAGAGTGTTGTTAAGGAACTTAGGATTAAAAGGGAAACATAAGTTGGAGAGTCGTTGGAGTCCTGTCCCTTACGTGGTCCTGGGAAAGATGCCCAACCTTCCAGTGTACAAAGTGAGACCGGAGGACGGAGGTGGAGGAGTCAAAACTTTGCATCGTGATCATCTTTTGCCGATTGGACAGTTAGTGAGAATGCCGACAGTGGAGACTGAGGACAAGTCACCTGTCAAGACAAGATCAAGAACCAGAGCTGAGACACAAAAGAGGTCGAAGAAAGTCTTACCTGAAGTACAGGAAGCTCTTCAAGAGTTGCAGTTTACAGATTCCTCTTCAGATGTGGAGTATTATGGACCTGGAAAACCCTACAGTACTTACCTGAAGGAGATCCTGACAAAAGAAAGAGATACTGTTGGACAGTCAAATCTCATCCAAGATGATAGTGATTCTTCTCAACAGTCAGATGGAAATCCTGCTGAGGATAGTTTGTCAGAGGGAAACAGTTTGGTGCAGGAACATCACAGTATGAGAGAAGAGGATGGAGATCAAGATTCAGTTCCTGAGGAAGAAAGTGATCCAGAGACTGATAACCCTTGCCACGATGAGCATCCAGAGACAGTCACTAAGACAAAAGTGATTAGCAAACCTGAAAACCGTACAAAAAGGATAGTGAAACCAGTTATCAGGTTAACTTACGATGAGCCTGGTAGGCCAAAAGATCAGCCTCTCACTATCGTGCATAGAGGGGTTATCATTAAGATTGGCAAGAGTTAATTGAAACTAGTCATGCACCTTTTCCACTAGTACATTTAAAAAAAAGGTAGAGTTCATTATGTTTGATGAGGACATCAAAAACCTTTAGAAGGGGGAGGGTGTAACCCGGTTAAAAAAGCATGAGGTGATAAGTGATGCTTTTAGTAGGCCTATCATTTAATAGTCAGAGCATATAAATAGTGTGATTAAAAATGTTTAAATTCATTTAAAAGTTATGATAAAAATGTTAAAAGCAGTTTAAAAATTATTATATGTTTATTGTTTATTATTTAAAAGATAATGTATTTCTGAAAACTGTCTTAACCAGCATTTATGGGGTTAATAGCGATTGGGCGACGCGTCAGGTCGAGTTTTTTTTTTTTGAACACGGACGAGAGAGGGGAAGCAGAAGAGTGAGAGTGACACAGAGATTTTCTGAGTTAATTTGTGAATGAGTAGTGCACAAACCAGTGTGTAACTTGTGTCTTATGATTGTTTTCACGACAACCAGTGATAAGAGTGACAAGCTGCATATTGAGAAACGGGAGGAATTTCTGCACGAAGTTCAGAGACTGTTTACATTTGTGCTACTGCTAATGCTAACGATTAGTCACCTTGAAGTATAGGCTGGAGTCCGTTCATTACAAGTGAACGACATTTTCTAGTTAAAGTTTGACTCCCTCAGTTGAACTGTTTGTGGGGTTTATCTGCTGTTTTCGACCTGAAGACAGAGAAGAGACTCAGACAGAGCTTGGAGCAACCAGGACTTCTCTCGTGTGTTTTACTGGAAACGTGGAGGAGAGAAGAGAAACCAACGGAGTTCGTGTTGAAATGCTGATCGGATGCTGAGCCTGATCCTGTGATTGTTGGACAAAGGACTGGACAGAAACATTAACTCAAGGTATCCTTTATTTTGTTTGCTCGCTGATGAGTGAAGCGGCCATTGAGTTTTGGGCCACAACGGACACAAGCACCGCATCAGGCCTGCTACGGTATTTTAGTTTTATAATAATTTTGGTTGCCGGCTTTTGATTGCATTAAGGTGTGTGTGGGCCCACAAAGTATGTTGGTTTAAGTAACTTTGAAGTGGTACATTTGAGGTTTTCTGAATTAATCCATTTGAAGGTTAATAGGGTTTAAATTGTTGTCTGCCTTTATATGGTACAGTATTTTCCTATAAAAAAGAGAGACATTTTGTGTTGAAGGTTTAAAAAAGAACAATCATATCCTTATTTCATTTTTTTTATTTCGTTGGAGATAATTTCTTTATTGAGTAAATAATTGAGATATATTTTTCTAAAACCTTGTGTTGTGTTACTGTATTACTTACCTGGAAAGAGGTTTTCATTTTATTCTGAGAAAGACATACAGACACTTATGGTTTAAAAATCTTTATTAAAACTATAACTTGGGAAACGTGAATTCATAGGTAGTTTAGAAAAACATTTCATGTGTGCACTTTAAAAGAGAGATCCAAGATAACATTTAAAACTGAGTTAATCAGGGTTAAAACACATTTGATAAAAACCATAAAAGAACCCAAAAGCTCTGCCCTCATCAATATACATACTGAGGGGAGCGCTACATATAAAAAATATAATTTCTTATATAAAAAATCTATATCACAGTACCGATACATTTTTGAAACTTTTTCATATGCAGAATATATAGTTCTTGAAGTGCTTGAACATATAGCTGATGGAAATATCTCAGATGTTGACTTTATGTGGAGTGATGAGGAAGATGGAGATGTAAGAAAAATATCCGTATTTAAAACTTTATAAAGTAAAATGACTAGCTCCCGGCCAAACGAACATACGGATTTGACTTAAATCTAAAGCATAACTTGAATATGAATATTTTTCTTACACAAACGCATCGCTTCGCTTCAGAAGGCCTTTATTTACCCCCCAGAGCTGCATGGAGCACTTTTATCATGGATAGATGCACTTTTATCATGGATGGATGCACTTTTATGGACTTTCAAAACAGAAACAACCATTCACTGCCATTATAAAGCTTGGAAGCCAGGACATTTTTTAATATAACTCCGATTGTATTTGTCTGAAAGAAGAATGTCATATACACCTGGCTTAAGGGTGAGTAAATCATGGGCCAATTTAAATTTTTGGGTGAAATATCCCTTTATAGGTATAGTACACCCAAAAATTATATTTGTCATCACTTACTCATTCATCATGTTGTTCCAAATCTGTACGAGTTTCTTTATTCTGCTGAACACAAAAGAAGATATTTTAAAGAATGTCGGTAACTAGACAGTTGACAGTAGCCATTGACTTCCATAGTATTTTTTCCTACTATAGCCTATATTTTCCTAATAACTACATATTACTGGACTATGGACATATGGACTATGTTAGTTCATATAAATATCTGGATTTCTTTCTTGATGATTTTTTGACTTACGAGGTTGGTATTAAGTCACTCGTTGATTCTGGCGGGAGAGTTTTAGGATCAGTTATCAATAAACTAAAAGTATGTAAGGATCTTGGATACTCTACATATACTCGACTTTATGATGCATGTGTTTCTCCTATACTGAATTATGTTGCAGGGGTGTGGGGCTTGAAAGAATCCAAAACGGTAGATACCATACAGAATAGAGCCATACGATGTTTTTTGGGGGGTTCATAAATTTGCTCCGATCCTAGCAATTCAGGGAGATATGGGCTGGGTACCAGGAGTTGTACAGAGAAAATGTGAAATGATACGATTGTGGAACCGTCTAATTAGAATGGCAGAGGATAGATTAAATAAGAGAGTATTTAGGTGGAGTGAAGCTCACAGGTCCTCATGGGTAAAGGAGGTCTATTCTATTTTTGAGGAGGTGGATATGTTGTATATCTACAGAAACAATTTAAGTTGTAATGTCAATTCGCTTAAACACAAGTTGTTATTGAAATTTGAAGAAAAATGGTTTGAAAATGTTATATTAAAGCCAAAATTAAGAACATATATGCATATCAAACAGCACTTTAGTCCAGAATTATATGTTACATCTCGTTTATCTAGAAGCCAGAGATCCACAGCACAGCTGAGATGTGGGATTTTGCCTCTAGCCATTGAGGTTGGTCGATTCAAAAATATTCCAAAGGAAAATAGATTGTGTGTGCTATGTGACCTTGGGGAAGTGGAAAGTGAATCTCATTTCCTTTTGTATTGTACACATTATGATGACCAAAGAGAATCTTTGTTTCTGGAA
Organism: Squalius cephalus; assembly: GCF_949319135.1. Lineage (NCBI taxonomy): Eukaryota > Metazoa > Chordata > Actinopteri > Cypriniformes > Leuciscidae > Squalius > Squalius cephalus. The sequence continues at coordinate 25,925,648 of NC_137132.1, forward strand.
GCTACATGACAAATTTCTGAAATATTTTGCTATGCTGATGATCCAAAATTATTATGCTTGTTTAACTATGATGTATTTAAGTTTGCAAACTTTGTTTCAAAGACCTGGAAAAGAAGGCAAGCTAGTTTGTTTAATTAGATTTAATTTTGTTCTGTGTAGGATTTTGGGTTTATATGATTATTTGAATAAATGAGAATACACGTGTGTATGATTACATGCATGCATGTATCTGAATATATATGTACTATTACTATTATTATTTGGTTTCTAATGCTTGTCTTTATTTGGGAGCAATGTATTTGATGTACTCTGGATCTGTCTTTATTTGGGAGCAATGTATTTGATGTACTCTGGATCTGAACATTTTCAAACCATTTTTCTTCAAATTTCAATAACAACTTGTGTTTAAGCGAATTGACATTACAACTTAAATTGTTTCTGTAGATATACAACATATCCACCTCCTCAAAAATAGAATAGATCTCCTTTGCCCATGAGGACCTGTGAGCTTTACTCCACCTAAATACTCTCTTATTTAATCTATCCTCTGCCATTCTAATTAGACGGTTCCACAATCGTATCATTTCACATTTTCTCTGTACAACTCCTGGTACCCAGCCCATATCTCCCTGAATCTTGTATATCTATCTTGTATATTAATCCTCTTACTTATGTTTACTAATGTTGGTGTCTTGTAAGCCCATGCGGGCTGGGCGTAATCATACGCATGACACAATAATAAAGCTTCATTCATTCATTCATATTATATTATTATAATATAATATTATCATTATTAGTAATTATTTTGAAAATTATAATAATATTTAGCAGTAATGTATCAATATAGATTACAGTACAATACCGTATAATTAATTACAGCAAAAGCAGACCAAATTACAAAATACAGTAAAAATACAGTAAAGTACTATTTGGTAGTTTACAGTACTGATCTTGTGTACTGTAAAGTGAATTACATTACAGTTACTGGAAATCGAAATACAGTAACTTGCTGGCAACCGTGCTGCCAGTAATGTACTGTAAAAATACAAGAAAATCGTTAACAGAGAAATTGTTTCAAAGATGCACACAGGAAATTACTCTAACGTGAATGCATTGATTGATTCCTAGGTTTATTTTGTTATGAATAAACAAATGTGCAATCTATAAAGCAAAAACCTTACAATTAAAGTTGAAATGTTGTAATGTTCAAGTTTTTGATCTAAAAAAAGAATGATGCACAAAGAAAATGACTCTAACATGACCATATTGATTGATTCTAAGATATTTAGTTTGTTACAAACAATGTGCAATCTGTAAAACAAAAACCTCAAAATTAAAGTTGAAATGGTATACTGTTGAAAAGTTTTTGACCTTGAGAAAAAGCTTTAAAGGGTCATGAAACCCTAAACCAAATTTTCTGAGATTTTAACAGAGGTATGTGTGTTGAACACCATTGAAGACAATGTTAGCATCTGTTAGATTTAATAGATTGCTGGTTTTGATTTAAGATATATTGTTAGATTTAATAGTAGGGGAAAAATGGTTAAATTTTAGTTTTTTTCCGCTATTTTCGTCTTCCGGGTTTAAAATCTTCATCGTGTCCACGTCACAGGCAGTGACGTGGCAGAGCACTATAGTACTTTGGGATCTTTCATCCTCTGCTTTCTGCAGCAGCAGGAACTTAATCAGCTCCAGAGATGATGGTGATGATAGAGGAGGCCTGACTCATCCTTGAAATCTCTCGAAAGAGAACCCAATTCCACTGTGATCTAGAATAAAATTAGTAATGTCAGTCGTTCCTAGTTTCCTCATAAGTATAAATACTCAGGTTTTGCATTTTTAGCAGTAAAGGAATGACTGCAGCAGATTACCAGGAACAAAACTGAAGAGGCTGTGATGCACGAATGGGAAATTTGTTTGGTCATGTTTACATATTGCTTTAGCAAACTATTTTATGTCATATATCTTTTTTCTTTTAAAGCAATGTTTTGAGGCTTCTTATGATTTAGTTTTTATTTATTCGCTTTGGTACTATTTTCACAAGTAAGGTGTTTATATCACAACAGATCATCAAAAATGCACTTTTTACAAGCATTTCATCATGTTTTCAAAATCACAAAGTATACTTTTCACTACTCAACATAACTGTTTCATCTATTTAAATGTTTCATTCACAGTAGCTGCCTTTCATAATGCCATTACTATCAAACTTTTGATTTCCATCTGTAACGAAGTTCGTAATGGTGGGAAGGAGGCGGGAACCGGCGAACCTTCAAACAAACTTTATTATCAAAAATAAAACAAAAACAAAATGAAAGTAAAAGACAGCAGCCCCTCATGGACGACTGCTGTCACATCAAATGAAACACAAACATCAAATAAAATCTCTCGATCTCCACTGTCGTCGCTCCTCCTTTTATGCTTCCGCTCCTCCGTGAGCGATGCAAGACCGGTGCGTCTCACAGGTGTCGCTCATCAGTAATCACGCCACTGGCCTCGCACCATTCTCCCACGGCTCTCAGCCTCTTCCTACTCGCCACATACCCCCATCGCCCCTCGCAGACCGGGGGGTACCCACAAGACTGCGCTCTACTAAACAATAGATTAATAAAGAAATCAAGTTATCATAACTTACAGTTTTTTTCAATCGCTAACAAGCGCTTACCCATACTTCAGATACTTTTTCTAAACTCTTAACACAGACTCATGAGTCTGAAATTGGTGAACAAAAGCTTATTTGATGTGGCAGTAGTCTTTTTTACAGTAAAAACTTTATAATCTGTCCAAAACTAATCAACGAAATATTGTGTAAACATTCATATTTAGTCTGTAAAATATCGGTTTTTATGATATATTAGCATTAAAAATGTTAATTTGCAGTTTACTGTAACAGACAAGCTATACCTCCCAACAAAATTATGGATTGTTTTTGTAGTATTTACGAATGTTAACACACAACATCCCACAATAGCAAAAACAATATTCCAAACCTTAGATACAGTATAAAAACCTCTGCTTCTGCAATGATATCAGTTCAAAAACAATATATCTCAGCTGATAATAAACAAACAATTGAATAATTGACACACAGCTGATTTATGTTGGGTAAATTGGGCCAACCACAGCTGATTCCAGTCTGGCTTAGGCCTTGTCCACACGGACACGGGTATTTTTATAACCGTGGCAAGGGGCTCAGGGAGAAGAGCAGCTCCAGTGAGAGGAGCAGGTGCAGTGAGAGGTGCAGGTGCAGTGAGAGGAGCAGGTGCAGTGAGAGGTGCAGGAGCAGTGAGAGGAGAAGGTGCAGTAAGAGGTGCAGATGCAGTGACAGGAGCAGGGCCAGGGAGAAGAGCAGGCCCAAGGAGAGGGCAAGGTAGAGGTGTAAGAATACATGGTGGTGGCATTCCAAGGGCTGCAAGAACAGTAGTCAAATGTGATGAAATTCATGCCACTATCATTGACCATGTAATCAACCACAGTCTTTCACTAAGAGAGGCTGTTGAAAGAGTGCAGACCAATTTGAGGTGGTCAACGGTTGCCTCCAATATAAACATCTTTCAACAAACCAACAGGTAAGTATTGCATTTTACATGGATTGTTTCTATTCTCACTTGACATGTCAATAAGGTCATACTGTAATGCATATTTTGAATTTTTTGTCCCTCTAAAGAATGCAACGTCTTCCACCCTCTGGGGGAAGAGGAAAGCTCCTCAATAATGATCAAGAGCTTGCCATTGTAGAAATGGTTGTTGCAAATAATGCAATAAAACTGCATGAAATTCAAACTAGAATTGTGAAGGACCATGAGATATTTGACAATATCGATAGCATCAGCCTCACCACCATTACGCGGACATTGTCCAAACACAGAGTGCGGATGAAGCAGCTCTACACAGTTCCCTTTGAGAGGACCTGTGAGAGAGTCAAGGAACTACAACGACAATATGTCCAGGTATAGTGTATATTCGATTCAATGTCCAGTTCTATAAGTAGAATGGAATTGGAGGCCAAGGCTTTTATCCCAGGTGCCTTTTAGCCTTTTATCCCAGGTGCATCGCCTTGGATAATATCAGATGTGATGTTGATGAAAACATGTGGCCTAACCCTGAAGATCGCAGAGATTAGATACAGTAATTAGATACAGTAATTAGTCCCCTCCCCCTCCCCTCCCCTCCCCCTCCCCCTCCCCCTCCCCCTCCCTCTCCCCCTCCCTCTCCCCCTCCCCCTCCCCCTCCCCCTCCCCCTCCCCCTCCCTCTCCCCCTCCCTCTCCCTCTCCCCCTCCCTCTCCCTCTCCCTCTCCCTCTCCCTTTTTATCTGGGCTTTTTGCTGTTGTTTTTTTTTTGTTCAGAATGCTCTTGTGTGTTTCATGGATATTTTGTTCACTATAAGCAATACTGTCAAACTTTTCCTGTTCTATCATACCGTGTTTCTACTGTACCTCCTGTAGTAAACAGTAAAGAAAAAAAAAAAAATACCTGATTTGCTATTTACTGGAATGCTTTTGAATGTGAACATTACTGTACACGTGGACATAAAGTTCCCAACCAAGAAATTTAGTGTAAAAACAGTGGATTGCATGTTTTGCATGCAAATACCTTTAAAACTGAAACCTAAAAGTCTATGCAGTTTTTGTCAACAATAGCCAGTATTTTGAAACCTGGTGTACTTTGATTGACTGCATGTACCTTGTGAAGTGAAAACAAGTGTTATTCTTTGACAGAATAATCTTTTTTTGAGTCAGATTTCCAGTGTTTTGGTAAAGTTTGTGTGTGCAGAGAAAGATGTGTTCTATTTTGAAATGAAGAGTTAGTATATATTTAACAAAATGTGTTTTTGAGAAGAAAATTATCCATTTGGCCAATTGTGTTTTGTAGGTGTGAGTCTGTGTTAAGAGTTTAGAAAAAGTATCTGAAGTATGGGTAAGCGCTTGTTAGCGATTGAAAAAAAAAACTGTAATTGAGTTTAAATTTTCCCATTACTCAAATAAACTTACGCACTTTCCTCAAATCATTTGAGTAGTCTCAACTTACTAGGGTTTACAGTGCGGATTCTGAAAGACTGAAACTGAAAGAAGATCATACTGTTGTGTTTCAGTGATTAAACCAAATGTTCTCATTACATATTACAATAATCTTGTGTTTGAAACAATGATTATGTGGACTGAAAATATGTGCAACTGAATGAAAGCATTACATCAGGTTTTAAAATAATGACTAGCTGTGTTACAAGGTTGATCAGTCTGAATTTTTGTAGAGTTTTGAAAATGTACACCTTACTTGTAAAAATAGTACCAAAAGCGAATAAACAAAACTGTAAAATCACACTTTCATCAAGGATGGAGTTTTAATCCTAACCAGAAAGGGCAAACATGGCGGCAGTAGCAGCGGCGGTGGCAGTCGCAGGTGGCTGTGAACTACTATGGCAAACAAACAGCAAATACGCGACAATTCAGGCGTCTGCAGGTCTGATATTTGTCAAGTATTTTGCAATATTGACATTCTACTGGCTTCGGTTGTGCTACATGGCTACCCGCCAAAGCCACCTTACATGGACAACAAACAAACAATTAAGGACCAGTCCTAGACTCCAAAAATCTACCTGCACACCAGCGCAAATTCCACCAAAGTCTGGGTTTTCATCCACCTTCTCGGGCGGTCTTGTCGGTGTGATTTTTGTCCTCATGGTGGGCCTGCATGCTGTTCGAGTCCCTGCTCCTATCCACGGTCGTCTCCCTTGCTGCCTGCCCGGCTGCCTGGGAGGTGAGGATCCACGGTCGTCTCCCTTGCTGCCTGCCCGGCTGCCTGGGAGGTGAGAAGCCGGGTTGCCTGGGCCGGCTGGATAGATGGTCTACGGCGCTGCCGGCTGTGCTGGAGGGGGTGCTCCGGGAGCTGGGCTGCTGCCCATTGGGGAGCCATGCCTGGAGGTTCCGTCCTGTTGGTGTCGGGGAGGGGGGTTGCGGACGATTCTGGAGCTGTGCTGTGTTGGGGACTGCCTCGGGGAGCGACCATCCTCGTCCTGCCAACAGTTGTTGGTCCCCTGGGGCGGCTGCTCTGTGTGGGTGTGCCCGACTATCACGTACTGTACCCGGCCGCCAGCGGAGTTTTCTGCACTACGGACTAGTTCATCGGTTAACAACCTACAATGTTCTGACAAGAGGTTTGTGTTTAAAAACTCTGGCCAATCAGCTCATCAGCCATTGTCTTTCTCTATCCGAACTATTATTTTTCATCGATGGGTACCTGATGTTAAAGCAAATGACTCCGATGAAAATGAAAATAAGTCTAAATACGTTTTAAGTACATCAAGACTTTTAATAACTATTCTCCTGTTTATTGGGAATGTTGAGCTAAATCCCGGGCCTGACTCAAATACTTTTTTGACAACTTTAGGCATATTGCATTTGTGGGGACTATATGCATATGCAAACTATTCCAGATTTTTTATTGCCGTACCGCAATCACAGCGTATGCTCCGATTATCTTCACTCCCCCATCTTTTCCGATTTTTCCTTCTGAAGTATCTTCTTTTAGTCCTTTGGTCAAAACAGTTAAGGTACAAAGAAGAAGACCTCATCCAAGGAAAAGTCCAACTAATTTAAGTCAACTTGGTAGCACCAGAGGATTTAAAATTTGCCATTTAAACATCCGAAGCCTTTTTCCTAAATTAGACAAATTTAAAATCTTGCTTGCGCAGTCAAAAGCACATGTAATGGCAATCTCTGAATCATGGTTAACTCCTAATATTCCGGATTCTTTTCTTTCAATTGAAAATTATGAATTGTATCGTAAAGACCGCATTAGCAAGACCGGCAGCGGAGTGGCCTTCTATGTGAATCGGAAATATGCACACTTAATTTCAAAATTTGAAACCGAAACAGAAACATTGAAATTGATCGTACATTTTACACCTCAACATGCAATTACCATTATTGTACCTACAAACCCCCTAATGTCAGTGAAAGTTCTTATCTATCCCAACTTTCTGACATAATTAAATCTTTTACAACAAAGGAGCTTGTAATTCTGGGCGATATCAATCTTGACTGGAATGATAGCTCATCAAAATCTTTAAAAAATATTGCAATGAAACTTGGACTGTATCAATTAATTAAGGATCCAACAAGAATTGGCAAAACGCGCAGCTCCATTCTGGATCTTTTTCTCACAAATCAGCCTTCAAAATATGCAATATCTGGTATCATAGATGTGGCTATTTCAGATCATTCGCTCATCTATGCAGTTAGAACAATCTTAAAATCTAAAAAAACGTCTCGGGTTACGTATGTAATCTGTAACGCTGCATCGATACTCGATACTTTGGGGAATGCCTTCGGCATGAAGCGTCTGAAGTCTACTATACAACTATTCCAATCTGGATTGGTGCAACGTCATTACGTCAGCCGTGACGTCGCATGTGACGGTGATCCGGAAGCTATAAAACGGTCACAGGAACCAGGAAATGTTAGCTTCTAATTGGTCAAAGCAAGTCGTTCCCAGGGGCGCGAAAAGTGTGGCCGAGGGATGCAGCGTCTCGTTCCCTACTCAGGGAACGAGGGTTACATACGTAACCCGAGACATTCCCTTTCGTAAAGGGAACTCCCGCTGCATCGATACTCGATACTTTGGGGAACAAATACCCACGCCGCCACACTGAGAGAAAAATGCCCTGGTACAAAGATCTGGTACACTCAAGGACAATAAAATGAGTAGAGGGTAGATCCAAACTAGTTTGTCGTAAGATTTGGTGTAAGAAGGGGAGGTGAGGAGCCGGAGACTCAACTGACCTCGTGGAAAGGGAAAAACCCCGGACAGTAGAAAGTATAAGATAAAAGGTGAAGGCAAAAGCGCACCTTATATTTCAATTATAAGTGGTTTCTGCAGATAACCCACTGTCTACTTGATAGAGGGGAATATCTCCTAACCCTTGATACATTACTAGATGGATTAACTCCTCCCAGCCCGAGGCCTAGCATAGGAACCTCCAAGGCTAGCCTTGACCACCCGACACATGCGATGGAGGATGGAATACCTGAAGAATCATGATATCGCCTACCGGCACCTCGGTACCGGGGCAACAATAATGTAGAGTGGCTCCCACACTCGCAAGTAAGAGGGGGCAGCACCACCACTCTTCCAGGGAGTAAGACGAGCAGGAAGCAGACTCAATAGATTCTCCTATATGGGCCATTCTACAGAATTGGTGCAAACTGCTGTCCCTCATCCAAAAAACACATTTGAAAAGCATTTAATTATTAAAATCTTAGATGTTTACTAAGATCCTTCAATTATCTATTGAAACCCACAATAATATTTAAGATATCAGTAAGCTTTATATATATAAAATCATAATTTATGGGCTACTTTCAATTAGGAGGTGGCTGTCCCAAACCCTAACCCCTAAATTTCAACTTGTGAAAATGATATTGAATAATTTTTTGCAAATTTTTCCATTCTTGTTTTAAAAAAAATATTTTTGTTTTTTTAAAAAAAATGAAGTTAAAAAAAATATTTATTTTATATTTTATTTTTAAATCATGAAACTTTATCTAAAAAAACATGTCCCGCATTTTCATGTCACTACCAAAACAGTGAATGTTGTAGTCCATTGGCTGAGACTGATTTTAACCACACTCCTACATTTTTGATCAGGAAATATTCCTGTGTCCCTCTCTCTCATGTGCTATATGGTGAGTAGATTGATCCCATCATTTTGAGGTAAATGTGTTCTAAAGTCTAAAAATCTGTGTGTAACTTTAAGGAATGTCACTACCAAACTCATTTTTTCTGCTATTGAGTATTTTTTTTGGGATGTTATTCCATAAAATTTAGTTGTTATATGTGTTCAACTGTTCTGACCAGTGATGGCTAACCATGTGCTGATTAGCATCTTCGAGCTAGGCTCAAAAGTTATCTAAAATTGTCACTACCAAAACAGTCACAACCGAAACATTTTCTTGAAGTTTCGGTTGTGACATTGTTTTGGTAGTGACAAAAGGGAACACATAATCCTTTATTTGGAGGAATAAACTACATTTTAGTACAGTTATGCAAATAATTACTACTGTAGTATGTTTTAGTAGTGTTTTAGTATGCAATATTCTGTTAAAATTCTGTAATGTGATGAGGTTACAATTACTTAAGGTTGCAGTCCATGATACTAGCTTAGGTGTAAGGTTGTTGTCAGTAATGTTAATTTCTATGATTAACTTGGCAAGGAGAATGACATAAAACACCAACATGCCTAAAAAAAATAGAAAAACTACAACAGAGAGACAGAGAGAATACAAACAAAGGTTGAGGGAAGACCCAGTGAAGTACGAGGAATACTTAAGGAAAGAAAATGAAAGAAATAAGAAACGAAGGGAAGAAGGAAAGTTGAAGAGTATCAGTGAATTATCTGACAGGGAGCAAAGACATGTCAGAAAAGCATGGAGGAAAAGACAGAAAAGACACAGGATGATGGTGAAAAGACAAAAAGAGATGGAGACATTTTGCAGGGCTTCCACACCACCTAGCACTTCCAGTGAGGGTGATCAGACACCAGTACACACACACACACACACACACACACACACACACACACACAGTTCAGTGGTTCTGGAGATTTATCTGAATGAGGAAAATTATTCTGAAATTAATGTATTATGTAAACACACACACACACACACACACACACACACACACACACACAGAGTTCAGTGGTTCTGGAGATTTATCTGAATGACTCATAAACAAAATGTTGAAAATGTGAAAATAAAACAAAGTGGTTCTGAGTCTACATTGTAAGTTGTTGTTTTTTTAGGAAGAAAAATCTATGAGCATACCTCTTCTCACTTGCACCTCAAGACCAAAGTATAGAATAGCTCGAGGTGTTCTTATAAGATATTTACTGTCAGATGTGTGTCTGCTATATGTACTGACTGCATATGTGCATCATAGTTATTTATTTATATTAACATAAAATGTGGACAGTCTGATTCAGCCATGGCAAACTAATTATTGTGGTCACTACCAAAACATTACTGTCACTACCAAAAATGTGCAGTCACTACCGTAACATGGGATGTTTTGTCAAAAATAAAGTATATTGAATTATCAACTAAGATGTTATGATAGTGTTTGGTTCAATGCATATTAATACTAATGAATCCTTAACTTTGAAATCAGTACGATAAACTTTATGCCTTCTACAAAGAAAGATTGGGTTCAAAATACAACAAATCTCATAAATCACACTTAAAATATTATTAAAATTATAATCTTTATTGATTTAACCAGTAAAAATATTTTTTAAAAATAGAAAAAATATATATTTATAAGGTAGATGTAAACAAAATCTTAATAGGTCATTATAAGCCTTCTTAATAAATTATTTAATATTGTGTTTCGGTAGTGACAAATTTGGGGAGAAGGAAAATATTCCAGCATTTTCTGAAAATACAATATGAGAATTAACTGCACAATTACTAGAAAAGCATACCTTGGATATTATACAATTTGCATACATGCAAAATTTGTGGGAAAAAACAAAAAAATTTCAAGATGTTTCCAACTCTGACTTTGCACCAATTCTGTAGAATGGCCCATATATACTTATATATTCTCAAATATATAATCGTATACTTCATCCACAGGACATGATGGGTGCCAGGGATACCCCATCAGCCTGAAGCCAATAGGCTGGATGAAAAGGATCCATTCTCCAATCTACAGGAACATGGAGTTTCAGTGGGAACGTCCCTTCAAGAACACCCTTAAAGGCTTGCGGAGGGCACTGAAGGCCGCCACAGAGGCCCTAAGCATGAACAGGAGATCCCGTTAGAGAGCGGGATGGAACACCAGAACTGAAGCCAGTGGGCAGTAATACACTGGGTTCGATGCCCTCCCTAACTTAATTGTTTAGTTCCTAGTAGAGTGGGGTTCTAGTATGGATGTCCTGACCACCTCGGTGGAAAGGGCAACCTAATTATGGGTGGGACCCCCTCAGGGGCCAGACCCATAGTCTCCATAACTCTGGTCGGGGATGAAATAGTGTACCATCAGCCTGAGACAGAAGATCTCTCCTAATAGGAATTTTCCATGGAGGACTCTCCAGGAGACTAATAAGGTCCGAAAACCAAATTCGGGCCGGCCAGTACGGAGCTACAAGGAGTAGTCTCACTCCGTACCTCCTGACCCTTTCTAGAACCCCAGGGAGCAGAGCGATCGGGGGAAAAGCGTACAGACGTGACCTCGGCCACATCTGTACCATGGCATCCAAGCCTAAAGGAGCTGGATGTGAGAGAGAATACCAGAGCGGGCAATGAGAGTTCTCGTGAGAGGCGAACAGGTCAACCTCCGCCCGGCCAAACTCCCTCCGTATAAGCTCAACCACTTCAGGGTGGAGCCGCCATTCCCCGGGCCTCAGCCCCTGCCTCGACAGAATGTCTGCTCCCCTATTCTCAACCCCAGGAATATAAATGGATCTGACAGAGAGAAATTTGTCCTGGGACCAAAGAAGAATTTGATGCGCCAGTCTACAAAGAGGGCGAAAACTCAAACCTCCTTGGCGGTTGATATAAGAGACCACCGACATATTGTCTGTCCTAACAAGAACATGATGGCCTCTGAGGTCCACAAGGAAGTGCCTCAGGGCAAAAAACACAGCCAACATCTCCAAGCGATTAATATGCCATGAGAGATGATGGTCCTTCCAAGTACCTCGGGTGTAACGGCCCTCCATAACCGCACCCCAGCCCGTGAGGGACGCATCCGTAGTCAGAGTTTTTCTCTCACATGGTGCCCCCAACACCGGGCCCTGAGACAGGAACCATGGTTTCTTCCACATAACCAGAGAACGAAGGCATCTGCTCGTAACTCTGATTGTGCGAAAAGGGTTTCCCAGAGGAGAAAACCCCTTGTTCCTGAGCCACCACTGCAAGGCCCTCATATGGAGCAGACCAAAGGGAATTACCGTGGAAGCTGCAGCCATAAGTCCCAAAACTCTTTGAAACTGTTTGACAGTGATAGCCTGGCCTAGCCTAATACTCTTCATTGTGTTCAAAGTAGTATTAATACGAGCAGGAGACAATTGTGCCCGCATCGTAATTGAGTCCCACTCTACTCCCAGGAACGTAGTCCTCTGAAGAGGAGTTAAGGAACTTTTCTTCACATTGAGTCTCAACCCCAAGCACCTCAAATGGCTCAAAACAACATCTCGATGTTGAATCGCCAACTCTCTTGATTGGGCTAAAATAAGCCAGTCATCTATATAATTCAAGATACGAATCCCCTGAAGTCTCAGTGGAGCAAGGGAAGCGTCCATACATTTAGTAAAGGTGCGAGGTGATAAAGCTAGGCCGAAAGGAAGAACTCTATATTGATAAGCTTTTCCCCCAAAAGCAAATCTCAGAAACTTCCTATGATGTGGAATGATGGAAATATGAAAATATGCATCCTTAAGATCTATCGTCACAAACCAGTCCTCGGATCTGATTTGATGAACGATCATAGGTATCGTCAACATTTTGAACTTAAATCTCCTCAAAGATTTATTCAATACCCTAAGATCTATAATGGGACGCAGCCCACCATCCTTCTTTGGAACTATGAAGTACCGGCTGTAGAACCCGGAATCCCTCTGCTCTAAGGGCACATATTCTATGGCCTCCTTAGCTAGGAGAGTCTGCACTTCATCTTCCATTACCTGAGCCTGATCAGGAGATACCAGCGTCTGAACAACACCACTAAACTTGGGTGGTCTAAACTGGAACTGGATTCTATATCCCTTCTCAACCGTACTCAGGACCCACTGCGATATATTTTGAAGACCCTTCCAGGTGTCTAAATAATCTACTAAGGGAATTAGTCTTTCAGGACTAACCTCAGGTGTTCCATCCACATCTCTAGTTTCATCTTTATTCTCATTTATATTTTCGGTGACCTGAAGCACTCTTCTGGCAGGAACTAACCGAATAATTTTTTCTACAGGCCTCGTGAGAGGTAGCGAACGCTTCAGAATAAAAGATCTCATAGGAACATTCTGTGAAAAACATTCGCTAGAATTCGATGCGTCCCGAAGCGCACTTGACGGCGGGAAGCAACATCGATTTCCTGAGGGCTCCGCGGAGCGAAGTTTTAAAAAGCCCTCGCGGAGGGGGATGCCCTCAGAGGCCTGGACGCCCCGTCAAGGCCTCTTAGCCGAAGCCTTCCTCGCCTGAATAACAGTCCTCAGATCTGTTTTCGGTTTAGAAGGCTTCGGCTGAGAGTGTTGCCCCTGCCTCCAAGCCCCTTGGGGGGGAGCACGAGAGGCCACACTCTCCTTCTGCCTCAGCAGGTGTGAGGAGCTGGCGGCGGCCCCGTGGGACTGCCCCCTGGCAGCAGACCCACGAGACCTGGAACGACGGCGGGGGATAAGCTCTTTAAATGCGGCTGACTGTCGTTTCACCTCCTGAAACCTGTCGACAACATTGTTGACACCGTCGCCGAACAAGCCAGAAGGCGAAACCGGGGCATCGAGGAGACAAGCCCTGTCCTTGTCCCCGATGCCCGACAGATTCAGCCACAAGTGTCTCTCCGTGGCTACCAGTGCTGCCATGGAGCGGCCGATGGCGCGGGCCGTCTCCTTGGTAGCACGGAGAGACAAGTCGACCACACGACGCATTTCCCTAATGTCGTCGTAGGCGACCTCCCCACCGTCATCCACCTCTTTGAGGAGGTCGGCCTGGTATGCCTGCAACAGCCCCATCCTATGCAGACAACTACCAGCCCGACCTGCCGCCATATATGCCTTCCCGACCAAAGCCGATGTTGTACGGCAGGGTTTAGTGGGAAGCGCCGGAGCCCGCAGGGATGACGCAACGTCAGGGGAGAGGTGCGAAGCAAACGACTCTTCAACCCTGGGCATCATCCCATAGCCCTCCTCCCTAGCACCCATTATGTTTGAATATAAATGTACATTGGGGCTAGATATTCTCGAGGAGAAGGGCTTATTCCACGATCTCGACACCTCGGTGTGGAGATCGGGAAAAAATGGCAGACTCCGGCGTAGAGGTTGTGATCGAGACTGCAGGAAGCGCTCATCGAGTTTACTTTTTACCGTCGCTTCCTGCGTCTCAGATGGCCAGTCGATCTTTAATTTATTAACTGCTCTGGTCACAACCTCTAGCAGCTCCTCAAAGGCAGGGGAATGAGGTAGACTTTCACTTTCCCCTGCCTCGATGCCCAAAATATCTAGCTCCTCGGAACCAGATAATTCGAGCATCGGTTCCTCTGCTGGGGCGAAAGAAGCCGCAGGGCGGGCTTCCGCACCCTGAGCGGAACTATGAGAACTAGCTTCAGAATGCCGAGAAAGGGCCGAAGCCGTCTCGGCATCATCCACTAGATCTCTCTGCGATCCCCATGAATGCAGACGCCGCGCTGCCTCGGCAAACGCGGGACCTGATCCACGGGGATCGCGGGGCTGGCCACTCTCAGTAAATAGTGCTTGCCGGGAGCGGAGCGTTCTCAGGGGCATGATTTCACAGTTAGCACAGACAGCACCCTCGAGCGCTGCCTGTGCATGCTCCGCTCCCAAACAAATCACACACAGCGAGTGTGTGTCACCCTCGGCGAGAAAGCGCGGGCAAGGGGACGCACACTGCCTAAACTGTTTCTCGGCCATTGTATTTTAATATATATATATGTTTTCACGGACAGACAACACCAAATAAGACAAACAGTTGTACACAGAACGCTTGCTGAAGACCAGAAGCTAACATTTCCTGGTTCCTGTGACCGTTTTATAGCTTCCGGATCACCGTCACATGCGACGTCACGGCTGACGTAATGACGTTGCACCAATCCAGATTGGAATAGTTGTATAGTAGACTTCAGACGCTTCATGCCGAAGGCATTCCCCAAAGTATCGAGTATCGATGCAGTGGGAGTTCCCTTTACGAAAGGGAACTCATCCTTCCCACTCTGTACCAAAAATACCAATTTCAAAACTGTCACAATTCAATGCTGATTTTAGTGCTATTAATTGGAGTGATGAACTGTCACTAGAAGATCCAGAACAAATTTTAACGCAATTTCATACTAAATTACATAAAATACAGAATAAATATACCACTGCAATCAAGATTTGATCAAGAAAAAGTAAATTACCTTGGATAAATTCTGAAATACTTCAACTTCTTAAATTGAAGGCCTCTTTTCTTAAATTATATAGGTTAAGTCGAACATCTGAGAGTAAGAATAATTTTATACAAATTAGAAATAAATGTACTTTGGAACTGTGTAAGGCTAAGGCGGTCTATTTCCAACAGCAGATTACTCAATCTGCAAACAACCCAAAGACATTGTGGCAGACCCTTAAGGTCATCACCAGTGAAAATGAAAATGAGAGGAAAAATAATGTTAATATTCAAATTTCCCTACGGGGTACACTTATCTCAGATTCAGAAAATATTGCAAGTGCTTTTAATGACTATTTTGTATCATCTGTTAAAGAATTGGCTATGCATTTTGCCTTTCCCTCTTTGTTCTCACCTGTTCTTTTTTCAACATCTGATCAGTTCTCATTTTCTGAGATCTCACAGAACGAGGTGATACAAATATTACACCTGCTCAAAAATTCCCATGCCCATGATATTTATGGTTTAAATACCTTATTTTTAAAGACTCATGCTGATAGCCTTATACCTCTTTTTCTGCATTTAACCAATCTCTGTATCAGGCTTTCTAACTAACCCTACTAACTGGAAAACAGCACAAATTATTCCAATTTTTAAATCTGATGATCACACCCTTGTTTCAAATTACAGACCTATTGCAATACTTCCAGCAATGTCTAAGTTGCTGGAAAAAGTCTTGCATAACCAGCTATAATAACTGGCTCAGTGACTGTCAACACGGTTTTCGTGCTAAGAGATCAACCATGTCGGCGTTACTACTCTTCACTGAACAAATACGTGACGCTCTTAATAAAGGTCACATTACTGGAGCTATTTTTACTGATTTCCGTAAAGCCTTCGACACAGAGAACCACCAGATTTTGCTAAACAAACTTCACTCATTTGAATTGTCTCCATCTGTGATAGAAATTATCTCTTCTTATTTGACAAACAGGTTGCAGACTGTCAAAATTAATCATGTCATATCTCAGACTTTAGCTTGTGACATGGGTGTTCCACAAGGCAGCATTCTTGGACCCTTACTTTTTCTTTTATACATCAACGATTTTCCTTGAGTGTGTAAACACTCAAATTGTTTACTGTACGCTGATGATACTGTGATTTTTCTCTCTGATGTAAATCCTAATGTCATAAATTCCAAACTATCATCTGATCTTCACCTCATACATGATTGGTTGAAAAAGAACCATCTGACCATCAATGTAAAGAAAACTGAATGTATGTATTTTCATTCACCAAGAAAAAATTACTTTTGCAAATCAAGATCTTGTTGTCACAAAAACCTAAAACTACCTTGGTGTGCTACTTGATTCACACCTTACATATCGGGAACACATTTCTAAATTAACAAAAAAGTTGAATCAGAAACTTTGTGTATAATAAGATTAGATCATATCTTTCCTTTTCAGTCTCTGAAACCTACTTGCATGCCATTGTGTTCTCAACAATGTCCTACTGTCTTACAATCTGGTCTTTAACCACTAAGGACATTACTGAACCAATAGCACGACTATATTACCGAGCACTTAAGATCCACAGTAATCTACCAAGGTGGTCTCATCATTGTAGTGCGCTCATACGCACAAATGCTTTGACTTACCAGAACTACGTAAACAGTCATGCCATTGCATTTTATTTTCAGATCCAAAATAGCTCTTCACCAGCACTTACAGTTCTTCTTCCGACACACAATGTGAGACCATTACGTTTCACTAGGTCAGTCTCACAGGCACTCATTCCAGTTCCCCCATACAAAAATAACTACGGTCAGAAATCTTTTTTCTATATTTATACTAAAATTTGGAATGACATTCCCTATCATATTCGAACATTATCATCCATTACATATTTCAAAAAGTCATATAAACTGTTTCTTCTTGATAGTCATACATGCACGCACTGATTGTTCATGTATTGTTTTTAGTCTTGTTTTTCTGTATTTAATGTTTTATTTGTTTGTATCCGTTTAGTCAATAATAATGTCCTGTATAAATGTGCCGAAATTGTGATCATTGTTCTATGTTGCTGCAGAACAGGAACCTGCTGTAAACCAGTTTTTAAACTGAGTCAGGCCCGTTTATTGTAACTTAATTGTTGTTTTAAATTTTCCTGTATAATAAATGAAATGAAATGAAATGAAATGAAAGCCGATACAGACTCCTTGTCAAACTTTTTATGAATTGCTTAAACACATTTCTTGAAACCATCACACACTTTCTCAAAACCTTAAACACAAAACCAAATTTTTAAACCACATTCAGAGAACCTCTGACTCTTCAGGCAAAATCAAACAATTGCCTCAAAAAATGGAGAACACAGAATCCAAAGCATGCAGAAAAGAAGTATACTGTAACAAAGTAAACAAATTTTGCAATTACGTAAAAAAGTATAGTAATGACAACTTACATTAGTATGGTGAATAAATTGTATACTGTATGCACTGCAAGTATAGTGTTGTACTCAATATTGTATAGTATTGAATGTCTGTATACTTGCACTTGCATACTGTGAAAATACAGTGACCCAACTACAAAAGCCAAAAAGGTTACAGTAAAAAACTCTAAGGGCGCTTTCACACTAGCACTTTGGTGCGCACCCGGGTTTGAATGACGTCAGAGTTCGGTTCGTTTGGATGATGTGAACGCTGTCTTCCGAACTCGTGTGCGGACCTGCGAACTGTACTAGAGTCCGCTTAAAAAGGGTGGTCTGGGGTACGGTTCATGTGAACTCCAGTACGGTTCGCTGCTGATATGAATGCAATCGTACCAAATCGTGGAAGTGAACCGCTATTGATGACGTATAATGTGGTGCGTGTGTGTGTGTGTGTATATACTTACCTTGACGAAAAGCGGGATTGATGCACTGCAAGCAGAGAGATGATTTCTGCTTGCCTCCACAAAAATTGTATTCGGCGGACATCCCGCTGTTTTTAGAACGGTTTTAGTACTTTTGCGGCAGACAGACGCAAGTGTGTTTCTGTATCTTTTCTTTAAAAACAAAACCAAAGGTTCAAAAAAAGAAGAACAAATGTGAAGCGAGCAATTCTATCCATTTTGACGCCTTTTCATTAATAACGGTTAACAAGCAACACGATTATGCGGCAGCTGCAGGGGGCAGGGGGAGGGGGGATCAATCGAACTCAGGTTCGGAACAGGCAATCGAACCAAGTGTTTCCACTTGGGTAATTGTGTGCTAAATTCTGTGCTAACTTGAGTGAACAATACTGAATGCTAGTGCTTTCTAAGGCCCCGTTTACACAAAGGGAAGACGCAGATATTTCCCTGCGGTTTGGCCTCTCATTTACACGAAAAACCCTGTTTTAATCACAGAAAACGATTATTTCTAAAAACTCCGGCCAAAGTGGAGATTTCTGATGCACTGCAGTGCATCTGATGCTTTCTGCAGTATGCACTGCAAGTAGTATTGTACTGAATAGTGTATAGTATTGAATGTCTGTATATTCAGCACTTGCATACTGTGAAAATACAGTGACCCAACTGCAAAAGCCAGAAAGGTTACAGTAAAAGGCAGGGTTTATGACCTATACTAGGACCAGTCACTGGGGGGCGATCGAGACGTTTTGGCTTCACTTTTCAGGGCTTGTGCAGCACGCTTGGTACCAACATTCAGTGCACCATTTTGAGTCAATTTTGGCACTCTGAACTGACTTGTATTTTGCACAGTTGGTTTGGTCACATCATTAGAAATAAGTGTGAACAATTTTGAGTCGTTGTGTGTAAACGATGACAACTGTGTTGTAGTTGTGTTTAACTTTTGCCTGCCTTTTGCCTGCCTGTGTTTAGCGTTTTGAAACATAAATGCATCACAGTGCGAAATGTGTTTTAGTGAGTGAGGACGTGTTTAGAGTTTTGCAAAAAGAGTGCATGAAATTAGCAAACAGTGTTTTAACTACCTGAACTTGTTTAATGTTTTACAGGAAGAGTGATTTATTCAACCAATTGGTTTAGGCTATTGAGAATTTGGTTCAGAGAATGGGGTTTAGTGTTTTAGCAATTCACATGGCTCTGGGGGGTTAATAAAGGCCTTCTGAAGCAAAGCGATGAGAAAAATATTCGTATTTAACATGTTACAAAGTAAAATTCTAGCTTCAGTCTACTTGCGCCTAAATGCAACTAACGAAACTTGTGACGTCAGAAGTAGCGTAGTGCGTCATGGAGTGGCGGATACAGAACGTCATTAATAGGTGGGCCTGGTGAATATACGGAGGGCCCTCGGTTTTTTAAGCTTAGGCTATATACACGCCTGATAAATATGTCAACTATAGCAGATCGGTACTTCGGTAGTGAAGGCCTATGCTTGTACTCATGTCAGTCAGCCCTCCCGCCTGCTTTAAACCTGAAGGTCATCTGTCTGTCATTACACACGACTCGCATGTAGACTATCACAACGTTAAGTGACGTCAGTGGGCGCACGGAGAGCGTGTGGCCGACCCGTACAGAAAAAATTTCACAGGAGAACGAGCTGATTCTGTGTTTTAAAAGGAATCATGACAGAAGAAAACAGGTATGCTATGGAAATATACTCTTTTTTCGAGACACAGAGCCAGAAGTGCATTCACAAAACGTAAACAAATGCCAAAGCAGGAGACGGTGAACATTACAACACAAAAAGTGGGCAGAATAACACAGATAACAGCCTGGCACATGACGCCACACATAAAATAAGAAACAACAACAGGACTAACATTGCATAAAACTCGTTAAAAGTTGCTACACCCAAACTGAACATGAATGGGCTTTTAATAGCCTATTAATAAAAATAAATCGAATCAGACCATCTTTTCAGAAACAGCAGTAATGCCACGGCGGGCGAGCATAAAAAAAACCCCACAGCGCTACCTGAGCTAACGCGGTGTTGCGTGATAGCATTACTGGACTGACACGTGATATGCCGACATAATGTTTTTCTTTTGTAGCTATTTTTCGTAACTACTGTACATAAATGTCCTCAGGAAACTATTAAAATGAAATTATTTATTAATTCATTATTATTATTATTAAAATTAAAAATTTAAATTGTTTTTATTAATCTGATTGGGTGGGCCACCGTTCAATCTGGGTGGGCACGTGCCCACATTTCGTTGCCAGGTAAATGTTTCTTTAATTCCTTGATTTCTGAATTGTTGTTATTATATTTGATTGACCGATGATTTTATTCTTGAATTATTGTTCTATTACCTGGTCAATAAATTGTAAACATTTGATTTTATTCTGACTCACTCTAAGATTGTTATTATTATCGGATTCGTATATTCCCACAAGATTGCGTCAGATTAGTGATGACTAATATTTGACATCAATTCATGTGTACTTGGTTTGCAGAGACAAGTTATTTCTGTTTGGATTGCTCCTGTCTGCCTCATTGCCTGCTGTGAGTGTGTTTGCTTCGGTGCTGTAAGCTCCGTCTTAGCCTCGTAATTCCTTGTTTTGAACCATCATTTACTACAATTTCTAGTTGTTTATACTACTACTAAATACAGCTTACCCAACATCTCAGATTAACCTGACATCGCTAGCTTCCGTTACTACTAGCACAACACGCTAGTAATTCGCTAGCCTGTTAACGCGCCACCCGTGCGCTCAGCTATTTTTATTTATTTATTTTTCTCTCGCGCGCTCGCGCCTTTGAGTTCATAAAAGCTCAGGTGAGTAAGAATCACTCAACAAACACGGTGAGTAATGTCTTGTCCTGTTATTGTCACCTGCACTTCATGTCACATGTTTAGCATAGCCTTCTCTGTTGGCAATATAGGATTTATATGTGATAAATGCAAGGAGACAGTTAGGCTGACAGAGAAGATTTCAGAACTAGAAACACGCATCCAAACTTTAATTGAGGATAGTAAGAGTGCTAGAGCTTCAGATACTATTTTGGATGCGCCTAGCATAGTGAACTCTTTACATGATGCGGTTCCAGCTGAATTAGTGCCTGCGCAGCCGGGCAAATGGGTGACAGTGAGGGATCGCTCTAGTCGCGGATCAAAAAACCACTCTTCCGTTCCGATTACCATAACAAATCGATTTGCCCCGCTCAGTGAAACACCCACTGAGAATGATTGTGCCCTAGTTATTGGCGATTCTATTACACGGAACGTGAAAATAGAGACACCAACCACCATAGTCACATGTTTGCCGGGAGCCAGAGCGCCTGACATCAAAGCAAATTTAAAAGTGCTGGCTAATGCTAATCGTAAATTCTCTAAGATCATTATTCACGTCGGCACTAATGATGTTCGACTCCGCCAGTCGGAGATCACCAAAATTAATATTAAAGAGGTGTGTAAACTCGCAAGTACGGTGTCAAGCACTGTAATTTGCTCTGGCCCTCTTCCTGTTCGCAGGAGTGATGAGATAGTTAGTAGATTGTGTTCGCTTAACGGTTGGCTGTCTAAGTGGTGTCCGCAACATAATATAGAATTTATAGACAATTGGAAAAGTTTTTGGAGCAAACCTGACCTGTTGAAAAGAGATGGTATTCATCCCTCCTGGGATGGTGCTTCTCTTTTCTCTAGTAATATGGCACATAGTCTTAGAGCTCAAACATGACAATCTGGGGCTCAGGTCAGGAAGCAGACAGACTGGCTTAACCGACCATCTGCTAGCGGCCTCGCGTCACCAAGGTCAGATAAATCCTATCACATAGAGCCTCTTTCACCTAGCTATCATCATATAGAGACTGTGTCTGTTCCCCGAATTTGGAAATCCAAAAAAACGTTTAAACCCATCTAAGGTTAAAAATGTAATTGATGTTCAACAAATAAAAAACAGCTATAATACAGATGAGCAAATGCTAAACCTTGGGTTGCTGAATATTCGATTGCTTACTTCAAAAGCACTCATTGTTAATGATATGATTTCAGATAATAACCTAGATGTGCTGTGTTTGACAGAAACCTGGCTAAAACCAAACGATCACATTACTTTAAATGAGTCCACCCCGCAAGATTACTGTTATAAACATGAGCCTCGTCTGAAACGCAAAGGGGGAGGAGTTGCTGTAATCTATAGTAATATTTTCAAAACCACTAAGAAATCAAGTTTTAAATATAATTCTTTTGAAGTGTTAGTACTTAATGTAAAAATATAAGGTATAAATGATAAATCACGTTTGAGATTTGTGCTAGCTACTGTATACAGGCCACCAGGGCACCATAAAGATTTTATCAAAGAATTTGCGGACTTTCTATCAGAATTAATATTGACTGCAGATAAAGTACTAATTGTTGGTGATTTTAATATACACATCGATAATGAAAAAGATGCATTGGGATTGGCATTTAAAGACATTGTAAACTCAATTGGAGTTAGACAACACGTGTCAGGACCTACTCATCGTCGTAATCATACTCTAGATCTAATATTATCACATGGAATAGATGTTGATGCCGTTGAAATTCTGCAGCAGAGCGATGACTTCTCAGATCATTATCTAGTCTCGTGTAAACTTCATTTAGCCAAGGCTGCAAAGCTGACTCCGTGTTTCAAATATGTTAGACCTATAACTTCTGCCACTAAAGATTGCTTTATTAATAATCTTCCTAATCAGTTTCACCATCTCAGCATCCCAGATAGCTTAGAAGAACTCGATATTGCAACAGAAACTTTTAACTCTCTCTTTTCCAGCACTTTAGACACAGTTGCTCCGTTGCGCTTAAAGAAGATAAAAGAAAATAGTCCAATGCCGTGGTACAACGAGCACACTCAGGCCCTTAAGAGAGCAGCCAGAAAAATGGAGCTTAACTGGAAGAAAACAAAACTAGAGGTATTTTGCATTTCATGGAAAGAGAGCTCGATTGCTTACAGAGAGGCCTTAAAAGCTGCTAGATCTGCTTATTTTTCAAACCTATTAGAAGAAAATAAACATAATCCTAGGTATTTATTTGAAACGGTGGCTAAACTAACGAAAAAGAAAGCTTCAAGCACCGAAGTTTCCAAGCAACACAGCAGTAATGACTTTATGAACTTCTTCACTTATAAGATTGATAATATCAGGGAGAAAATTATAACTATGCAACCGTCTACTACAGTATCGCATCAGGCAGTGCATTGTAGTCTCCCGGAGAAAAAATTTGATTCGTTCGTTGCTATAGAAGAGGAAGAATTTACTAAACTCGTTAAATCATCTAAATCTACAACATGTATGTTAAACCCTATACTGACTAAGCTACTGAAAGAAATACTTCCAGAGGTCATAGATCCTCTTCTTAATATCATTAATTTATCTTTGTCTCTAGGATACGTACCAAAAACCTTTAAGCTGGCTATGATTAAACCGCTTGTTAAAAAACCGCAACTTGATCCTACAGAATTAGTCAATTACAGGCCGATCTCGAATCTACCTTTTCTGTCAAAGATATTAGAAAAAGCAGTATCTTCACAACTGTGTTCCTTTCTTGAAAGAAATGATATCTGCAAGGATTTCCAGTCAGGATTTAGACCGTACCATAGTACTGAGACAGCTCTTGTTAGATTCACAAATGATTTGCTCTTATCATCCGATCGTGGTTGTGTCTCTCTATTAGTGTTACTCGATCTTAGTGCTGCATTTGACACTATCGACCACAACATTCTTTTAAATAGACTCGAAAATTATGTTGGCATTAGTGGAATTGCACTAGCATGGTTTAAATCATACTTATCTGACCATTATCAGTTTGTAGCAGTAAATGAAGAGATGTCTCATTGATCACAAGTTCAGTATGGCGTACCACAAGGCTCAGTACTAGGACCGCTGCTGTTCACTCTGTACATGCTACCATTAGGAGATATCATTAGGAAACATGGCATTAGCTTTCACTGTTATGCCGACGATACTCAGCTCTATATTTCTTCAAAACCTAACGAAACTTACCAATTCACAAAATTAACGGAATGCATAGCGGATATAAAAAATTGGATGACTCGTAATTTCCTACTTCTAAATTCTGAAAAAACAGAGTTTCTAATTATTGGACAAAAAAACTTCCTCACGTAATAACCTAGAATACTGTCTAACACTTGATGGCTGCTCTGTCAAGTCTTCGTCGTCGGTTAGGAACCTGGGTGTGCTCTTTGATACCAATCTTTCATTTGAAAGTCACGTGTCCAGTATCTGTAAAACTGCATTTTTCCACCTTAAAAATATATCTAAATTACGCCATATGCTCTCATTGACAAATGCGGAACAATTAGTTCATGCGTTCATGACCTCAAGGCCAGATTATTGTAATGCGCTACTGGGTGGTTGCCCTGCACGCTTAATAAACAAACTACAGCTAGTTCAAAACGCAGCAGCTCGAGTTCTTACCAGAACCAGGAAATATGACCATATTAGCCCGGTTCTGTCAAAACTGCACTGGCTCCCTATTAAACATCGCATCAATTTTAAAATATTGCTGAACACTTACAAAGCACTAAATGGTTTAGCTCCGCAGTACTTGAGTGAGCTCTTAACGCATTATAGTCCTTCACGTCTATTGCGATCTCAAAATTCCGGCCAGTTGATAATACCTAGAATATCAAAATCAACTGCTGGCGGTAGATCCTTCTCCTATTTAACACTCTGTCAGTTCAAAGCTAGACTAAAAACACATCTCTTTGACCTAGCTTTCACATAATACATTATAGATTTCTATAATTCAATGTTAGGCTGCATAGATTAGGTCAGCTGGAACCGGGAACACTTCTCATAAATCCTGATGTACTCGTTACATCATAAGAAGAATGGCATCTACGCTAATTTTAGTGTCTTTGTTTATCCCGAGGTTTTCCCGCAGCCTGCCGGATCCAGGCCGTATCGAGATCTGATGATGGACCTTCGCCTGGACCCGATGACAACGCAGTGCTGAAGTGCCAACTAGTCTCTCCCTATGGAGGATCCCTTTACCACTCTACAGATAAAGCGTTGTCGGGAAACTCAATTCGCGTATCTACCCCGAATTGATCAAATAAAATAAAATTCTGTATCAAAAATTATAAGGAAACACCAGTACTTTGTTTAGGCTTGGTTTGTAGGGAATTACAAACCTGCGTACGTATATTCAAACGCACATAACTATAGAACCAATTCTTAATGCGCATGTGAATGCCATCAGCGTTTCTCACAGGTTCGCGTTTAAAGTCTATGTAGAGAGAATGGTGTCGTCTTAGCGGCCCCTAATTTAATAACAAATGATTGTTGCGACGGAAGCGAATCAATCATAACTAACCTTAGCTGGAAAATAACTTTACTAAAGAACTGCTATAAAGCCAAAACAATCTCTGTTACCATAAATTATACGTTTATCTCTGTAAAGCTGCTTTGAAACAATCTACATTGTTAAAAGCGCTATATAAATGAAGATGACTTGACTTGACTTGACTTTAGGGCAGCAAATGCTGTTTGATCAATCTAAATCTGGGTGTGTCTAATTACCTCTGTTTTAATTTAATGTTACTTTAGATAAGGGTACATGGGAAACCATGACTTGGCCAATCCAAAGCTATTATGCGAGAAGTAAGTTGGCCAACTCATATCTGTAATAGTGGCCTTAACTCTACTGAAGAAAATGTTTAAATTAAATTGAAGTGTATGCAATTCCATGGGGCTATACAAAAATATCTTTGATTGTGTAAATCTTGTAATCTTGTTGTGTTGCGTAAAAGGAAAGACAGTAACACGTAGAAACCTTCACCCATATTATTGGAGATCGTTCATTGGACCGATGGACAGACTTACATTGGCTGTATGTGTAACATATTTACTGACATATCGCTTGATACTTACTAATATAAATATTATAATTAAACTTTATTTGGAGTACTTTTTATTGCACAATGCACATTTCTTAATATTAAGCCTAACGTGTGTTTTAATGTCATTATTAGTAAGAATAGTATGATCTCTGTATACTATAAGTCTTTAAATGCAAGATATTTAAAGTGTACCTAAAGTATACTTGCAATAGTTTTACTTTAGCACAGTCAAATATACTTAAGTATATCTTTAGTTGAACTTCAGCACTATTTCTGGATAACTTGTAAGACCACTAGGGTGAGCTGTCTGCTCCCTCATGCAGTTACTCTCCCAGCCACTAGGTGGCACCACCTGCTGTGAACTCTTTAGTTAGGATTGCTCATCAAGTTAATGTGTTCCACCTGTATTTTGCCCTATTTAAGTTTGGCAGTTTCATTGAGCTGTGTTCAGGAGCTGGAAGGAGGCTGTGATAGTAATACGCAAACCAGGAAAAGACTGTACAAATCCGGGGAATTATAGACCAATCGCTTTGACATCCAACATAATGCAAAATAATGGAGAAAATGATAAATGAAAGGTTAACGTACTATATGGAAAAGAAAGGATATATAGCCAAATATCAAAGTGGCTTTAGGAAAGGAAGAAATACAATGGATCCAGCTGTATGTTAGAGCATGAAATTAGAAAAGCACAAGTAAACAAAGAAAGTGTAGTGGCTGTCTTCTTTGACATAGAGAAGACATACAATATGACGTGGAGAGAAGGATTGATAATTAGAATGTGTAAATTAGGAATCAAAGGACGAATATATAGATGGATTAAGGACTTTTTACGAGGAAGATTAATACAAGTTAGAATAGGGAAGAGTTATTCAAGAAAATATATTGTTGAGAACGAAACACCTCAAGGGAGTATAATAAGTCCTTTATTATTCTCCATATTAATAAATGATGTTTTCAGGGAAATAGAGAATGGGATGGGATTTTCACTTTTTGCGGATGACGGGGCGATTTGGAAGAGGGGAAGAAATCTGTAATTTATTGTTAAAAAGCTACAGGAAGCAATTACGGAAATAGAGGAGTGGTCATATAAATGGGGGTTTAAATTCTCAGTAGATAAGACAAAGATAATGTTGTTTACAAAGAAAAGAATTGGTACTGAGGTAAAACTAAAGTTCCCTTTCGTTGTCACTCCGAGTTACGTCGGATGACGACGAACGGGGTTTCGCTTAGAAATCCTATCACCTTCGAGTATATAAAATGAGCCAATGGCAAAGAAATGCCATGAGTCTGCAGAATTTGCATAGCGTAACTCCGCCCCACCTCGTGGGTATATAAGGAAGTACGCCGGCAACATGCAGATATGTTTTCGCTTCGGAGCCAAGTTGATGTACTTCACTCCACAGCCAAATCCTGAGTTTCATCTCTTTACTCTTCGAGACGAGCTTCTCGCCAGGTGTTGGTGTGACAGCGAGTTCCAGCGAGTGCACATTCCCTGCTTATCTGTGCAGTGATTTGCCAGTGTTTGTGTGTTCATCTCCCTGGTCGCTTCAACACTTGTAGAGCTTCTCCTTTCACAAAAGAGCTTGCGCGTGGCACGTCTTTTTAAAGATGTCTCGCCCGTGCACTTCTGGTTGCGGTCGTATTTTGTTTGACTCTGATGGGCACAATCGCTGTCTTGCGTGTCTGGGTGTTGACCACGCTAAGGCAGCGTTTGTGGATGATTCATGTTCCCATTGCGGGAACATGACCATCGCACAGTTGCGATCGAGACTCAATGACCTCGTAAGAGGTAGAGTCCCCTCATCCGCACCCCGATCTAGCAGCTCTACGAGAGCTGGTACTTCGGCTGGCGGCCAGGGTGATCTGAGGGTTACGGTGTGGAACAAAGCGCCGACTATTCCACGCTCAACACCTCCCTCTAGCACTGTGCAACCCGCGAGTGTTCCGCATGAGCCCGCGATGCCGTCAGAGGTACCACGGGTCTCATTCGGTGCTCCATAGGAAGACGAGATGTCAATAGCAGCATCACAAGGTGGGCAAGAGTCGGTGGGAAGTGATGATTCGGCTGTGTTGCCACCCTCGGGTGCGCCAGCATTGTCCGAGTCAGATCCCGAACTGACTGCTATGCTTTCCCGGGCAGCCGCGGCCATTGGGCTTGAGTGGTCCCCACCACCTGGTCCAGTGCGCTAGCGGCTGGACGATTGGTTCTTGGGCGCGGCCGCTGACCCTCGTCAGTCCCCAACCTCAATGCCTTTCTTCCCGGATGTGCATGAGGAGGTCTCGAGGTCCTGGAAGGCACCCCTGTCTTCCCGTGATCGCTCGGCAACCTCCTCCGCCTTTCCTCCTCTCGACCAGGGGGCTGCCAAAGGGTACACTGGGGTTCCCCGGGTTGAGCGCTCTGTTGCCATGCAGCTATGTCCTCAGAGTGCCTCTTCCCGCGGGTGACCCTAAGCACCCCTCCAAGGCCTGTAGGTTCTCCTCCACGCTTGTGGCGAAGGCCTATAGAGCTGCGGGGCAGGCAGCCTCCTCACTGCATGCCATGGCGACGCTGCAGGTCTACCAGGCCCAGTTGTTACGTGACATGCACGAGGGGAGGACTGACCCAGGGCTCTTTGATGAGCTGTGTGCCGCCACCGACCTCGCTCTCTGAGCGACGAAAGTGACCTCACGCTCCCTGGGTCAGGTGATGTCCACTTGCGTGGTCCAGGAGAGACACCTGTGGCTTAACCTGGCTGATATGCTGGAGGTCGAGCGGACCCAGTTCCTCGACACCCCCATATCCCAGGCTGGCCTCTTCGGCGGGGCAGTTGAGGACTTTGCCCAGCAGTTCTCAGCTGCCCAGAATCAGACTGAGGCTCTCAAACATGTCCTACTATGGTCCCCCCCCTCCCGCACGGCCCCAGCAGCAGCCTTCACCCGGGCCGCGGCACAGAGGAAACCGTAGGAAGGCGCCACAGCCCTCTCCCGCCCCGCGCCCCGCTAAACGCCAGGCAAAGCGGCGCTCCTGAGACGGGCTGCTCAGAGATGGCGTTGTGTTCTTTCCAGGAGCCGGTAGCAGAGAATCCTTGGTTGTCCCACTCCCGCTGCTCGTCCCCGGACGGGCAGAACCCTAATGTGGTTAAAGAAAGAACTAACACCCCTATCTCTGAGCACACAGAGTTCTCGGACGACGGTGCGCGCCGCTCTCGAGCCTCACCACTCTCGTCCCCCTCTGTCGCCAGATCCCTGCCAGAGCACGCCCCCGTGGATGCGGCTAATGACCGTGCCCCCGCACCGGGCCACTATGCCACCCACGCCTGGGCCGGTCATTCCACCTCGCTGCACCACCGAGAGTACGTCTGTGGTCCGCATGACCCCGCTGGTTCAGTTTCTGGAAGCCTGGTTAGAGATTCCCAAACTGTCCCGCTGGGTCGCGAGGACCATCAGGCTCGGCTACGCGATTCAGTTCGCACGATCTCCTCCCCGCTTCAGGGGAGTCCGCTTCACTATGGTCGGTGGCAATGCCCCTGTCTTGAGAGCGGAGGTCGCCACCCTACTGGCGAAGGGTGCGATCGAGATTGTCCCTCCAGCCGAAATGAGGTCCGGCTTCTACAGCCCTTTCTTCATTGTACCGAAGAAATCCGGTGGGTTACGACCGATCCTGGATCTGCACGTCTTGAACCGCTCCCTCTACAGGATGCCGTTCAAGATGCTCACAGCAGCACGCCTTTTCGAATGCGTACGGCCACAGGATTGGTTTGCAGCGATCGACCTGAAGGACGCCTACTTCCATGTCTCCATTCTTCCTCGACACAGACCGTTCTTACGGTTTGCTTTCGAGGGGCAGGCATACCAGTACGCGGTTCTCCCTTTCGGGCTAGCCCTGTCTCCTCGCGTCTTCACGAAGCTCGTCGAGGCAGCCTTTGTTCCCCTTCGGGAACACAGGGTTCGCATCCTGAACTATCTCGACGACTGGCTGATTTTAGCTCACTCTCGAGATCAGGTTTGCGAGCACAGGGACCTAGTGCTCTGGCACCTAGCTCATCTGGGCCTTCGGGTCAACTGGGAGAAGAGCAAACTCTGCCCCGTGCAGAGGATCTCTTTTCTCGGTATGGAAATCGACTCGGTCGCCATGTGCGCGCAGCTTACGAGCGAGCATGCGCAGTCACTGCTGAATTGTCTTCGCCAGTTCGAAGGCAAGAGCACGGTTCCACTGAAACTTTTTCAGAGGCTCCTGGGGCATATGGCATCCGCAGCCGCAGTAACGCCGCTCGGGTTGCTTCATATGAGACCGCTTCTGCTCTGGCTTCGCGATCGAGTCCCGAGGTGGGCATGGCATCACGGCACGCTCCGGGTTCCAGTAACTCCGGCCTGCCGTCGTACCTTCACCCCGTGGACGAACCTCAGTTTCCTTCGGGCAGGAGTGCCCTTGGAACGAGTTTCCTTGCATGTTGTTGTCTCAACAGATTCCTCCACCACAGGCTGGGGCGCCATGTGCAATGGACATGCTGCCGCGGGCTCCTGGACGGGACCCCAGCGCCTTTGGCATGTCAATTGCCTCGAGTTGCTGGCTGTGCGTCTCGCCCTGCACCGCTTCCGTGCGTTGCTCAGGGGCCAGCACGTACTAGTCCGATCAGACAATACCGCAACAGTAGCGTACATCAACCATCAAGGTGGTAGCGCTCCCGCCGTATGTCGCAACTCGCCCGCCACCTCCTCATATGGAGTCAGAAGCATCTGAAGTCGCTTCGAGCCATTTACATTCCAGGAGACCTGAACCTTGCAGCCGACGAGCTGTCTCGGATTCGGCCTCTCGCTGGAGAATGGACACTCCAGCCCCAGACGGTACAGCTGATTTGGGGTCAGTTCGGGGATGCTCAGGTAGACCTGTTTGCCTCCCACGACTCGTCCCACTGCGACCTGTTTTACTCCCTGACCGAGGGCACGCTCGGCACGGATGCACTGGCATACAGCTGGCCGCGGGGTCTCCGCAAGTATGTGTTTCCCCCAGTGAGCCTTCTTGCGCAGAATTTACGCAAGATCAGGGAGGACGATGAGCAGGTAATGTTGGTTGCCCCGTATTGGCACAACCGCACTTGGTTCTCAGAACAAGTACTCCTCGCGACAGCACCTCCCTGGCCTATCCCTCTGAGGAAGGACCTGCTTTCTCAGAGACCGGGCACCCTATGGCACCCTCGTCCCGATCTTTGGACGTCCCGATCCTCCACGTGTGGCTCCTGGACGGGACGAGGCAGGTTTGAGTACCCTACCACCAGCGGTGGTGGCTACCATCACTTCCGCTAGAGCGTCGTCCACGAGACATGCCTATGCGTTGAAGTGGAACCTCTTCGTCAACTGGTTTTCTTCTAAACATCAAGAACCCACGAAATGCCCGATCAGTGTCGTGCTTTCCTTCCTGCAAGAAGGCTTGGAGCGAAGGCTGTCTCCCTCCACCCTGAAAGTGTATGTTGCCGCCATTGCTGCACATCACGACGCAGTTGAAGGTAAGTCCATTGGAAAGCATGACCTGATCATCAGGTTCCTGAGAGGAGCGAGGAGACTGAATCCTCCTCGCCCTCCTCTCGTTCCCTCTTGGGACCTCGCAGTGGTACTAACTGCCCTGCAGAGTGCTCCCTTTGAGCCTCTGCAATCAGTGGAGCTTAAGTTCCTGTCCATAAAGACAGCGCTCCTGGTTGCATTGGCCTCCATCAAGAGGGTAGGGGACCTGCAGGCATTTTCGGTTGACGAAGCGTGCCTGGAATTCGGGCCGGCTAACTCTCACGTGATCCTGAAACCCCGGCCTGGATATGTGCCCAAGGTTCCCACCACCCCTTTTCGAGACCAGGTGGTGAACCTGCAAGCGCTGCCCTCGGAGGAGGCAGACCCAGCCTTGGCACTGCTCTGTCCAGTACGCGCCCTCCGTGCTTACGTAGACAGAACGCAGTGTTTCAGGACTTCAGACCAGCTCTTTGTCTGTTATGGTGGGAAGCTGAAGGGAAAGGCTCTCTCCAAACAAAGGTTGTCTCACTGGTTTGGGTTGTCAAAGGTTGTCTTCATGTATTACATGACGTCACGAACGCGCATCACAGAACAGAGCAAGGCGAGCATTTGTGCTTATAAAACTTAAACTTTTTTATTTATTTTTGAAATGACCGATCGTTTCGCTAGATAAGACCCTTATTCATCGTCTGGTATCGTTTAAAGCCCTTTGAAGCTGCACTGAAACTGTCATTTGGACCGTGAACCGTTTGGGGCCCATTGAAGTCCATTATATGGAGAAATGTTTTCATCAAAAACCTTAATTTCTTTTCGACTGACGAAAGAAAGACATGGACATCTTGGATGACATGGGGGTGAGTAAATTATCAGCAAAAGTTTTTTTTAAAAGTGAACTAATCCTTTAAGTGCTGTTTCTCTGTTGCCATTGAACTTACTTTGTTTTGTAAAGCTATGACTGCCCTTTTGTCTGTATTTGAAAACTGAGATCAAGTAAAGACTTCCTGCTTTTGAGTTATCTGAGCCTCCTAGTTGCTTTTGCAAACCTGGTTTCAAGACCCACCTTCAACACTTTATTTCAGGCAATTGTGACATAACTTAAGTACAAAATTAGTTGGCCCAAGGAGGGTGAGGACAAGAGGACAAGGACAAGGACAAGGACAAGGAGACAAGTCTCAGATGAAATTCGTGCCACTCTAGTTGCCCATGACTTTGTCCATGGTATGACTATGAGGGAGGCTGGGCAATGAGGAAGGCCAAATTTGAGTAGCTTCACCGTCGCCTCGATCATAAGAACCTTCCGGGAGAAAAACGGGTAGCTGTACTTCAGACTACTCTCTATTGTAACTTTTAAGAGCTGTACTATGTATACTATGTGTACCACAAGCAACATAATTTACCATTTTTGGAAATGTTGTTCTGTTTTATTTATAGATAATGTTGGCCTACTGATGAGAAAATAACATTGTATGTTAGCTAACAAGTTTTATGGTTAGCGGCCACCTTTCTAGTTTTAGCATTAGTTTGCAAACTATAACATATTATAGTTTTTAT
The DNA here is from genome assembly GCF_949319135.1 of Squalius cephalus. Classification (NCBI taxonomy): domain Eukaryota; kingdom Metazoa; phylum Chordata; class Actinopteri; order Cypriniformes; family Leuciscidae; genus Squalius; species Squalius cephalus. Next base: position 25,958,566 of record NC_137132.1, read on the forward strand.
TTATTTATTTATTTTTATGGAATTTTATATTTACTGCAATTTTTGTATGTGTTTAAAGGCAAAGTGCCAATTCAGAAGACTCTCTACCATTGCAGTCCCACCTGACCAGGAAGGTCCTAATATCAGTGGGTTAACTACTGTAGGAAGGAGAAAGATCATCACACAGTGATGTTTTGCATGTGTCTTACTGAACTTGTATTTGTCTCAAACAGAAAACCCTTCACTGCAGATGGAATGGGCAAAATCATCGATTTTAGTCTTTCTCTCTATGGATCTCAGCATTTTTGGACAGAATTTAGGATATGTAAGTATTAATTTTATCTGGCTTAATTTAGTTCAGCTGAAATGTTTGAATGTGCTATTGACAAAGCTTTTTACAAACATATATTCTTAAGTTACAGTAAAAATAATAATAAAAATGTAAAAAAGGAGGTTAAAAATAATTTGACACTAATATGGATTTTTCTTTCTCTCTCTCTCTCTCTCTCTCTCTCTCTCTCTCTCTCTCTCTCTCTCTCATGTAGTGTTGGAACCTGTATCTCTGAAGGACTGAGTACATTTGTGTTTGTGGACACGCATACAGACCAGGGAACATTCTGATGTTGTCAATCAAGTTCTGAACAGGAACCAATCTTTGGAGAAGTTCATTTATTCGCAAAGGTGGACAAAAACATTGTGTTGGCTTTTTAATCATCAGCTGCTGCATCCCTTTCTTCATCATGAATGTAGTTCCTTTAACGTTTCTGGTCACATATACATTTTCAGTTGGCTTTCTCATCCCCTTCATGATCATTGCATCTTCACACATTGCTATTGGAGTACGAATCAAACGCCTCAAAATGGGGAAGCAGCTCAGGTTGTACAGGGTCATTATGACTGTTGTCCTGACTTTTTTCCTATGCTTTTTCCATACCATGTTTGCAATTTTTGTTTAATAACTGAAGAAAATGATAACTGGTGTGACAGTGATGAAGAAGTTCTTCTGACAACAATGGCATTAAGTGTCTATCTTCAGTGTCTATCTGGTTGTTCTAAACAGCTGTCTGAACCCAATTCTCTATGTGTTCATGTGTGATATGTTTAAGAAGCTTAAACAGTCTCTACTGGTGGTGTTGGAGACGGCATTTGCTGAAGATCATCTGGACTTTAGAGGAAGACAGATACAAAAGGACGAGCAGAAAAAGACAAACCTTTGAATTATTAGATATGTAGAAAAACTCTACACAGTCTCTAAATGATTGTGACCACCATGACTATATGAATCTCACCATTACAACAACCACTGTAGTCCTTATCAATCAACTTATCAACAACATATGCTTTTAAAAAACAGCAATTTCAAAATTAATGTTTGTGAAATGACTGTATAATTTGTGTTGTAGAACCAATTGGGGAAATTATTTCCTAATGATTAATGGATTATATATGTTTTTGAAACTTTTTATAAATCCAAATATGCAACAGCTCATTTTGTTAAGATGATTTATGTTTGAACTTTATTCTGAATAAAACATCAAAAATACATGCATTTGATTGTAATTTCCTTAAGGAATTTTATGATCTCACAGTATCTTACACAGCTCACAGGGTGCGTGCAAGCAGACAATGTAAAAAGTACAAAGGGGAATCCAGCAATGCTTGTGGTAAAGGGAATAGTTTCTAAAAAAGTACATTATACAACAAACACAATTCATGAACATTTAAAGATATTTAGATTTAAATTGAATGCATGATGAAGCCATGTAAACAACTTTTTTTTTTTTTTTTTGAGGATGGATGATGGAATCTGATGTTCCGACAAAAAAAAAAAAAAAAAGTAGTTTTATTGTTTCATGAATGTATAAATAGCTGAAATGCATGCATTATTAAAGCAATATGTCAAGGTTTGAATAGAGGACCCAAAAGCAGAGGTTATGCAGTACAGTTTATTGTTCAATAATCTCAAACAAGGAGACTGCCAACAGACGCAGATCTGTGAATAACAAAAATGAAGATCCTTGACAGACAGATGATAGGAACCGGGGTCCAGTGCCAGGAGATAAACGAGCAACAACAGTCCTCCGTCCTCGTGCCCGGTGCAACTTGCAGACGGCTGGTGAGTGATGGTCCACAGACAGAAGGTGAACTGGGCAGAGAACAAAGGTGAATCTCCAACTCTTACTCCCGTATCAACAGGACAGGACAGGACAGGACAGGATAAGACAAGACAGGGTATTTCTCAAGAGAATAAATGCTGATGAGAACGTAACGAAGAGACAGAGCGAAAGCTCAACGTTCAACAATAATCCGACAAAGAGACAGAGCAAACAGTGACTAGAAGTAGCCGAGAGAATTAAAGAGAGAAAAGGATCAGGTGAGAGATAATCAGTGTAGGTGTTGATTCTAATGGGAAACATCTGCGCGAGACTGGAGAGGAGGAGAAACATGAATGGGAATGATTAGAGTGTGTGCGCAGCGCGAGCGCTGAGAAAATAGGAATCAGCTGTATGTGTGTGCACGTGTGTGAATGAAGGTAAACAAACAGAAGGAAGAGACCAGTTTATGACACAATAGTTCACCCAAAAATGACAAAAATATTAAAAAATATCCTGCCTGGTTTGATGCATGATTCTCTGGTTTATTAATTAAATGTTTTGCTTCTGTAACCTTTATTTAAGTTGTTTTGCTTCTGTAACCTTTATTTGTTGTTGTTGTTGTTGTTGTGCGGTGGTGGGATTCTGTCACAGAGTGCTGTGTGTTCATGCTTGACCTAATTGGTGTGCGTGAGTTGTGGTGAGACCTGTGCACAGGGTGGTATAGGAGTCTTGTGCTCATTAAACTAGTTTCCCTGCCATTGGTAAGCCGCAGCCTCCTTTTCATGTTTGGTTTCTTTAATGTTTGTATGTGTAACCTGCTCCTTCAGTCTTTTAATGTTTTAAGATTACTGCTTGATGATTGCAGGCCCTTCTTTCGATAACCACGTTCCTGTGTGTCCTTTGTAGGTGGTTAAATTCATTAATATTTATCTTTCCCTGTTTAACAGGGTGGCGTTGACGGCTATATCATATGGAGGTTGCTTGCTTTCACCTCAATGCGGCGTCCTGCTACACTATGACTGTTAGCTAGCGTCTAACAGCCTAAATTATGTTTAACAGATAACGTTATACGTTTGTTTTTTCAGCTAACGTTAACATCATGTACTTGTGTTGTTATTTCAGCTAACGTTAATGTCATGTACTTGTGTTGTTATTTCAGCTAACGTTAACGTCATGTACTTGTGTTGTTATAGTATCAAATAGAGACAGGCTGACAGGGGAAATCAGCATTAGGGCCTGGTGTTACAGGTCGATGAGGAAGAATGAACCACCACACAGTTTAATAGTAGGCGGCTTAGGGTTAACTGTTCTGAAAACCCAGTACAAGTGTTCATGTGTTCAGATGTGTTCAATGTTCTTTAAAAATAAGGAAGTTTTGCAGAAGAATCTGAAATCTGTAACTTTGCTATAAATAATCACATAAATCCAAGCAGTTACAGTATAAGCTGGTCCTGCAAGCTCAAATGTTGATAATGCTCTGTTACAGATATAGTTTGGCTAAAAAGATTTTTGGGTAAGATTTTTTGTGTATTTCTTTTTTTTTTTTCAGTCTCTTCGACAAATATAGTCAAAATGAGTAAGTACAGCTGTGGTTCTTACTAAAATGACATAGCAGTTTCAATGAACAAAGTTTGCAATATCCTGTTGCACTTCTCCACATTTCTAGTGAAATATCTAGAAAAACAATGAGCATATATTATGAAAATCAACCATGGTTTTATGATAGTAAAAGTGTAGTAACCATAGTTTTTTTGGCAGATTGATTACCATTTGTATAACCACAGTTTTACAACAAATTCCATGGTTAAACTAGTGTAGTAATTTGTAGTTACCATGGTTTAACTATAATAACCATGTTTTTTTTGGTTTTATTTGTAGTAAAACCATAGTTAATTTTACTTGTCTGTGTGTGTTTCTAGCCATAGTTTCTTTTTTTTTATAATTCAGACCAAACTGTAGCCCCATCCAATTTGACGATATCTTGAGCAGCCTGGGGACCGTGTTGAATGTTTGCCAGCACCTTCCTGCTGTCAGTGATCAGTCTGGACCGCTGCCTGTCTAATATGGAGCGAATTATGTGCCATAATTAAACAGACAAATCCAGCATTTGCAAACAAACTCGATCTACTTCGCAAAGGAAAACTCGACTCGCAAACAAACAGAAAGCAATGTGAAAGTACAAAGGTCAGTTTGAGGGAAAATGGAGTGGAGTAACAAATATGTATTGTGTTTTACAAATACAAATAAATGAGCCAATATAATACTTCACAAATAAATACAAACCATCCTACAAATTGCATGTAACCTTGGAACAAATACCAAATCTAGTGCATACAAATGCATATCTGTCTGTTATGATTGTGTGACACTTGGCATTTTATGAGATCTCTCAGCTCGATTTTCTCACAAATGTGTCCAGGCAGATTTTCTCACAAATGCAGTTGAGCAACTTCCTCTTCTAAAACAGTAGATGGCGCTAAACTAGGGGATTAATTTAGCGCTAGTCTCCCGGGAGAAGCACTGATTTGAAACTTGCCTTTGCCTACAGCTGAGGAAAATGACCGGTGAACGGGTGTGTTTCTGTCTTACTTTATCTGTAATGAACCTTTTTGAGGTTTTCTTTTGCAAAATGTTTATTGCATAAGTATGCCACCTCGTACACGGTTACGAGGGTAAGAAAAAAACCTAAGGTTCCAAAGTTTTCAATGCTATTGTGGTGGGACGTACCGAGTTTAGTTTTTAATTAATTTAATGCTCGTAGGTAATGTAGTGTCCAATTATATTCTGTGAGGGAGCGTATAAAAAGGGATTTGAATGCACCGTTTGTGTGTGTGTGTGTGGTCACCGCCTGTGCGTCATTGCAGAGGACCGTCCATTCCGGTTTGTTTAATCCCTTCCGCTTGAGGTATGTGTTTGGCTAACTAATTAGCACATAGATTTGTGACTTTATGTAACAGTCATTTGGTTTATAGCATTATGGCGGATGGTTTGTTGCTGGGGGTTGTTGGCGGCGGCTGTTCATATGCCCCTCCTGCATTCCCGTGCTTTTGTTGGCATGGCGATAGTCTTCTGTGTGCATGACTTGGATTTGCGACCCGCTATGAAATGAAGGTAACGTTACGTGTAACGTTATCTACCGCTACTGCGCAACGTTCATTCATAGTTATGTTGGGAGTAATTTTATGTTTAAATTCTAACAGGAATAATCTGTTCTCGGGTACCATGTGTTCCGTGAGGCCTGCGGGGCAACACTATTTGATGCTTCTGCTTTGTCGATCGATCCTGGTTTCTCCTGGACAACTCGCTCGTTAGTGCGTGTACGCTCGGTTCATGTGTTTGTGTTTTGCTTTCTTTGCTTTTTGTACATTTACTTTATTGTTCTTCAGTGCCATTGCTGTATCTCTTTTGTTTGTGTCGTCTACCCTGATTTCTCCTGTGACAAACTCGCTCATCAGCGCGTGTGCGCTCGGTTCATGTGTATTGTGACACCTGCTTTCCAGCATATATTGTTTATGTGATTGCTGGGTTGCTGGTGAAGTATGAAAGTGGAGTAAATATCCACCCAGTTTGGTGCCCAATTCTTAACCTCAGCGTGGTTTGATGCATGATTCTCTGGTTTATTAATTAAATGTTTTGTTTTGCTTCTGTAACCTTTATTTGTTCCTTTGAAAAGTTGCCTTTGGGCGGCAGTGGCTCAGTGGTTCATGTAGGTTGTCTATAAACCGAAAGGTTGGTGGTTCAATCCCCGGTTCCACCTGACCAAGTGGTGTCCATGAGCAAGACAGCTGCTCCCGACGAGCTGCTCCCGACGAGCTGGATGGCGCCTTGCATGGCTGACACCGCCGTCGGTGTGTGAATGAGTGAGTGAATGGGTGAATGTGAGGTTATGTAAAGCGCTTTGGTGGCCATAGGTCTGTGAAAGCGCTATATAAATGCAGTCCATTTACCTGTTGTTGTTGTGCGGTGGTGGGATTCTGTCACAGAGTGCAGAGTGTTCATGCTTGACCTAATTGGTGTGCGTGAGTTGTGGTGAGACCTGTGCACAGGGTGGTATAGGAGTCTTGTGCTCATTAAACTAGTTTCCATGCCATTGGTAAGCCGCAGCCTCCTTTTCATGTTTGGTTTCTTTAATGTTTGTATGTGTAACCTGCTCCTTCAGTCTTTTCACGAGTTCACACTTACATATAATTTGAATGGGTAAGTTTAATGCGTATATGGCGTGCTGTCCGGAGGGAGGGCTCCGAGCTCGGAGTTCAGCCCGAACCCAGAGTACTCCCCCCGTATGTAAGTGTTTAGTACTAGAAGTGTGGAGAAGGGGTGGTGGAGGGATGCTGCAAAAACTGTCAATGGAATGAGGTGAGACTGCTGAGTATTTATACCTCTCACCATTGATTGCTGAGTGCTTTCCACTTGTGTTAATTATCTGAACGTGCTCCTCCCGAACCTTGTTAATAAAACATCATTTCACGAGTTCACACTTACATATAATTTGAATGGGTAAGTTTAATGCGTATATGGCGTGCTGTCCGGAGGGAGGGCTCCGAGCTCGGAGTTCAGCCCGAACCCAGAGTACTCCCCCCAAGCTAAAGCAGAGGACAGCCGCCGGACTAAAGATCCCCCAAATGAGTGCCGAGTTGGCGGGCTGGTATCTCAAGAAGGCCTGGATGCTTGACCGGGAAGGCCCGTAATGGTGGCTCCCTACCCGGCTGACGTCCCCTGTTGGTCTGTAAACGGGAGCGGTTGTAGTTTACAGAAACAGGAAGGTGGGTGCTTGCCTCTGAGACTTCCTCGCACTGCGTTGCTGGAGAAACTGAGCTCATGCGGTGTGTGGCTGAACAAAGGGAGGAGGAGAGTGGGGCTTAGCGGGCCGACACTCGTCTTCTTGTGCTTAGATCAAAGACGCGAGGAAATGGAGGCGAGATGAAATCCTTGCGGGATTATGCACATTGAAGTTTAAGTGACCGAGCAAAGATAACAGTTTGCGTTTAGAACAAAGATTTTGCCGATAAATTGCAGGACAGTGTTAACGATAGGTTCTTAATGATTCTGTGATCAATCTGCACGTAACGTGCGACCTACTGTATGACAGTAAATCATTTGTACAAAACCAATTTAAAACGTGCATTCCCCCGATCAAATTTGTATACAGATGGCATGACTGGCTCGTGACTCAAACAACTGAAGCAATGTCAAGCTCAACCAAGACAGACACGAGAAGGGCCGAGCTGAGCACTCACTGAGTTGACCCGGCAACGTTGAGTATGGACTGCCGGAACTCAATCTGCGGCGCGGCACGGCGCGGCTTACTTTAGGGCCAGCTGTGGCGGCCTGGCGAAGGAGGAAGACCCTTTCCCTCGCGTGAAGAGGGCGGCATTGCCTTACTAACCATTTCTCTAATGGCGGGAATTGTTGTATGGACCGGTGTAGAGAAATACGCGGAAGGAGATCGCGGATGTTTCGCCCGCGGTTATGATCCCGTTTGTTAAGCCTGACGCCCGCGATGTTGGTCAGAGGATTGCGGCAGAGGTTCTTCAAAGACGAGAGATTATTCATCGGACGGGAATTGCTCGATTCGGACCTGTTAGGACGATACTGTCTGGCTACATGCTGCAAAAACTGTCAATGGAATGAGGTGAGACTGCTGAGTATTTATACCTCTCACCATTGATTGCTGAGTGCTTTCCACTTGTGTTAATTATCTGAACGTGCTCCTCCCGAACCTTGTTAATAAAACATCATTTAATGTTTTAAGATTACTGCTTGATGATTGCAATAAATCTTTTGTATCTTTTGGAATCCACGTCTCAGGCCCTTCTTTCGATAACCACGTTCCCGTGTGTCCTTTGTAGGTGGTTAAATTCATTAATATTTATATTTCCCTGTTTATCAGGGTGGTGTTGACGGCTATATCATATGGAGGTTGCTTGCTCTCACCTCAATGCGGCGTCCTGCTACACTTTGACTGTTAGCTAGCGTCTAACAGCCTAAATTATGTTTAACAGATAACGTTATACGTTTGTTTCTTCTGAAATCTGAAATCTAATCACATAAATCCAAGTAGTTACAGTATAAGCTGGTCCTGCAAAGCCACCTTGTTTATCGTTCTGCTAACATTAACACACTACTAACATCTACTAACGTTTACTTTACTGTCAGAAAGTCTTATTAGTAATTGTACAGCGTACAGTGACCCATCCAGGCTGCTTAGAACACTGCATAGCTATATATAAGGAATTCAAAGCATGTAATACGTTATTATGACTCCTTTATCTATTAGCATACATTATCAGCTTTGATTTTGGTCTATAATCAGTGTAAACAGGCTATTACAACATGACAAAAACACCAAGAATGCTTTACTTTTAAGTTAATATCTGTATTTTGCCTTGTAGCATGAACACACAGTACAGTACAGACCAAAAATTAAGAAAGACCAAATATGGTCAAACATCACATTGTAGCTAAATGCAAAACACTATTGCAACGAACCAAACGATGTGAAATATACGAAGAGTTCAGATGCAAAAGCTTCTAAGTGCCATCTGAAATTTTCTTCTATGTAACGAATGGGCTAGAATCATGATCCTGTCTCTCCTTCCATACAATGCACCTTCCTCCTTGCTTTTACACTCTGAAACTCAGATATGTAAATCAAGACTCGACAATCTAAATTACCGTCATGGCTCCAACATGGCTGGGATTAGGTTGTTTTCTGACACCATTTACGACTCTGCGATCCTCTCCAGAGACAATCATATACTCCTTTCTCCTAGCTTAGCAAGCTTCAAGAGAATTCCAAACCCCCTCTCTCTCAGCCAGAGAGATAACGAAACTTTCTACGTGACATTCCAGACACACACAGAGACACACAGAGCATTCCACACACACACACACACACACACACACACACATGGACTTCCCATGGACTTACTCATATACAGACATTTCCAAATGTTTGATATATTCCTGCGTTGCATTTTATATGACCATGTCATATTGGAGTATCTACAATTTTATCGTGTGTTAATCGAACTTTAAATGCCTGTAATCGTGCTTTTGATTGTAACTTTGTATCCTTAACTGTTTTATATTTCATTCTTGGTATCTGTTTAACCGTCTCGCTCTGACTGAACCAACCATATACAGGAGATTACAGTAAAATGTATTATTCTATGTGTACCATCTTTCTGGGTAGAAATGATGAATTCTAAACGCCGTCATAAACTATGTAGATGAACCGTCTGACAGGACAAAGGAAACTTTTCCCACTTCAGATTCTCGGACGGTCATTGGTTGTTCGTGCGAACAGAGGCGTGAACCCATCCTCTCCATAAGAGACTGACACAGAAAGTTTCTCCAGAGCACTTTTTCTGTGAGAGTTGTCCCATGACTCCTTAGGGAGTTTTTCTCCGTTTTTATTTTCGTTCTTCGTCTTTATTTTCGTCTCCGGACTTTTCCTACGTTCAGTGAAATGAACGTAATCGGCAACTTCATCTTTAAAGAGACTCTTTGAACCTCCCGCGACCGCGCTCGCTCGGAAGAGACGAGAAAGCACGCCCCGCTCTTAAGGACACACACAAGACTCTGCTTTCCTCAGCAACACAAAGAGAACCATTTTGCAAGTATTAGTTTTATGGAACTTTTAATGTGATTTGATTCCTTGGTGTCTCTCAAGGTTCATTTTGTCTGTGATTTTTGCCGTACTGTGATCTCTCTCTGATCGCTCATCTCCTCGCACTCTCTCTCTCTCTCTCTCTCTCTCTCTCTCTCTCTCTCTCTCTCTCTCTCTCTCTCTCTCATCCTCTCTTAATTCGTGTTCGTTTGGTAATGTTTTCGTTTGTTTGTTTCTGTTGTATATACATGTATTCCGTGTGTAACTGTAGTTTGATGTATTATTAGTTCAATTATTAAAATCTAATATATCCTCGATTGATTCTGTCTGTCTGCTCACATTACGGAAAGGATTTGTTGATCCTAGCTACAAAGCTTTACGATTTGTTACTATTTCAGTAACCTAAATTTTATAAGGACATGAGAATAATTTTCATGGCCAGAAACTAATTTTCCTGGAATTATAAGAAGTGATAACTTTATTGAGAAGTTGATAAGTTAATCTTGCGGCCGTTTGCTGGACAAACAGATTGTTCGATAACTAAATTAATTCCATTAAAGGTTATCTCATACAATCGATCTGTAATAAGACTATTGATATATTAATGACGAACCATAACCCGTTGTGGTAATCATTCATATATGCAATCGATCTATTTTCAGCTTCGATAATTTAATGTAACTGTAATATGCGATAGATATTAATCATATTGATTATTGATTATTAAAATTCCCTATATATCATTTGAGCTAATGTTCTTACGGTAATGCGGTTATATCTAGAATGATCATTTTTATCAAGCTTGTATATTTAAGTTCAATAATTTCACTTAAATGGCAATGCAAATTACCTATTAATTGTCATTTAAGTGAAATTACTGAACTTAAATAACAAGCTTGTTGTTATTTACTTAGTGGCTGGATAGCACAACATTCAAACGCTCAACATTTTTAGAGTGAATGTGAAGCAACTGACCAACTTATGGCATGTAACTTGTTAAGAACAAAATGTTTAGAAATAATCAAATAAAAAAAACAAAGGATGAGATCAGACTGGTTAACCTTCTGTTCTCTTAACACACTAGGTATGGGCCACAAAACATTTCTGGCTTCTAGAAAAGTCTTAAGCAACAGAATGGTTACATTTCAAAAAGATCAAGCTTGACAATGTCTTTGCACTAAGTCTGGCTCGGTGAGGGCGCATTATAAGGCCTCCATGACTAAATACCCTTTCCACTGGTGCACTTGTGGCAGGAACTGCAAGCAGTTTCATAGACACAAGATAAAGCCTTGGGAAGATCTTTGCATGCTTTTGCCAGAAATCCATACAGTCAACTTCTTCTTCAGAGCACACCTGGATGTAGCAAATGACCTCATCTTTGCAGGATGTGTGATGGTCTGCATTTTTCTTGGTACTCTTCTTGCGGTAGCCAGCGAAAAGCCGTGGAGTTTTAGCGGGTATGGCTCCTCCTCATCTTCTCCACTGCTGTCCTCAGGTATGGTGACTTTCTGAGCCTCAACCAAGAGAAGGTCTGAAAATATTCCACAAAAATGATGGTTAGTTACAATATTATGACGTTAATACACTAAATGCACAGTGGTGATGATTAAGTTATGAATCAATAAAAAGTAAGACAAGATTTTAATATGTTAGATGCATAATGTGATGATAATCTTTTAAATCTGTTAATGTGTATTCAGGTCAAGTAGGTAGGTGTACCTATCATCATCTCCTTCACCTCACACTTGACTTCATCTGGTGCGAGGACATCTTGTTCTAGCCAAAAGAGGCAGAATGATGGGTCTAGTAGTGCAGACAACATGTAGACCATATCTCCAAATGGAAGCTCTACGGTTGTGCTGTTTCATCCATTCTGACATTTGCAAACATCCCCTGGAAACGGCGTTGGAGTGACTTCTGCAGTGCTTTCACTAAGCCAACCAGGTGACAAGATGCATTCAGCATATGGATGAGGTGGCTGTTGAGTGAAAGTACACAAGGGAGAGCTGCACTGACAGTCACCACCTTCTCTCCTTGTGTAAGGTCTGTTGCTTGCAGAAATGGGGCTAAAATGTCCACAAGCTCTTTGAGCTGACATCATTCTCTGGCTGATAAGCACAGACCTTTTTGTCCTTGGGCTTCCAGGAGAGAGTTTAGGCTTTGGGGATCCAGGTCAGTGACTGCCTCCACAAGGCGAAGAGTTGTGTTCCATCGTGTGGACACAGCTGAGGGGATGCTTCGGTTTGCTCCATACTCCGCCTCAAATGCTTCCTTCAGTCTACAAGTAGAATGGAGTAAACTGCTAAATTTTGTCACTTTTGCCATTGCACTGTTCAGAGTTTTTGTCTCCGTTAGGGCCTGTTCACATATCGCGTCTTTTGTGCGCGCAAGTTCGTTATTTCAAATGTAGGCGCGCGGTATGCGCGCTCATAATGGAAGCGACGCGATCGCGGTGCGACGCGCTCGTTTTTTCCAAGTGCGTCCGCGCCGCATCGAGATAAAAACATCTCAACTTTTCAGAATGCCGCAAGCGCACCGCAGGTCACGTGACAAGAACCACGCTTAGCAACGACAGACGCCTCCGGAGCGCAACCGCCATAGCGCTTTGGAAAAAGGAGAACGCGGTGCACCTAGCGTTTTCTATGCGTTTTTAGGCGCGATATGTGAACAGGCCCTTAGTCCATCTCTTACAACAAGCTGCAATGAATGTGCAAAGCACTGCAGCCGCTGCTGCTGACAGCTGCTCTGGAAGGATTCCACATCATCCTGGTATTCCTCACTTACTTCCTCCCACATGCAGCTGTTTCCCAGCTCATCTTCATCATCATATTCATTAGCCGCGTTTCCATTACCCTTCAAATTGCGCAAATTGAAATTGCGAATTGAAAATACGCTTAATGGAAACACGTCAATTTCGCAAAAACTCCCATTTATCGCAAAAAAGTTTTTACGCTCTCATGAGGTGGTTTTTCAGGCAATTCGAAAAAGGAATATTTCGCAAAACTGCAATGGAAACAGTTTTTGCGCATTTACAGTCACCTGACTTAGAAGACGCAGTGTGTTTGAAGTCCATGTATAGCTACGCAAATAATAATAATTTTATATTATTTTATTATAACATTTAATAGGCTATATTTAGAAGACGCTTTTATGCAAAAAAGGAACAAAGCTGAGCGTGGAGCGCGCACGGAGGCGCGGCCGCGAACACTTGCATTTTCCTATCAACAGTGGAAACAACTTAAAATAGGCTACTCTATAATTTCTGGTCAGACAGAAAATAATGATACATTATTCTCAACCACTTTTATTTGTGTAAACTCACAATAACAAGAAAACGCTGTGCTTTTGTAAAATAAAAGAAACAATCAGACGCACTTTCATGATCTCCGTAAACTGGAGCGCGAGAACTGAAACAAAATATAGCCTATGTAGGCTAAAGCTTGAAATGTCCACTTTAAAACGAACAAATTCTAATCGAAAGCTAATACCTTCTGATTATGTAGGCTAATCCGTATGAAAGTTGCATTTCTCTCTAAAAGCGCATCTGCTTAACAGCGGAGATGGAGATGTGAAATGAGGGCGAAACACCCAGAAACTCCTTATATGTGTCGTTCGGGGGTCTTTCCCTGCCATTAATGCTTGGATAACACGCCACGTCTCCTTCCATTAATAATAATAATAATGTCTAATGCGGTGGCTGTGATATTATAACCAACGTCCGTTGCCGTGATTTTTGGAATGACTTATCGCGAGAGAAAAAAAGACGTTTTAGTCGCATAACATCGGTTAATGGAAACGCCGTCATTTCACAATAGTTTTTTATCGATATTTAGATAATAGCGCAAAACATTTGCACAAATCTGTAATGGAAACGCGGCTACTGTCAGTTTTAGTAGAAGGGAAACAAACTGTGAAGGCTTTCTTCATATTTGAGGCATTATCGCAGATGATGTAATCCAATTTATGTTTTATATTAAAGTTGTCACATATCTCCTCAAATTTCTCACTTATTCTCTCTCCAGTGTGTGACCCAGTGAATCGTTCAGAACTTAGGAGAACTGTATGCAGTGTTCTTGTATACGGTTTATGAACGTCAGGGGTAGAAACAAAACTCACTTTTGCACTCACACTCTCTCACACTTACACACAATCTCTCTCTCACACGCACGCACACACTCAAGCACGCACACACACACACACACACACACACACACACACACACACACACACACACACACACACACACACTCACTTGGATATGTGGTTTACGGGAACTCTCCATAGGCGTAATGGTTTTACTAATGTACAAACTGTATAATCTATCCTTCTACACTAACCCTACCCCTAAACCTACCAATCACAGAAAACACCATTTAGTATGTTTTTTAAGCCGTTTGGTTTATGAGGACACAGATGTCCTCCTCATAAACCATGTTTAAGTTGTAATACCTAAGTCATTGTACACATTTGTGTCCTCATAAACCATATACAAGAACACACACACACACACACACACACACACACACACACACACACACACACACAATAACAGTAGACCCTGACAGGAGGAGGACAGAGAAAAGGTACACAGGACCTACAATTTCCACACTTTTAAAAACTTTTTTTTTTTTTCACTTTTTGAAAACGGGTCCTACAGAACACCATACAAGGGTTAAACAAACACTCATTTATATTTCATAAGGAAGACAGACAGTCGGAGTTAACCTCCCGTAACGTTAGGTCGTAGCTAAAGCAAGAAGCAAGCTAACGGTAGATGGTCAATGCTGAGCTAAACATGTTTACTGACCTATCAGGATCCGTTTTCAGATGCCTGATAAAATTAGATGTGGTTGAGCCTGAATCTTTTATCCTGATATCGCATATTTGCATTGAGTGCTTCTTCTGTTTGGGCCGTCTTGTTTGAAGTTTTTTAATCCAAAGCCAACGATGAATGGCACAGCAGTGGCCGGTGCAGTCGACATGTTTGTTCGTTGTCCTCTCATGTGTACACGTAACACGTGACGTACTACGTATCTGCTGCGCCGCAGGCGCGGCCACACTTTCTTTTTCTTTTCTTTTTTTAGGCGCGGCCGCGCCCGCGTGCAGCAGATACGTAGTACGTCACGTGTTACATGGGCAGGTTATAGGTAACGGAGGGAGGGGAATAACCAAGGGGGGCAATGTTTCGGAAAACACTGAAGCTTCCCCGGGCGCCGCCATTGATTAGCAGACCCTCACCTGCTGTTAGCATTCTATTGACTCCCATTCATTTTGGTGTCACTTTGACAGCGAATAACTTTACATCTGAGGCGTTTAAAGACTCCATTTGTCCATTATTTATTTCTACAGAAACACGAAAATGTATAAAAGGCTCCATTACCTTGTATCTTACGTCACTTTTTGTAAAAATAGGCTAACGATTGCGTCATAACCACGCGACTCTCTGTCACAGTAGAGAAATTACCGTATGGACAGGAAGAGAAGCTCGCGGGCAATCGGGGGGACGTGGAGGCAAAATGACAAAGTAATTAATCAGAATACTTAGCAAAAGTTGCTCCTGCTCCTAGCTCATGGACACCTCCTACTCACACTCTCCGTCTCTGCAAGTTTTGGAAGGGAATGATTCAGATTTCTCTTGGCACAGCTACTAGAAGACAGACAGGTTGCTCACGCCACATCTACGTCGTCAAGCTCAGTTTGAGTCTGCGCAGTACGCTCGGCCATCAGGAAGTGAGTGCTTCTAATTGACTTCACTTTTCTCCATTGAATCCAATGGGGTCGCTGTGTCCATTTCTTATACTGTCTATGGGAATAACAGCGAGCTCATCAGACATTTCTTAAAAATAAACATTGTTCACGAGTCCCGCAGCTCGAGTCCGAGTCGAGTCTGAAGTCTTTCGAGGACGAGTCTCAAACTCGAGTCCCCATCTCTGAAACCCACACATACACTGATCCTAACAGTGAGTAGAGGTAATTTGTCCATGTGGAAATAATTCTGCTCACCGTGGATGGGTGCACATGGAAACGGTGTCCCAAGTCTCTCTCCTTCAAACCCACTGAAAAAACTCATCAATTGGCTGCAGCTGCTGTCTCTGGAAAGATAAAAACATGGATGAAAGGTAAGTTTGTATTATGTTATCACCAAGGAAATACAGAAAAATTCATACTGTAGGCGTTTTGAAGTAACCAATGAACAATTAACGGTACATAATAACCGTAATTCTTACTGTGTATAAGCGAATAACCTACCACAGATAGCCATGCATGTGTAATTTATTATTTTTTCCTAGCAGCAGCTTTGAACCTGGACACACAAATTATTTTGTGGATGGAAAATGATTTTGTGGATGGAAGGCTTGATTAGCCACCAAAAGGACATCAGGTAACCTGTTTGCTAACCTTAGATATAGCATAATCACTAATGTATACACTTGCTTATGGGTGGTTGACATATTTGGCTAAAAAAAAGTTTTTTAAAAAAATCTCAAATGTAAGTCATGGAACTCATTGGGTTATATTCTACCAACTCTTATATTTCCAAATATATGTGTGGTCTTGTAGATTTTGTCCTAAAATTTACATTTATTCACTAGTTTACTGTCTTAGGCCCCATCCACACTACTGCGTTTTAGTTTAGAAACGGAGAATTAAAACGAACAAAATTACATATAAACATATTTTCCTATTCTATTTTGCCTGGAAACGCTTCCAACACGCTTGCATGTCACATGAAAAATAGGCGTCAGTTCTATTTCTAGCATGTGGGTCAATGACGTGACGCCTAAATTTTCTGTCCGATTGCATTTTTTCAGGCAAAAATGGGTTTAAATGCATAAAAAGATACTGTATATTTATAGTACCTCTCCCATGTATATACTCACTTTAACTTTTAAAAAACCTTTACTTATTTGTTATTTTTTTTGTTATTTAAAGTGTCAAAACATCATGTGGTGCGACCGTCCGGCCATAACTTCTGTTTTGAAAACGTCTTTGAAATTACTCTGAATTTATTCAAATTTATTTTCTGCACTATTTGGCATGATTTCCAAAATGTTTTGTAATCCTTTAAAAAAATTCAAAGCATTTGTATTTATATTTCCATCATAATATACAAACAAACTTTGTCCGATGATGTCCATTTTATGAAATATCATGTGGTGCGACCATCAAGGAACTACCATTTTGGGACTTATATGTTGAAAACTATTCAAACACAGGAAGTTACATCATAAACCAATATACCAAGGACCCATGGAAGCAGCAAGCAGGTTTGTAATTCTCTCAAATTGGAAAAAAAATAAACCTTTGTAATGGTTGGTATGTAGTTGCCACATTTGGATGTCATGTGGTATGACCTCAAAAAAATAATAATATTAAAGTTATTTCTACAAATATATATTTTTATTATAAATTTTATAGTGACCTTTTTTGGCAAGCTAGCTTGTTTTGTTTAGGTGGCCAATTCTGTGCCTGTAAATTATGACTGAATTTGAAAATATCATGTGGTGCGACCAAATATCATGTGGTGCGACCACTGCAGACTGTTTTCCATGATAGATATATGTCCTAGATTGGCAGTTTTATGCTTTTATATTCAATTGACGGTTTATATAAAAAAGTACTTCACTTTAGTATCATTTGGAATAGATTTTTATGCAATTTGAGATCTTTTTTATAGATTTCAGACAGTTTGTGTTTACTCTTTGTACAATATGAGAAAAATGCAACAAAAAAAAATTAGAGCATGTAATTTCAGTTTAGTAATAATGCATTTATTAGTAGTGTATTTATTATTGCCTATTTATTTATTTAAAACTATTTTAATCTATTTTACCAGATGCCACTGCCAAGCAAAAAAATTCTAACCCTGCAGCAAGAGCAGAGTACCTTGATAGGAGAAGAGTGAAATATTATTAGAGTTTAAAATATCTGTTTTCTATGTGAATATATAGTAAACTGTAATTTATTCCTATGATCAAAGCTGAATTTTCAGCATCGTTACTCCAGTTTTCAGTGTCACATGATCCTTCAGAAATAATTCTAATATGTAACCCTAGACCACAAAACCACTCAATGGGTCAATGTCACATGGGTAAATTTTTTGAAATTGAGATTTATACATCATATGAAAGCTGAATAAATAAGATTTCCACTGATGTATGATTTCTTAAGATAGAACAATATTTGGCCGATACAACTGAAAATCTGGAATCTGAGGGTGCTACAAAATCGAAACATTGAGAAAATCGCCTTTAAAGTTGTCCATTTATGTTTGCAATATTGCTATATTCACTCACAAAAATAAATGTTTATAAATTTATGGTAGGACATTTACAAAATATAAAACATGATCTTTATTTAATATCCTAATGATTTTTTGGAATAAAAGAAAAATCGATAATTTTGAAAGAATTTTAGAAAGAAATTCTAAGTCAAGTTAAATTAAATGGTGCACTTGTGTTTGTGAAGTGATTTTTATTTATAAAAGTGAGTTTATTAAATGTTTATGTTCAGGAAAATTCTGTGAAATTTGTATAAAATCTGGTTTAAATAAATTTTGTATAAAATGTATTGTTCATTGATCTCTTTAAATAGATTTTTAACTATATAAGGTTTTCGTGTCATTTGGAGCGACCACTTATGTGGTGCGACCAATAAAAGCTATCACTGTATTAAATTTAAAATAAAATATCTTATTTCTGTGGCTGAAATATGAATCACTGATACAGTATGCTTTAGTAAATTATATTTTTAAAACATTTCTATCAGTTTTATGCGATTTACAGGAAAAATAAGTCTGTTAACTGCATTTTAGAAGGCGACTGAAATTGCAGAACAAAAATATGAGATCATTATATACAAAAACTCAAAAGAAATTCAAATACTCTGTTTTTAAACACTTTAATTACTGAGAACATGTAAAAAAA